>NW_027071806.1:586638-772530 GCF_002906115.3 Quercus suber | reverse complement strand
TTTTTTTTTTTTTTTTTTTTTTTTTTGCTCTTTCTAGTTAGAAGCATTCATTGACAAAACCACTATTTGTCTCTTTTACCCCTAAACTTATCATCAAAAATCATATTTAATGTAAATAATTTTTCTTTATTTGTTATATTTTATGTGTTCCTGTTCTACACTTTAAAAATTGCTTTACTTTAGTTATATTATAATTTTATAGTGTAGATTGCATTTCTTATAAGTGTCAATTGAAAAAATATCAATTTGGTTTGAAACAATTTTTAAAAATATTGAAAACAAAACACTTTACAAATCTATACTATCTATAAGAGATTTCCCTCTTGGACTGGACTTTTTTGTGATTCAAAATATACCCTAAACTTTACATTTAACAGAGTAAAAACTTGAGGACAACTAGGTAAAAATATATCTCCAACTCCACTTTAAATGCCTACAAAATAGGACACTCTTCTACTAATCCGTGTATTCAAAACAAACTTATCCGTTTTTTTTTAATTATGACACTAGAGAAAGAAAAAAAAAAAAAAAAAAGCCTTATGCACTGCAAAGTGCGTGTGATAAGGCTAGTGTGTCTATAAAAATAAGTTTTTTCAAAATTAAAATTGATAAAATTCCATTAGAAGATCGAATATGTTACACCAAAGATTAAGTGGATTAGCCATATTATAAATTGAAAGAGAAATGTTAGCAGAGTTTAAATACAAAAACTTAATTAATAATTTTGAATTTTAAAAAGTAAGAAAGCGAAATTTTAAATGAAAAAAAAATGATATCGAAAGTTAAATAAATATTATTCAATTAACATTTAATGATATTTTTGAAAAAAAAAAAAAAAACCCTCTTATAAGACTTAATTAAACTGTCACCGTAGGCCCCGAAATTAGTGGCATCGACTAGCTTGAAAAAAGTGTTTTCCATCTTTTCTCTAGTCGCATAGGCCACCTTACATTCCTCATTTGATGTTGCCTCTCTTTCTGTGACTGAAGAGACAGAGATAGATGTTCTACTCAATTGGAAAGCTAGTCTTCAAAATGAAACACAGTCACCTCTGCCTTCATGGACTCTATTAGGTTCTAAAAGTTTAGAACAATTGACAAACTGTGAGCACAAACTTGTCTAGGTATAGATCTTAGAATCTGTAGAGTTTATTAGATAATACTCAAGGTATTACAAGCCAAAACACAAGAAAATACAAGTTGCAAAAAGAAGAGTTCAAATTCAATGAAATCCGACCGATCGAAAATTAGATCCGACCAATCGAGAATTGCGAACATGAAATTTTTACAGAATTTTATTTTAGCCCAAACTTTGCCTAAACGTTTTGGGTTTCAAGTGAAACACTTCTAGTATATAAAGGAAAACCCTAGCTACGTTTTTCAGGCTTTTGAAAGACTTTGGAGGTGCTCTTGTGAGATCTAAAAGGTATTGTGCCTTCCTTTATCAAAGTCACTGCCGGAAATCATTCTCATACCATTAGAACCGGTAGATCTGAAGTTGCTACAACAAGATCAACAATAGCTGATGATTTAAACCTTCAAAGGTGGTCTTGGAGTCACAAACTGGAGAGTTTGTGTTGCTAAATCTTTGAGTGGGATCTCAAAGTCACAAGCAAGGCAGCTTGTGTTGGTGTAAATGCAAGAAGAGAAGGAGTCTATGGATTCGAAGCTTGCACGTGGTCGTGTCAGTAAGTTACTATTGGAGGTAGCAATAGATTTAGGGTTAAATCTGAATGTAAAAACTTCAATTCTCTTATAGTGGGTTTATTTACTTTGAGGATAGCTAAGTTAAATCCTCTTCAGGTTTTTACCTTGAAATGGTTCGTTTCATCTGTGTTTTTTGGTCATCATATCGTGGTGTTATTTACTTTTCCGTTGTTTTACATGATATGATATATTTGTGTTTACCTAGATCTAAATTGTTAGGTTTTAGATCCTTGTAAACTAGATTGTTTAACCTAATTAATTAACCAAGTGAATACTTAGGTTTATGATTTAGATCTAGGTTAAAACAAAACAATCATATCATGTGTTGATGGTCATTTTGGAAGTCAAAAAAAGATAGGAGCCCAACAACACGGGCAGAGTTAGTAAACAGGTAGAAAAAACCATTAAGCCCAAGCGGCAGGAATAATGGGTCACAGGTCCATAACATAAGCAAATGAGCCTTGAGGATGCAAACGGGCTCAAAGGAGCCCAAAAAGAGAGAAATAGCAAACCCATGAGCAGTATATGATGTAGAGTTAGGAAAATGGCCAAGATAGCCCAAGAAAAGCAAATGGGCCAAGGATGCCCAAGAGGAAACGAATGGGACATAGGAGCCCCCAAGTAATGTGATGAAAAAACCAATGGCCATACTGAGCCACTGGGAAAAGAATAAGCAGTAAGCTCAAAAAGGTCCAGCAGGATTAGATCAAATAAATGTCACAACAAGAATAACAGAATGATATGGCAGAAAATGGTATCAGTCAAGGAGTAGATTGAAAGAAGGTAAAGCCCAACATCAAACAAAGTCCAGCTCCTAAGAGGAGCAGGAAATCAGAAAGCAGTCCACATAAAAGGTCAAGGACGGACGGCAAACTATGTAGGCAAGCCTCTAAACCATGGCGAACGCATGAGCAACAGACAGATTTTGGACATACATGAAAGGAAGGTGCACGCAAGGCCCAGACATCACTAGCCTGTACCCAGCTAATACGGGACATGATGAGGTCATGGGTCAGAGGTAAGAGGGCATGGTTTGGCAGTGGGGAGAAGGGAAAACATATCTTGGGGTTCCTGCTCAAACTATTTTGGGGGATACATCCTGCTGGGATGACATACCACCCAAAAAAAGCAAGGCTGAGTTGGAACCACTAGGTGCATGCCATGAGGGATAGGGAGAGAGAGCACCCATATCGTGGCAGGAAAGGGTGCCACGGCAGACTAACAAACAAAATAGTTTTCCTTGTCTGGAGATAGGGAGTGGCACACAGACGGACCAGTGGTGGTCGGCAAGTACACCTAGACTAGACAAATGTGGTTTAGGGGTAAAACAGTAAAATTCGATCACGGTAGGCACTATAAAGGGAGGCCCTTGCTGTGCACAAACACGATACCAGAATCACAGTAACAACCATCTCTGAGGAAAACCACGAAACAGAAAACAAGTGTGAAGGAAAGAAAGGAAAGATAAGAGGAAAACTAAAACAAAAAGAAAAAGAAGAAAGGAAAAAAAATAGAGAGTTTGATCGACAGACATGCATCAATAGGTTGATTCCCTCTTTCCCTCTCAAAATCCTACTCTTTGCCAAAAGCAAAAGGGTTCCTTTGGGCACCAACCATTCAGGTCCGTTTTCCTCAAAGTGATTAATTTTCACGGTAGGATTTTCCCTGAGAGATTAATTGCGTTGAGAAGAAGCGTTCTTCCCTCTTTGGTTTTGGTCCTGCAAACCAGATTTACTCTGATTTCTTTCTTCTTTTGATTAACCCATATGCTGACCACTCATTCACTTGCTTTCTTTATAAAAGTAATTATTGTTATTGTGATTATCTTTCTTAATTAAGGATTAATTGTTCACTTTAATTAAGAAGCTGAAGTACTCTCTTTTTTGTTTTATTATCATGTCTGTTTGCCATGACTCATCTGCAATAGCTCTGTCTGCCGTAAGTATGCTCCTGGCAAACAAGGCATAGTTTGTGCACAAGCCGGACCAAGTTGAGTTACAGTTAGACCGGTCTCAACTCCCTTACTTAGAACACTTAGACCTAATACCGTAAGAGGCAGCCCAGCCTAGTACAACAATAGTACTGTAGGAGGCAGCTCAGCCCAGCATAACACAAAAGGCCCACAACATCATGCAAAGCAATGAAAAATATAAAGAACACAAAGATATGATCACCCAAGAAAACTAAACTGGTGAAAAATCTGGGGAGGACTTAACCTAACTATCCTCAAGGTAAAAAGCAAATCCACTATAGAGAATCGAAGATTACAATAAGATTTAGATCACTAACATCCTATTGCTACCACATGTAGAACTTACTGATATGACCACATGCAAGTTTCGAATTCACGGACTCCTTCTCTATTAGGCCTTTGTAACACAAGCACCTGCACTTGTGACTTTGAGACTCCACTCAAAAGTTTAGCAACACAAACTCTCCTGTTTGTGACTCCAAGACCACCCTTGAAGGTTTAGATCATCAGCACCTTTGATAATTACAGAAGGTAGCAACTTCTACAACATCGGATTTAGATATAAAAGAGGTACACTCTTTTCTCTCTAAAAAGCCATATAAAAACATGCTTAGGGTTTCCTTTATATACTAGGAGAAGTAGATTTGAAAGCCTAATCCTTTTTGCGCTTGAACTGCTGTTGGGCCGAAATTAAAATTCTGCCGACCCATATTTCGATTGGTTGAGCCCGTTTTTCGATCGATCGAACTAGGCAGATTTCAAATTCTTCTTTCTACAGCTTTGTATATTCTTGAATCTTGACTTGTATCACCTTGAGTATTGTCTAATAATACCTATAGACTCTAGGATCTATATCTAGACAAGTTACGATTTACCAATTGTTCTAAACTTTTAAAACCTAACATGAATAATTAATCTAAGTAATCACTTGGTTAATATATTAGCTTAAACAATCTATTTAAGGGATCTAAACGAACAGACAAATGGTATCAAAGAGGGCTCACTTTGATTTGGATTAACATCCTGAGTGAGATCCTTGATCCCTACTGTCATGGATAATTTTAAGTGTCTGTTTGCTCATACATGTGAAAATTTGAATTAAAAAAGTCACTATTGTTTCTGTTGATCTTGTTGATGCTTGTGAAACTCACCGTAGGAAATTAACTAAATCTATGAAAATTGCTAAGAAATTCAAGGAAGAGTTAAAATTGGCTAATCTTGAAAAAGAGGAATTGGTTGTGAGATTAGATGAATCTAATAAAAAGAATGAATTTGTGAGAAATCAATTTTCCTCTCAAGATGAAAAGATGAAAAGTTTGGAAAAAAAGTTAGCTGAGGCTGAAGCTAAAATTGAAAATTTGTCTTATACCTAACTTGCTATTGAAAACAAATCTGTTTTTGTTTCTGTTCCTGTTAAGCCTAAAGACAAAATTTATATCCCTCCCTTCAAGAGGAATCATAAGGAAAAGGTTTATTTTGCTAGGTTAGACAAAGATAAGAGTTCTGATGTAGACATTGAAGTTTCTAAACCTATGTCTAAACCTTCAGTTAGAGTGCATAAGAAATCTATTTTTGTGCCTGCCTGTCACCTTTGAGGTGTTGTTGGTCGTATTAGACCAAATTGTTCTTTATTGAGGCAAAACCCAAAACCTAAAACTAGATATGTTGTTAGGAATACTGATGTTCCTAAATTTGTTCATATGTGTCACTTTTGTGGTTTGTCTGATCACATTCGTCCTAAATATCATAAATTGAAATTTAAGCATTTTGTTTTTCTATCTAGGATATGTGATGATATTTCTCCTACCATAAGTCCAAATAAACTGTTTTATATGCTTTTGAAAAATTTAAGCTTGTTGGCTTGTGAAAGGAAATTGCAGGATTTCAGTCTCTTTTAGAAGATTGGTGTAATCCCTCAAATACACTATGCGTCTCATGGTTTTTCACCTACAAAGCCAAAGACGCGTGTTATATGGGTGAGAAAAGACTTGCTAAGGTGAGTATTATTTATTTGTCCTAGATATAATTATTTCAATTATTTGTGGACATGTTTTTATTTTTGTTTTAGGTTGTTTTGTTTAAAAAAAAAAAAACATTGAAAATTTTCAAAAAGACAAAAATATTTTATTTTGTGTCTAGTTTTATTTTTCTTGAGGATTACATGAATTATGATATCTCTCTTCTGATTTAGAACTTGATAATGTGGAGAAACATAGAAAGTATGTGTTGCAAAATTGAGTGCATAAGCTATTTCTGATTTTGTATGAGTATGTACTAGATTGTACATGTACACATGGCTTAATTAAGAAATTGATATTTCTTGTTTGTGTACCCTCTATAGCTTAGTTGAGCACTGTTCATGCATTTTTTTTGCATTTTTTTTTTTCATTTAGTATAATGTGTGTTTTTTTTTTTAATTTTTGGTCATAAAAATTTTGAAAACACAAAAAGATTTTATTTATTTGTATTACACATCTTCAAGTGTGTAATTGAGGTTGGCCTATGAAATTTGCACTTCATGACTATGTACTTTGTTTAGCTTTGATAAGCTTTATTTTTCTACACTTTGCTAGTTTGTGCTATATAGTTCTTATATTATGTGAGTTGTTTATGGTTTTTAATCACATGCTCTTGATTTTGAAGTCCCATTCTTTTGATTGTATGGACTAAAAAATTCTAGGAGAAAGACATAAATAACCATCTCACCACTGTTACTTGCCAATCGTGAACACTTGTGTGCAAATCATAAAAGCTATGCTCAGTAAGTTGTAGCACTTGCACAGCAAAATACTTAAGGTGTTACTATACAATAGATAAAAGAAGCAAAAAGCAAAATGAAAAACAAAGAAAAATATGCTTCAAAAGAAAAAGAAAAAGCAAAATTTTTTAAAAAAAAAAATGCATGGTTGCAAGCATGTTTTCTAGGAGATGTGTGAGTTATAAAATGTAACTCTTTTGGTGATAGTCACTTTCAAACTTATGTGATGGATAATGTAGATATTATGTTTAATTTCTATTTACATATCACCTCTTATGTATCTCATACACATACTAGTTGCACACACTACACACAACTCTTTGCTAAACTCTGTACATATGACTGTGTCGACAAATCTGGCCATCTTTAATTGCATATGAACTGATGTGCAAATACAATTTTTTTTTTTTTTTTTTGGTTGGGAATTTGAAGAAAAATGTGTTTAGAAGTTTAAAATCTTTATTTTTAACTTCTTGATTGGTTTTAATATTTGCATTTAAGAGGCATCATGTTTTTAAAACTTTTCTGGATCATGTTCAAATACATTGAATCTTAAAAACATCTATAAGGACTAGATTTGAGTACTACTGTTACTGGATGAGTGGACTCAAACCTAGCTAACCCAATACAATGAATTTGTAGAGAGTGGGTTGAAAAATTAGGCCCTAGTGAGGATTACAACAATTAAACACAGTTGCAAGTGGGCTGAATAACAGAGACGTGGACTAAAGTGTGAAATTCTCTTAGGGGCTGGTAATTCTTATTACTTCTTCAGTGATTTGTTACAAAGGTTTCAGTAGTGATACAAGTTGCTACAGTGTTCTATGCTTCTAATTGATCATCCCATTTTCAGACGGATTTCTCACATTATATACCCCCTTTCAACTGATCTTAGCCCTATATTTGTTAATCAAGCAGGTCACTACTTGAGTGCCTATCCCATCAGCCGCCTTCCCATTCTTTCTGTGGGTTGTAGCAACCAAGACTACACTGTTTATGGGTCATTTCCTCATTAATGCGACCAGAATGTTAGTTATGAGTATTTAATGTGAAGGTGACAGTTCATCCTGAAATTGCTCCTCCACCATGCTTCCATGGCTGACACATTGTATGTGTTCTTTCCCTTAGGATGCTCTGGGAGTCTTCCTTTGATGGCCTGTTGCTTCTTCCTCCTATGGTCTTGGTTGGACGAGGATAGGATTGTCCTCGGCGATGTTCCTGGCAATTTGGACTTTTTCACTTCGTCCTCGGACATTGCCTCCTCCTCGGCGTGGGCCCTGGGCTTGGTACGAACTGGGCCGAGGCTGCCTAATTCTTTGGCCCCACAATAGCCCCTCGAAATCCTACTGTTCGGATCCTCGGATGGAGAGGAGGATTTTGATATCCTAGGACCGTCATCATGACTTGTCATGTCTTGTCCTCCGTTAGTGCCAGAGTCTTTTCACCTATTCAAGGCATGTTCCTGGTGCTTCAGTATACAGAGCGCGCCCTCATTAAATTCTGGCGGCTCTGTACTCCCCACGTTCAACGATGTGATGGTAACCCAACGGTGGGGATTTTTTCAGCTTTATGAGCGGGGAAACCCGCTTGGTTATCTTTAATTGGGGATATAAATACCCATTTGAACTGATTGGCCTCTTTACTTTTACACTCAAGAGTTCTTACGCACATACACTGAATTCGGTCAAGTCTCCAACCAAACTTACATCTCTTTTCAGCATTAAAAGCCTGTCCAAGGAGCTTCTCCTCATTTCTGTAAGTTTTCTTCTCTCTCAAACTCACATTTTCTCCCTTCTAAGTTTCTTTTCCTCTCGCTCCTCTCCTTCTTTTGTCCTGCCCTGAGTCTTTTAGCCATTCCTAGGGATGGGTAGGTTTAAGAAGTTAGTTGAGTCTAAAAGGGCAATGGAGAAATTCATTGCCGATTATAGGATATCCAGTAATGTAGGTTTGAGATATTGTGAAGAAGGGGAGTGGCATATTAGGAGGAATGAGGGCGAAGTAGTGATTCCCATAATCGCCTTCCTTAAAGGCGGTATGAGAATCCCTATGGGGCCAATGATGATGGGCTACCTTAGACACTTCTGATTAGCCCCTACCCAATGTGCCACTAACGTGTTTAGGATTCTGGGTTGTGTGGACACTCTAAATGAGAAAATGGGGTTGGGGTTAACCCACCACGATGTGAACTGGTGCCACAACCTCCAACACCTCAAGGGTAAATCTTATTATATGAAGATGAGGGATGATAAGGTCCGGCTTATTCAGTGCCTCCCTGAGTCCAGCAAGGGGTTAAACAAGGACTTTCTCATCGTGTCCGGGGAGTGGCACGATGGCCTTCACTGTCCGACAGAGGATGGGGTACCAGGTGGGGCATTCAAGATAGGATAGGGTTGACCTTTTGTGATATCAAAGTTTACAGTGCTTGGTTGCTAATACGAATGTGCCTTCTTTTTTTCAGATCCGCACGCTTTTGAACGACACTTCCACTTGGTCAACTGGGAGGATTTGGAAACCGTACTTAGGGCGGAGATCTTTGTAAACGAAGCTAACAACCAAGTTAGAGCTGCCCACAAGATCCTCAAGTACGATCTGATCCAGAAGTCATTCTCGGCTCCAAAATACGTGATCAGAGCTCAAGATCCTAGGCTTCACAAAATCACTATAGCGGAGCATGGGTTCTTACTCCCTAAAGGATCCCCTATCCCGGAAGGAGTTCCGTTTGTAGGCCCTTTTTCATCCCCTTAAACTACAAAGGCCGAGGGCGGAAGACTAGAAAAAGAAGAGGAAGTTCCTGATCTAGGTCCATCCAAGAACGAATTTGGCGATTTTACCAAGCCCATCCGTCCAAGGAACTCTCATCTGCAAGGACTTCTCTTCAAGTCGAGATGAATTTCAAGTGACAACCCCAGACCAGCTTGCTTGACATGATTGAGGGTTAGTCGGGGAGGGACATGCCGGGGAAGTCCCAATCCAAGCTTCCTTCTTCACCACCCAAGTCTCTGCTTGTTCAGACCAGGTCATCTTCCACCCAGTCTAGGCTTCCACCTCAGCCAAGTCTGCCCCAAGGGTCTGAGCCCACTGATCCCAAAAATAAGAAGGAAAAAGGTAAACGGCCTATGGGAGTAGATAGATCTCGATCCTCCCAGGAGGAGGACGAAGCTCGACGGGCCTCAAAGCAGCAAAAAACTGGGCACCAGGGCCAAAGAAAGGAAGTGGCCCTCCAGGCTAAGCCCTAGGCCTGGCTCCCCGCCCCAATGCTCCATGGGGAGCCATTGATGGACAATGCTTCCCTTAGGGACTTCAGAGGGGGTGAAAGCATATTCGTGGCCAATGCGTTGGAGAGGTCTCTGCTACTCCCCGCTGACATGGCCAAATTGGAAAACTTGAGGAGGCAAGAGGTCTCCTTCAACCTGAAGAGGTACTTGGGCATGGTAAGACATTCAGCACTTGAGACTTCATTGAATTTTGCTCTTTAGTTCCTAACTTACTGTTTGCTTGTTTCAATTGGTAGGTTGTCTAAGCCACTTTTAGGTTGGAAGAGGTGGCCAACAACTAGAGCAGGGCCTTTGACCTTGAGCGTGACAGGTGTCTGAACGTTGCTTAGACTCTTAAAACCTCTGAGGCTGATCTCTCAAAAGCAAGGAAGGAGCTGAAGGAGATGACAAGGGCCTAAAACAGTGCTCAGTCAGGCCTTGCTAGCGCTCAAAAGCAGGCCCAAAACCAGACGAGGTGCCTGCTTGATACAGAGGATCAGCTGAAGATCACTAAGGAGCAAATCATTAAGTTGAAGAAGAAGATGGCTGAGTTGGAGGGGGCCAAGAATGTTGCAGACTGGGCCAGGGACGAGGCCTTGAGGGCTAAGGAGGAGGTTGAATTCACCAGGACAGAGGCCGAGGCCTCTAAGGAGAAGGCCAAGGAGGTGGCTTATGACTTGGGAGTGGCTGAGACCCTGGCCCTTCTCAAGTCTCAAGTGCTTGAGGTATACAGGCTCTACTATTCCCAGACTTGGAATGAGGCCCTCAAACAAGCTAGAGTTGAGGCTTCATTTGACCTATGGAAGGTGGAGCATGTATAATACCCTCCTGCCATCCGTGAGGCTGCTCCCTCTAGTTCCAAGGCTGAGGTGGTTCCTGAGGAAGTAGGTACTACCCCAAACAAAGCTACCCTAGCCTTTGCCACTTCTGATGAGCCTACCAAGGAACCTGAGCCTGCTGGGGTGGCTGAAACAGATAAAGGTCCAAACGAAGAGGCACCCCAGGATGCTACAAAGTCCTCATCTAGTGCCCAAGCTCCTAATGCCGAGGAGGCACCTCTTCAAGTTGATCCTCCGTAAGTGGTTCCCCCAACTAAGGGCTCCAAGGATCTTGAGACCCTTTCTGCTCAGCTCCCCAAGGAATGGATCAAAATGAAGCTGAAGAAATAGGCCTCCTTGGCTAGCTCCAGTTGTATTTTTTGCCTTTTTTTTTTTTTTTAAACATTGTAATGTGACCTTCAAATGGAATATACGAGATTTCTTTTTTACATTATGTGTTTATTGTTATTATGATGGGTTCTGCTGCTTGTATAACCTGCACTTTGCTTATTAGCTAAACAATCTCAATAGTGTGACTTGCTTTCCATTTTGAAATAGCAACCAAAAAAGGTAAAGTTCATAATGATAATTTCCACTTAGACTCTGATTAATAATTGGGCCTCCCTAATACTATGACTTGCTTTTGCTGAATAGACTATAAAAGGCAATAACCTTGTAATATGAATCCTATACCTCATGAATTTGGTTGTCATAACTTAAACTGCTTTAAATGATGCTCATAGGCTTGGGTTGGTTTACATCCTTATCGAATAAGGACAGGGGAGGTGGTTTGAGGAGCCAGACTCCTTTTTTTTTTTCTTTTTTCTTTTTGAACGGTTTTAAACCCCTTAAAAACAACCAGATTAGTTAGCCTAGATTAATTAGCCAAGTTGTTACGTAGTCAAATTATGCAATTCTAGGTTAAAGCAATCAAATAATCATATCAAAAATATAAAGCAGCGGAATAATAAAAGACACAATGATATGATCACCTAGGAAACCACACGATAAAAACCTGGAGAGGATTTGACCCACCGATCCTCAAGGCAAACCTGAATCCATTATGAAAGAATCGAAGTTTATACAAAAGGACTACAAGCTCCCCGCTTGACTTCCTAATGCTACCCACCAGTAGAACTTACTGACACGACTATATGCAAACTCCGAATCCACGGACTCCTTCTTTCTTGGATTCTTCAATCAGCTACAAGCACCCACGCTTGATAACCTTTAAGCTTCAATGGTAGCAACCGAGTTGATCATCAAGATGTTGATACTATCTCTACCTTGAAAATCTTAAGTTTTGTATAAAGGAAAGCTCCTCTAGATCTTACAAGAGATTTACACAAAACAGCAATGTATGAGCAACAATACAACTGGAGCAACTCTAAAAACGTGGCTAGGGTTTTTCTTTATATACCTAGGGTAAAAACAAAAAACCCAAAACGTTTAATGAGTTAGGGCTGAGTTGGAAAAACTGCAAAAAATGCATCTGGTCCGTGATTCGATCGATCAATCGAGCCAGACCAAAATGCCCCAATGCATCTACAGTCTCTCGATTCCAACTTTACAATATTTTATCAACTTTGAACAAGCCTAAACAAGACTAAACACATTGTTTTGATCATGGTTTGCCAACAATACACATTAGAGTTCTAAATACATAAAATCTTAAATCTTTAGAACCTAACAAACTCCCCCTTTGGCAATCTGTGACAAAACACAAACTAAAAGCTCAAAGACTACAATTAAACAGCCCTTTACAAAATAATGCTCATAAAGACTAAAATTCAATCCTAACTACTATCCATCAATTGCAAGTGTAGACAGCAGCTCAATTGAATCAACCTGTATATTCCTGAAATACTCAACAAAGGCATAAACACATGTGTGCAGAAAATAGTATATAAACAGGTATAACACTCTTGTAAGATTCACACAACACATAATAAAGACATATATTAATGAATAACTCATAGAATATAAATCAATAAACAGTGAATCCAAGGAAACAAGAATCAAATAAAAAATCATGTATATCAATCAATGTTACTCCCCCTAACATGAATATCCAAAAAAAAATGATATACAAAATGAAGCACACAATCTATAAAACTCCACAAGCTCCTCAAAACAAAAAAAAAAAAAATCTCCCCCTAACTACAAAAACCCCTCTACAAGTCAAAACTCTACTCCCCCTTTTTGCGACAGAATGCCAAAGGACAATCATAATCCATTATCAAAAGGAGGTGGTGAGGGCGAATGTAGATGCGCTAGATCAGCACGCAAAGCACAAATCTCGTCAAATAAGTCCACCAAAAGCTGACCATGAGCTGCCTGAACGGTCATGACAGTCTCCAAAGTACGTCGGATATCAAAGTCGGCCAAAGGAGGTGAAGGAACAGTAGCAACAGCAGCATCAAGATCAGGAACAGCCTTACTAGCAGGACCTGTAGAAGAAGGGGGAGAAAGTGCGGACCCAGAAAGCTCAGACCTAGGGTGTTTAGAGCCAACTCGAAGATGAGCATCCCTTTGTCTAAGAAAAGACGCACCTATAGAAGCAATAACATGAACGGGCTCAGAGGAAGGGAAGTCACCAAGATCAAGATAAAGGAGAATCCTATGAATGAAAATAGGATGTACAAAAGCATGAGCAGAAGATGAACTCCTATAAACATCATTCAAAGAACGAAGAAAAAGATGGGGAAAACTAATAGGAGCATCAGTGACCAGAGCGTACAAAAATACACACCTCTCTAGAGGAATGGTGTGAACATGAGATATGGGCCAAATAGAATGACAGGTTATCCTAAAGAAAAGATAGTGCAACCCAGAAAGCTTAGTAGAGGTGATCTTAGGATCAGAACCCCACTGGACAGAAGTCCCAGTGATGTAAGACAAGACATCACTTAACTCGGGAAACACATCATAAGGAAAGACAGGATTCTGGACCAAAGGTACCCCTAGAGCATCAGCCACTACCTTAGGAGTAATGGTGTACTCTACGCCTCGTATCCAACTCTTTACTAAAGTGTTGAAATCATAGATGCGGATAGAGATGTTCAAAAAGAACTCTCTAATCAAGGCAGAAGGTGGAGGAGGATCAAAAATATCCACCAAGGGTAACCAGCCCCTACGCTCAAAGTTTGCCCTAATGGCACGATCAAGTTCATCTAAGAGAACAGAACGCTCAGCCCAAATCTTTCTCCTAATGTTTAGCTTCTCATAAATCTCTTAGTTTTTCTCACTTGGAAACTTCTCACGGTCAAAGGAAGGAGGGGGTGGAGAAGATGAGGAAACATTCCTACGGGCTCTAGTCTTCCTAGACATAGTGCTAAGGAAAGGACAGAGACATAAAGTGAAAACCAAAAGAACATAAGAAAATAAAACCAAGGGCAAACTGCAAGTTAGCACAAAAAAAATATAGAACAAAAATCTATATGATGCATGAACAATAACAATGTTGTGATGCATGAACTAATGCAGTAAACAAGTTCAAATTAAGTTCAATTACACAAAATTAGCTCGAACATAGAGTTTCTAACAAAAACCCTAAAAATTTGAAAACCACTTGAAAATTTTTGTAACAAACTGATGAATTGATCATTACACAAGGTTGAAAACAGATTAGAATAACCAATTTCATCAATACAAAAAGCCAATTTCATCAATTAAACCTTAATTGAACAAAATCCCCAATTCGGATTAATTACAAGCCCTAGAATTTGAAAATTTTCACAAAACCCAAAATTGATCAAATTAAACTATCAAGATCATGTTTATAGCATGTCCCCACAAAAACCCATTGATCAATTTCACAAAATTAGGTTTGAATCAACACAAATCCCAAAAAGAAAAAGTTCCGAAATTTTGAGCAAAAATGCATGAAAAATGCATGAAATATGTAAATAAACTCAAAAAGGAAGGACAAAACAGATTTACCGGCTTAAGGAAAGAGAAATTTTGCAAAAATTTCGAAGGAAAACGACAAAAATTTGACTGTGGAGCCTTGCCTCGTCGGAGAGAGAAAGAAAGTTTGAAAAGAACTTTTGAAAAAGTGTTTGGAATCAGTCAAAGAACAGTGTTTTAACACCTGATTCACGACTCTCGATTGATCGAAAATCACATTCGATTGATCGAAGCAAACAATCATTTTTAAACAAATTAAAGCACTTTTTCAATCGATCGAAAATCAGAATGGATCGATCGAACTGGGCAGAGGCTCACAAAATTTTTGAGAAAAATCACAATTTTGAAAATCACAAACCATATTTTGAAAACAACTCCTTAAAGTATTAAACTTATTGAAAAAAAATGCATGAGTATGAGATGGAATGCTTTTTCAAAAACCCAAGTTTTAATCCCAGTTTCTTCAAAGAAAATTTCAGCAATTCTTCCTTTAAATTCTCAAGCAAAAAAAAGTTGATGAAAATTTAGACCCCTTAAACGTACAGATTGCGTAGCCTAGATTAATTAGCCAAGTTGTTACTTAGTCAAATTATGCAATTCTAGGTTAAAGCAATCAAATAATCATATCAAGATATAAAGCAGCGGAATAATAAATAATACAAGATATGATCACCCAGGAAACCACTCGGTAAAAACCTGGGGAGGATTTGACCCACCGATCCTCAAGGCATAACAGAATTCACTATGAAAGAATTGAAGTTCTTACAGAAGGACTGCAAGCTCCCCGCTCGACTTCCTAATGCTACCCACCAGTAAAACTTCCTGACACGACCACGCGCAGGCTCCGAATCCACGGACTACTTCTTTCTTGAATTCTTCAATCAGCTACAAGCTCCCCGCTTGCTTTTCTTTTTAAGTTCCAATGGTTGCAACTATAATGATCTTCAAGATGTTGAAATCATCTCTACCTTGAAAACCCTAAGTTTTGTGTAAAGGAAGTCTCCTCAAAGATCTCACACGAGATTCACACAAAACAGCAATGTATGAGCAACAAAGCAATATGGACNCAAATAACATGTGACTTCAAGATTTAAAACAAAGTGATAAACACCATAAAATCTTTCCCACACACATGCACTACAAACTCAACTAGTAAAGTGCAATAAATAAGCTATCAAAGCTAAACAAGTACATAAATATGTTATGTGAAATAAATTGACCAACCTTGTTTTCAAAACCTAAGAAAATAATGTCAAACATATTTTGCTTTCTCCTTTTCTCCTTTATTATTATTATTTTATTATTTTATTATTATTAAAAGAGAAAACAAATAAATCCTAGAATGAAATGCATGAATGTATGCAATGCAAATTCTAGAAAAAAAACAAAAACACAAATACCAAGAACAATGTCACAAAGGATAGAGCAGTGAAGCACGGACTATGTCAGAAAGACTTAATTAGGATGAGTCTTTTGCATCCAAAACCTTTTAGATGCACCACGAGCATTGGAGTTCTTATTCATATTCGAGTGATTTCCAACTCCAGGATTGGAATAAAGTTCAACACTTTTACCAATTCACCAATAAGTGTCATAGGATCTTGTGCTTGAGGCACAGACACTTTTGGTTTGTTTGCTCTCTTAGCAGCTTGAAGCTTGTAACAGTTAGGATGAATGTGTCTAGACTTATCACAATATGACAAACCCAAGCAGGTTTACCATGCATCTTGTCCTTAGAAGGGTAGAATCCTTAGGTTTAGACTCTCTCACATCAACCCTAATCTTCCTAGAAGGTGAAACTTCTACAGGTTTGACAACCTCACTCACAGGGGGTTTGACAGTTTCACTCACAACCTCACTCACGGAAGGTTCAGAAGATGAAGAATGAACAAAATTCGTGGAATGTGGTGCAGAATCAAAGATGCTTTCACATATCCTAACCCAGATTTATCAGAAGGATACTTTTGAACATTCAGCATGTGATCAAGTTTAGAACTAGCAGATCTAGAAACAGATAAATCATGTTCCAAAGTTTTAACTTTATCAAGTAAAAGCATGTTCTCAGATTTAACATTGTTCAAAAGATCATTAGTATCAAACAGTTTAACAAGCAAATTTTTTCTTTCAAACTCAAAAGATTCAATTTTCTTCAGGCCAAGTTCAACATTCATAGAATCCCTTGCAGCAATTTTGCAAAGTTTATTGTAGGCCTCTTGAAGATCTGCATCCTCAGAGAGTTCCCATCAGAAGGGTTCTCTTCAATAGATACGCTTTCATTGACTACAGCTGTAGCAGTGAAAGCAATGAAGTTTCCATCCTCATCACATCCGGACTCATCATCAGAAACCTCATTATCGCTAAGGATTACAGCCATAGCTTTACCCTTAGTCCTCAAGAATGTAGGACATTCAGATTTCCCATGACCATACCTTGACAGCAAAAACACTGAGGACCCAAAGAATTATTTAAAGATTCACCAACTTTTTCTCTAGGTTTTCAAAGTTATTAACCTTAGTGGGATCATTCTTCCTAAAATTTCTAGGTTCAGCAATGTATGTACCTTTTGCTTTTCTGTTGGTATTCCCAAGAAAGTTTTTAAAGTTTTTGGCAAGATACGCAATCTCTGTAGCAGAGAGCTCATCATCAAATCCACCACCATCAACATCATCAACTGACTTAAGAGCCATTGATTTGGATTTGTTCACTTTAGGTAGGTCAGACTCATAGGACTGAAGAGATCCTACAAGCTTATCAATAGGGATGGAGTCCACATCCTTACTTTCAGTGATGGCAGTCACTTTGGGTCTAAAGTCTTCAGTTAAAGATCTAAGTATCTTCCTAATAATTTTAGGTCGATCATAGATTTCACCAAATTAAAAGCAGAATTAACAATGTCATTCAATTTAGCATAGAATTCATCAAAAGATTCATCATCAGACATTCTAATGCTTTCAAATCTAGAAGTCAATTGCTGCAGTTTATTGATCTTAACTGTCTTTGTGCCTTCATGCACAGTTTGGAGGATTTTTCAAGCAATATGAGCAACCTCAACATTAGAGATTCTCTTAAATTCCTCCATAGAAGCAGCATTAAAGATGACATTCATACCTTTGCTATTGAAGCATGCTACTTCTTTTTCAGAAGTTTGCCACTCACTCACAGGAGTAGTGGGCTTCTACCATCCGTATTCAACGGAATTCCAAACATTCTCATTAATTGATTTCAGAAATGCTTTCATTCTTACTTTCCAATAAGCATAGTTGTTCCCATCAAAGTGAGGAGGAACAACAAGAGAGTGTCCATGCTCCATGACAACAAGGGTCAATGATCAGTTCAGAGATAAAAAATCTCTAACAAGAGAGCTACCTGCTCTGATACCACTTGAACGGTTTTAGACCCCTTAAAACAACCAGATTGGTTAGCTTAGATTTATTAACCAAGTTGTTACTTAGTCAAATTATGCAATTCTAGGTTAAAGCAATCAAATAATTATATCAAAAGTATAAAGCAACGGAATAATAAATAATACAATGATATGATCACCCAGGAAACCACACGGTAAAAACTTGGGGAGGATTTGACCCACCGATCCTCAAGGCAAACTTGAATCCACTATGAAAGAATCGAAGTTCATACAAAAGGGACACAAGCTCCCCGCTTGACTTCCTAATGCTACCCACCAGTAGAACTTACTAATACGACCACGTGCAAGCTCCGAATCCACGGACTTTTTCTTTCTTGAATTCTTCAATCAGCTACAAGCACCCACGCTTGATATTCTTTAAGCTTCAATGGTAGCAACCGAGTTGATCATCAAGATGTTGAAGTAATCTCTATCTCGAAAACCCTAAACTTTGTGTAAAGGAAAGCTCCTCTAGATCTCACAAGAGATTTACACAAAACAGCAATGTATGAGCAGCAATACAACTGGAGCAACTCTAAAAACGTGGCTATGGTTTTTCTTTATATACTTAGGGTAAAAACAAAAAACCCAAAACGTTTAATGAGTTAGAGCTGAGTTGGAAAAACTGCAGAAAACGCATCTGGTCCATGATTCGATCGATCGAGCCTTTCCTTCGATCGATCGAGCAAGACCGAAATGCCCCAATGCATCTACAGTCACTCGATTCCAACTTTACAATATTTTATCAACTTTGAGCAAGTCTAAACAAGACTAAGCACATTGTTTTGATCATGGTTTACCAACATTACACATTAGAGTTCTAAATACATAAAATCCTAAATCTTTAGAATCTAACAAGTCCCTTCCTAACTGCTTCCCAAAGCACCAAATAAACTTTCTAACAGATATGGGTATGATGAGAAAAGGATTTGGCTAAGAACCTCTCAAGGATTTATCAATGGAGAGGGTGAAAGTAGAGGAATTTGAAGAGTCTTTTAGATGAAGATTGTGGATGAATCAATCTTGTTATTCTCTAGGGTTTCTCTCTCAAAATTTTCTCTGGAAGCTCTCTATATTTCGTGAGCATAAGGGTCTATATATAGTGGTGTGTGTTTGGAATACGAAGAGTCAGTTTTTCCCAAACAGGGTAGTTTGGCGGCTTGGCCTCACGACTGGTCTGAGTCGCGAGTTCAAACTATGAGTTAACGGCCTGGCCAGCCTGGGACTTTTGTCCTATAGTGCAATAGCTGGCGTGACCCTTCAGCTCCCTTGCATGCTTCACACGTGTGCTGCAGTTGGCGGCTTCCCAGTCGCGAGTCACCCGCGAGTCCTAGCTGCGAGTCTTTGCATCCTTGCACAATCTTGAGCATTTCTTCACACTCTCTCACACACTACCTTTACATGAATCCTACCTAAATATAGGGTTACTAATTGCTAAAATACAAGAAAATTTGACACGGAATAAAGCCAATAAGATGGTTGATTAAATTCAACCTTACTCGGCTCCCTCTTGGCTGCTCTCTCTTCTTTTACTTTCTTGTGTGGCTTCCTTTTTCTTTACTCCTGAACATATTCTCTTTGTGTCTTCTCAAAGGTGGCAGTTCCTTACTCTCTCCTTCCTCTTGCGTTCCTCCCAAGCAAAAATCTCTTTTCTCTCTCTTGATTTCACGCTTTATTTTCTCTCTCCCCATAGAGAGGACCCTTGGGCCAAAGCCAAAGTCATCAAATTCTTTGTAGCATTGTCTATTTATAAAACTCTTTTCTTATTCCCTCTTAAACTAGGAATACATTACCTCTTTAACAAGAAATCTATTCCCTCTTGGATTAAGAATACATTACCTCTTTAACAAGAAATAGATTTCCTTCATACCAAGGAATAGTCTTTCCTTCTACAGCAAGGAAACCCAAATTAATTTTTCCTTTTTACCTAATTGAATTTCCAATTAGGAAACCTAATTGAATTTCCAATTCACAATTGGAATTTGAGGCAATTTCCCAACAAACCCATCAACCATTTTGAAAGCACAATTGAAGAAATTGAGAAATGGAAAAAGAAGAAAAGTAGGAAATAGGGAATTACGTAGAGGAAGCAAATCTTGAGAAATATGAGGTTGTCCTTGAAAAGTTCAAAGTAGCAAAGCAATTGAAGAGCTTTCTTTATCAACTTGGAATTGGATCAACCACAGCTAAAAACTCCTCTTCTTCTTTTTTCTTTTTTAATGTTTTCAGTGCAATGGTGAAAGAAATTTGCGACATGGTTGTTAAATTTGAACAAGTTTTTTCTATGATCTACATCACTTTCATTCTCTCTCTCTCTCTCTCTCTCTCTCTCTCTCTCTCTCGTTAGGGATTGTTGATTTTGGGGCCAAAATGGCCAAATACTATTGTTTACCAAAATATATATCAATCTACCACTGTTTTGGAAATATGTAGGGATCTACCACCTTTTTAAAACTCAAGTTTGTGAAATTCGAGTTAGCTGTGTAACTCAAGTTCCATAAACTTGAGTTCTTTGAAAAAATTGCCTTCAAATTTGCTGGAAAATTTTTGATGGAACTCAAGTACCATCAAAATTTTTCAGAATTTTTCCATGGAACTCAAGTACCATGTAAAACTCAAATTCCCCAAACTTGAGTATCCAAAAAGTAGGAGATCCCTACATATTTTTGAAACAATAGTAGATTGATATATATTTCAGTAAACAGTGCTATTGTTTCATTTTAGTCGTTGATTTTGGTACAAAGACAATGGCATTTAGGGGGTGTATTTGTGAATCGGATTTGTTTTTTTTTTAAAGTCAATGTCTCTTCAATTTTTTTAATAATAATTAAAAATAATTTCTGGTAATTAAATATTCTAAAAATTAGCCAAATTTTGAAACAATATCATTTTTGAGTGCTTAACGAAATATTAACCCGAGACGGAGCTAAAAATTTGTGTTTGAGGAGGTTGAATAAAAAATAAAATAATTATTATTCTTTTCAATATATGTTATGGGGTTCAATTAATGATGTCGAAATGCATTGGTTAAGATTAAGTTTAAGTACTTTATAAATTATAACTTATAACTCCATAAACCTAGGTATTAAAATTGAGTTAAAAACCATTAAATATGATTAGGATCTTAGTAACGGATGCCTTTAGGGCATTTGTTAATGAGCCAATTGTTGGGGATTCTTTGCAACATGGGCCAAAAATGCAAGAACGGCCCAAATCTGTCATTGGGTTCTCTAGAATTGAGATTATTTGTGGAGAATATCAAGCCCAAAATTCACAATATATAGAAAACAAAAGCTACTGGTGCTTTAACAAGAGAGAAATCAACTCAAAGTCAAGAAACCTAATTTAGTATTAACCTACTCTGATACCAATTGTTAGTATTTTAGACCCTGGTTGAATGATACTAATCAAATTAATCCAATTCAATTAGTTAATTGGTTATGATCTTGGATTTAGATTTGATTAATGACAATACATAAACCATATTGCAATATAAATAGGAAAAATATGAAGGACATAGCAATATAGTTATGAAGGCAAAACCTTAACAGGAAAAATCCTCTAGAGGCTTAACATTTACCCTCAACTAAAGAATCTACTAATGAAATTGAGGTGTACAATATTGAATTACCCAATCCTAAATTGCTACTTCTAGTAGAACTTATTGTCCTTACCCCATGAAACTTTCATGTGTTTGAACTCTTCCATAAGGGATCTCTTCACACAAACACATCAATATGTAACTTTAACTGCCAACTTGAAGGTTCTCCTTGTAGCAGCTTGATTGTGTTGTTGGTTGTAGTACCTTCCAAACATTCACCAATTTTTAAATTTTCAATTTGCTGGGTGATGGAGACACTTGCTTAGTATAGAACTGTAGGCGTACATCAATGTAGCTAGGGATGTGCATTGGTTTAGTTGAAGGGTTTTTTAATCCAACCAACCATGGTTGAGTTGAAAAAATAAATCCAACTCGACCGAACCCACCATAGGTGTCCAACCCAACTTACTTGGATCAGGTTGGACCTATAGATCGGACAGTTTTTATTTCAATTGAGCATTAGAACAACACCAACACCAATAAGAGCAAATCTATAACCTAATAAACCTGACCAGTGCACAAAACCAACACAAGCTATTTCATTTGTGCTTTAAAATTCAAACCAATACAAATAATCTAACCAAATAGTTTTATTTGTTGTGTTTGCCATATGAAAATCCTAAGTAATAGCACCACCATACACAAATTATCAAACCAAATGACATTTCATTTAATTGGTAAGATATCAAATAGATAAATATCAACTTAGTTGATAAACAAAAGAGTAAATGATAAAATTATATAATATATTTTTAAAATATGTGTTAAATATAGGTGGGTTGGGTTGGGTTAGGCGGATTTGTGAATTTGCTGATCCACACCCAACCCGACCCCCTATAAAAATAAAAAATAATAATAAAAATTGACAATCCAACACAACCCAACAACCCCTAAAAATTGACTCAATTCAGTAGATTGGGTTGGAAAGGGTCGATTTTGGCAGATTGACGGGTTGGTTGCACACCCCTAAATGCAACAATCTCTCCTCTCTCTTTTGTTTAGCTTGACTTAGGTAAGTTTTTATTTTAGGTCATGTATGGCATGCTTCCCAAGGTGGCAAGGCCTTAAGTCATACTGTGCCTAAATCTAGAATTCATTAACCCGAGGCTCAATCAGTCAAGTGGTGTCTGAGCTTGCAATGTAGCTTTAGTGAAGCCTGATCGGTTGAATGCAGTCAAGCCTAAAGTCGAGCTAGCAGTTACAACAACTATCTTAAGTAATTAATGATGCAATTCTATAGTCTTTGTCCAGATCTTCAAACCAAAATTACAAATTGAATCTTCAACAGGTACAATTGGACAATGTTTTGAACATGGTTTGCCAATACATACAATACATAGAACAAAAGTGAATCTAGACTTTCTTCCATACCCTTGAGATTGATGTTCAAGGAAAGGTACGGATGCTTATTAATAAATTATCACCATTGATTCATTGTCAAAATGGCCAAGCAAGAATTGGATATCTTTACATTCTCATTTTCTTTCTTTAAGGCATTTACACTCTTATAAGAACATCCACTTCCTCGTTTTCCATTACCCTTTCAATTCTTAATTACACCTAAAATTGATCGCGGTGCTCTACAAGTGTTGGCTAACAACTCTCTGCTGCAACTTGCAAATATTTCTGGGGTACACTTCTTTGCTTTGTATAGGAGGCAAAGGTAAGTAAACTTTTCTGTCCTTTTGGTGTTTCTTAAACATCTTTCCACGCTTGATTACTCCTAAATTTTTCTATGACAATGCCTCTTTGATTTGCACATTGTTTCACAATTCTGTTTCTTTTCTATTTATTTTATTTTGTTATCTAGTTATTGGTTGTCGATGGGTATTTCTACATCTCATATGGGCATTCACAAAAAGAAAATAAAATATTGTTAAAAAAAAAAAAACAGAAAAGAACATAGAATAGAAAACAGTGAAAATACACTCTTTTAAGAAATTTGAGACAATTATCCATCCCTTCAAATTTATCAGGAGTTTTGAGTGGAGTTTGTGGTATTTTGTATTCCTTTGTGTTCAATGGCGAAGCTAGTAATTTTTCTTGGAAGGGCCAACCTTGGGGAGTCCCACTACCCAACCATGTTGGGTGACTAGTGAGAAAACGTACTAACCATGAAGAAAACTTCTCAAACCAACTAGAACAAAATCTACCCTTTGAGATACCCTTGAACAAATTCATCAAATTAATTAATAGGATATCCCCCATAAATTACGCTTACCTTGAATTGTAATTGTTAGTTATATAGCATCTAAAAAAAGAGTAAACACTAGAGGTTATTCCCTCAAATAAAACCCAACAATTGAAGTAAATTTGTCTAAATTATTATTATCAAATATTAGCATATCACTAATAAACAGTCTATAAGAATGGCTTAAATTTATTGCTCAAACAAATACTTTCAATTAAATAAAAAATAATGAAACACTATTATTAAGTTTAAATAGAAAACAATTTGCTGAGTATGGGTGGTTGGTGGGTTTATGTAGTGGGTTTGTGGAATGGGTGGTGGATTTTTGGTGGGCGGCTGGGGTTTGTTGGTGGTGGGTTTGTGGTGGTTGTGGTATGGGTAGTGGGTTTGTGGTGTGGGTGGTGTGTGGTGATGAATAAAAAAGAGAAATAGATGATGAATAAAAAAAAATTTAAATTTATCGTCTTTGCTCCAAAAAAGAAAATGAATATTTAAATGAACTAGTAAAAAAAATAAAACATTTGATTTGAGTGTATTATAAAGTGGAGCGTTAAACAACTTAAGGTGAATGCCCATAATCCAACTTTTTTTATAATAAGCTATTGGTCCACTTCTATAATACTGGACCTCATATATATTTTATTTTTGAATCCCACTACACACTACAGTGCTACATGTACTGATCTTTCTTATCTGATTGAACCACACATATCAATTAATTTTATTTCTTGAGAATATAATGTATTTTCTTGAGAATTGAGAATAGAAGTCATTGAAACTTGAATATAATGCAATACACACACGTAGGGAGAGAGCCAAAGATAGATAAATACCAGGGAGGGGGCTAAATTTTGAAAACATTAAAATAATTATATAAGGAGATTTCAAAATTTAGGAGGGGGCATACATAGCTCCACGCCTGATCAGAACCATCAGCTACAACAAATGATAAACTGAAAGGAGATGCATCGTCCTTATTCCAACAACAGCTTCCTAAGTAAAATTTGTGGAAATCATAATAGGAATCAGTCACTAGAGAGTATATACTATTTTAGATTAAAGAAGAAAAAGAGTAATTAGATTGTAAATTTGTAACCATGCCGGCAAAAGAGTAAAAAAGAAAACTTGAATGTACAGAAGTGAATTTTAACAAATAAATACATTGAGATTTAAATATAATGTTTAATGTCAATGGGGGCTTGGCTCAGCTGGTAAGGCTTGGACATTTCGTCTAATCCATTTAGGTTTGAGTCTCGATGCCAGCAAGAGTCCGTTGGTGGGCATCCACACGGGTTGGCCCATGGGCTTTAATCTTAGTGCCCTACCCGAGGGCTGGTGTAACCTAGCTAACCCTTATTTTCTTACACAAAAAAAGAAAGAAATATAATGTTTAATTACCTGTTTAATTACAAAAGCACATGCTTGGAACATGTGAGAAAGGATCAAAAGAAAAAGATATGTGTATCAACATAGCAACAACCAACATCACATAAAACATAACCATTAACTAAACGTATGCTTAGGATAAGTGACACTTGGTGTATCCACTTGGTGCAATCACAGCTTTAGCTTTTGTGGCAATCTAGAGCAGTCACTTGGTGCAACCATGGCTTCTAGTTTCAACTTTTATTATATAGTAAGTATATGATATGAAATGATATGATATAATATAATTTGAATTTCAAATTAGCCTCTGACTAGAGAATTTTAAGAATATACATATAAATCCTAAAAGCTTCAAATTGAGTTTGATTTTTTGGTTTTCATAGAATTAAAACGGAAAATCATCGATGTAGATTTTACACGCTCCCCTTCTTAGTTTGTCAAGTTCAACGACAAATCTGGTATTTTTTTTTTTTTTTTTTCTCTAGTCTAGATTTTGGGTCTTTATTGGCGTGGATTTGGTCAAATTTGTGCCAATCTAGAGGTTTGTGCTTGGGTTTTGTGGGTTGTGAGGTCTAGGAAATTTTTTTCATTTTTCAATGAAACAAACACTGAAAATGAAACACCCCTAAACATCAAAAAAGAAAATGTTACAACTAAAAACATTTTACAATGAAACAAACAGAATCTAAATCTCATCATGTATATTGTTAAATGTATTATAAATATATGATTACTTAACTCTCAAATTATGAGAGTGAGAAGTGAGATTAATTTTATTCACTCAAATCTATACCAAACATTCTATCAAACACCTTAAGCTCATCTTATAATCTTATCAATAGGTTGACATTAAGTAGATCACTACTAACTTGGTTTGAATAAATGAAAGATATAATTTAAAACTTCGCCTTTTGTTACAGAGAATCCAAAAGAATATAGCAAAGAAATGAAGATTATTTCACATATCATTGACACTGGAGGAAACTTGGTGGTGCCAATCAAAAAATATTTTGGCTATCTAAGTCGCTACAATAGCAACATCGAGAATCTCAGAGATCAATTTCAGAAGCTGGGTGACAAGAGAGATGGGGTTCAATCAAAAATTGGTGAAGCAAAACAGAACGAAGAGGCAATTGCACCTGAGGTTGAGAGCTGGATGGAAAAGTTTGACAACATCAGTCAAGGTCTGCAAATATTCCTTGAACAAGATGTCAAAGAAAATACAATGGGATTGTGTCCTAATCTAAAAACACGTTATTCCTTGAGTAGGAAAGCTAAGAAGAAGGCTCTGGAAATTGATGGGGTTTTAAGGGATGGACAATTCGCTAAAATTTCCTATCCTTCACCTCCTCCTCCTCCTCCTCCTCCTCCTCCACAGGTCATAGAAACTTCATCCAAGAAAGGTTTTAAGGTTTTTGAATCAAGAATACCTATCATGAAAGAAGTTTTAACTGCTTTCAGAGATGACAAGATCAACATGATTGGCATATGCGGAATGGAGGGGATTGGAAAGACAACAATGGCAAAAGAGTTAGCAAAAAGAGCAAAAGATGATAACCTATTTGATGAAGTTATGATGGCAGTAGTGTCCCATAAAAAAGACTTAAGCAAGATTCAAGGTCAAATTGCAGATATGCTAGGTCTGGAACTTGAAAGAGAGAGTGTAATTGGAAGCGCAGAGCAGATATATTCAAGACTAATGGTTAGTAGTAAGAGTGTCCTTGTAATATTTGATGATGTTTGGGAAGAAGTTAATCCAAAGGATGTAGGAATTCCTTATGAAGGTGAACTCAATAATTACTCTTTAACTTTTTTTCCATGGATAAGTAGAAGAGTTTTGCAAAATGGAAATAAAAGAAAAAGAGGGGGGGGGGGGTGGTGGATGCAAATACCCCTTATGCTGTTTCCAATTCTTGAAGTGATAGGTTAATAATCTGTAATGAGTCCATAATAGTGATGCCTTCAAATTTTATGGGAAACAAAATGTGATTATCCTATTTACTATGATGTTGAAATAAACCTTAATGGAGCAAAGTAGACATAAACTAGTTTATTGCTTTCTGTTCCTAAAATATTACCAATGAGAAAGTGTTATATTTGCTTCTTTGTTATATTTTTCTTATGGTGTTCTGGGGTTCTTGGAGTGTGGGGATGTGAAGGGAAGGAATTACCTGGATGTTAAAAGGCCTTCCTTTTACTAGGTTTTATGTCTTTTTAAAAAAAAAATATACATTAGCTTTCTTACAGAAAATTTATGTGCTGACTATTTTTGGAATTTCTCTTTCATCTAAGTGTATCCTCATCCAATAATTAATCAATCAACTTTGCCTTGCTATGTGTTTGTGCAGATGTTTGCAGATCTAAGATGTTCCCCATCATGCTCACGTGCTGGAATTCATGGTACTGTAGCTTTATGTCCTCCAGATTGTTTTCAATACAAAGGAACGCTGGATGTCTTCTACAAAATTGTAAGACAGGTTAGTTGATTTGTCCTATTGAGTATGGAGTTAACGATATATATTGTTAGGCAGAAATGATCTTTATGCTGCATGCTAAAGTGCATTAAGGTTTGTATTTCTCCTAAATGCTTGATGGAGATATGTTTTACTTGTGTGTGTGTATATATATATATATATATCATGTACTGGGCAACTGCTAGATTTATGTTGACAGACGTTGAGAAGTTAAAACTTGCAGGAACTTAATATTGTTCTGAAGTGATGTAAAACACATTTAATTTATGTTTCAGAATGTAATAGGTTTTGGGTGTGTTTAGATACCGCTTATTTTGCTGAAACTGAAAACTTATTACTGAAAATATTGTAAATAAAGGTAAAAGTTAGTTGAAATAGTACAGTGGGACCCATGAATAATACCAAAAAATGTATGAACAATCCTGTAGGACCCATCATTTTTTCAGAAAAACGCAAAATATTTTCATCCCCAATGCAATCCAAACGTACATTTTATCTGCTATTTTAAGTATTATTTTTGTGTTCACCACACATTACAAATATGATGGATTAATGGGAGAGTATTTTTTACAGGAAGGATTTGCCAGGCTATGGAGAGGCACAAATGCAGGTTTAGCACTTGCTGTACCAACAGTAAGTTCCTCATTTTATGCATAGCTTTTTTTATTTTTTTTTGGGGGTGTTTTTGTTTTGGGGGGGGGGGGGGGGGTTAAGTGTAATGCTAAAGTAAATCCATAGTGTAATGGGCACAACCAATTATGATCATTCCTGTTTGAGCGTTCTGGGCATGAAGGTGTGAATTAGTTTTCTTCAATGTTCTAGTACTAAATCAAAAAGAAAAAATATAAGCAAATAGGACATGAGTTAGAAATTAGACAACCATGTTGTCCATTGATCTTGTTTCTCTTGATACTGCAGCCTTGAAAATTTTTTCTTATTGTGATTGAATGAACTACTTCTAACAAAAGACACTATTCTCCAACCACTACTATATCTGGCTTTAGGAAGTTTTTCTGTTCATAATAGTAATTGTAACTCTCGAACTTTAAATTTGCTTGGAACAGGGATGGAGGGATGAAGGGTCTATTTACTGGAGTCGGTCCTCGTGTTGGTCGTGCAGGCCCTTCAGTTGGGATTGTGGTTTCATTTTATGAAGTTGTAAAATATGTTCTACATCAACACTATGCAACTTCGTAATATAGGCGGGAAATGTTATTTTTATCCAGTTTTGACTTTTTCACTGCTAGCCCTCTTTGTGGAAGTCCTCGAAGCAATTTTGGTAACTTGGCGAGAGAGCGACTTGACCAGAAAGCATAGAAGTTTTTGTTCTGTGGATATCATAGTATGCAAATAATAACATGCAGTCTTGATTCTTGTCCATGGTAGATCCTCTTCTACAGGCCTTGAAAGGCAGAAATGAACTTCTCACCACACTGTTTTGGTTCTTAGTTTGTAATTTGTAGCTCGGTTTGAGCAGAAATTTTGTAACATTTGGGTTTTATTGCCCATTCAATTTTTTTTCTCTGAGATTATCTCAGTTTGCTAATACCAATCTCTTTCATACTAGTGGTTGGATTTAAAAAAAAAAAATACATATCTGGTTCTGCTACACTGTTTGGATGTAGAATCATCCACATCCCCATAATTGAAAATCCCATCATTTATAAATTTTCATGTTGAACGGACTGATGTTGAAGAATCAGCAGATGNGGGGTGTAAGGGATTGCATTTTCAGAATTTGTTGTGTACAAAACTTCTGATATCATTTTTACTTTCTTCCTTGATATCCAGGTGGGAATCTACCTACCTTGCTATGACATTTTCCAAAATTGGTTCGAGGAACTTGCTTCCCAGAATGTTCCAACTTTGACTCCATATGCCCCTTTAGTTGCAGGCGCATTGGCACGCTCCTTAGCTTGTGCAACTTGTTATCCTATTGAACTTGCTAGAACTCGCATGCAGGTAATTTTAAACTTTGGTATTTTCATTCTATAGTCTCATCTGTGAAGTTTGGACATTACAAAAGTTCATAGGGATGATGTTTTTCTTGATTTGTAATTATTAAAAGCTGAAGGACCGTGTGGATATTTATTAGACATGGACATAGCTTGGTCATAAAAGATTGCTGTCAAACATTCCTGTATATAGCAAGATGTGTGCCTTATATTTCTATCTTTATGCATGCAGTGGACGCAATGACATGCTGATATATCATGTTATAGGGGTACAATAAATTATGTATGTAATTAATAATAAAACCATTGGGGTAACTTTTGTGAATCCATTAGAGATATGGATTACAATTCTGTGTTGATAGACCATGTCAGAGCTGCCTTTTCTGTTTAATCCATTTCTTGTGTCTATTGCAGTACATTCTATATGTCCTGTGTGTTTATTGTTTAGGGCCACATGTGTTTCTCATAAGTCATATCTACGTAGTTGATAGTCTCTGGTTTCTGATTATGTGTTCCGCATTTGTTAGAATTCTTTGCAAACATGATAAATTCCATTTGTTTGTGGAATACGCTCTTGAGAATATTTTATATCGGTCTGGCTCCCAGCTTGCTTTCGTGGCGGCTTCTTATCTTTTCACTTTCCTGTCTTGATAATAGGCATTTAAGGTTACCCAAACTGGTATGAAGCCTCCTGGAGTCTGGAAGACTCTTCTTGGGGTCATCTCTCACGTCAATGGCACTGGTGTTCAAAACAATTGTAAGTATACTTTTCTTGTGATAATGGCACTGGGCTTGGCATGATCGCAAAGCTTCTGGTCACATGATATAATTATTTTTACTGCTTTTTCTCTGGTATTCCAATTCTATTTTGTGGCCAAAGGACTGTATTTGTTGAAGTAGATTTTGGAAAAGCTAATTTCGATTACCATCTGCTAGGTGTTGTCTTGTGCAAAGTTTTCCATTAACACTAGAAATCTGGGACATGGGGCTTGTTTGTGGAACTTCTGAAGTTTTAAACTGGAATTTCCGATTTAAATGTTGGAGGTCTAGGCTTCAATTTAAGGCTATGGTTGGAAAATGAACTAGTTGCTATCACCAAACTATTAGATTCTTTTGGATGCTTTAAGAAACTGGCAGTTTCCATAAATAATGTTCTTTCATTATAGCAGTTCTAAGGAAAAATAAATCACCCTCAAAAAGAGGAAGAGGAAAGAAAGGATTGTACTTATTATGCACCTTTGTTTTCATTTTGGCAGTACCATACACGATGATTTGCTGTTTTAGCATTTTACCTGTAAGGATGTTGTAATTCATTTTCAGTTGTAATTGACATGCTCTTGTCTGCTACAGTTCAAGGTTATCGTGTTCTTTGGACTGGCATGGGAGCACAGCTTGCTCGTGATGTTCCGTTCTCTGCAATCTGTTGGTCAACTCTTGAACCGGTTAGATCTTATTCTTCAAACCGTTTTATGCATATTTCTGCTTTGTGTATATGTTTTGATTATTAGCTCTGTTCTCTTTCTGTATAGATTAGGAGAAAACTCCTTGGTCTGGTGGGGGATGAAGCCAATGCAGTCAGTGTCCTTGGGGCAAATTTTTCTGCCGGTTTTGTTGCAGGAAGTCTTGCAGCTGCTGCCACATGTCCTCTAGATGTTGCAAAAACTCGAAGGCAGATAGAGGTATTTTCCCCCTTTTTCTTTTTAAAATGAAACTTATGCTTTGTTTGATTATGGGGGATATAGACTTACATTAATTTCTGCTTTAATATTATCTTGAAGTCTTAGAGGTTGATTTGGTGTGCTTCTTCTTTTGATAGATACTTTTTTCTTAGATGACTGAGAAAATGTGAATTTTTCATAGAGCAAAATAAATGAGGAAAATTTCAAAACTTGGTTGAGGATGGAAATGGTGGATTGTTTATATGATTTGTTGAATCATAGCATAAAGTTTTGAATTGCCAATGCTGTCATGGCACAATTTTGGGGTGGGATGGGGTCTTGCGTTCTATTCATGCACTATTAATATATTTTAGTAAGGATTTTAAAATACAGTTTTCATATAAGATACAGATAGTTAGTTTAACATTATACCATATTCACTCAGATATCTTATGAGTAACTCTGTCTTTAATTCTTTTGTGAATTATTCAGACAGATCCAGTCAGGCAATTGAGCATGACAACAAGGAAAACACTTCTGGAGATTTGGAGGTACATCTCTACTTTATTTAATTATGCACTAATTTGTTTAATATATATATGTGTGTATGTTTTCCTACTATCTGTTAGCTTTAGCTCGAGATTTTTGTGTTTTTCATGTCCAGAGTGTTCATCATCATGAACACGATGTTCATTTTTTTCAATAAAAGTTTTATTACCTATCAAAAAAAAGTGTGTGAGACTGGATGAGACAGGAAGTTAAAAAAGGTTCACCCATTGATAAACTTCAACAATTTGTAATGTTGAAAAATGCTTCTAGGTTTTCTGTAGTTTAAGTGTAATGCTAAAGTAAATCCATAGTGTAATATGATGTTGAAGAATCAGCAGATGAGTTGTGGTTAGGTTTTTGCTATAATTTTTGTAGAAATGTTAAAATGATTGGAAATTGTTAATCTTGAAGTTTGCTTGATGATTAAGATTTAAGAGTTATGGTGTGGACGTTATAAGTTAAAAATTATATCGTATATATAAAAAAAAAAAAATTTAGTAGTAAAAAATTACAAATAGTCCCCATAATACATGTTCATTCTTAGGGGTAAGAGTCATTAGACCTTATTACTGTTGAAAATTTTCAATTGAATTTGGGTTGGTCCTATTTGTTTGGGTACCTTTTTCCTTTTCCCATATGTGGAGCCATTCAAACATATGACTTTATTACATTATGCATTTATCCTCACATGCATAGGTCCAACCTTTCAATATAGTTTGAAATTTACAAATAGGGGCAAGACCTTATTAATTAGTTCTGAAATTTACAAATACAAGTTGCTTTCTTCATTCTTAGAAATATGACCATATTACTTCTGAAAATTTCGTAAATCTGAATTTGGGGTTGGTCCTATTCATGGACTATTGTTTATTTACTTCTTTTTTTTTCCCTTGTGTTACCATTCAAACATAGTAGTCTTTAAATCTTTATTACATTATACTCACATATATAGGTCCATCAACCTCTCAATCAGCAGAAATAAACAAATCCAAAATTATGGATATGGGGTAGTTTCTAATACTGTAATAGGTTTTAAAGTAATTGAGGCTATTTTTGTTTTTGTTTTTTTTTTTTTTTTCCTTTCCAATAAAGGATGATAATATACAAATGTTGAATAATTTGGTTGACAATAAATATATTTTCCTCAAATGACTAAACTTACAGAAACCATATCTTTTATATTGATAGAAAAAGAACATACATATAATCAAAAACAGGATTATTACAATGAGTTCCATAGAAGGAACACCATGTTTAATTGTTTCCTTAAACGAAGAAGGATTGTAAATCGTAGAGTTTCTTGGAGAGAATATGCAGAGGCTATGAACTATGAAGTGGTCAATTAAAAAGAACAAGATGTCAGCATGTTGGTCCATGTTTGTTCTTGATAGTAACCAGGAACCAATCTTATTGACATCTTTACAAATTAGAGGTCCTCATGTCTCCTAGTGGATGGACCAGAATTGCTGTGTGAAGCAAGGTCATGCCCAATAGCCAATTATGAAAGTCTAGTCATGTAAGCTAATTGTAGCGTGTCTAAGATGGTTAGGAGAGAATGATATTTTCAATTTTTTTTTTACATGTGGGATCCATGAATGGTTAAAATATATAGTAGCATAATTATAAGCCTAGAGGAAGAGATGCGGATAGTGATAGGTTTGTGAATTTGAGGTGTTATTCTTTCATAGATTAATATTATTGAGTTGTGGCTTCTTTGATTCCTATTCTTTTTTGTTGATATTAGAAATATTAGTTTAAGTTCAATTCAATGCATATTGTAATGTGTTATACAAGTATTTATATTGCACATCTTAGAGTTAATCTTTAATTAGCTTAGGGTTAATCTTTATATATAACTGCATAGTCTGCATCCTTGGCAAGATTCGAACAACATTATACCATATTCGCTTAGATATCTTATGAGTAACTCTATCTTTTCCATTCTTTTATGAATTATTCATAAGGATCCAGTCAGGCAATTGAGCATGACAACAAGGAAAACACTTCTGGAGATTTGGAGGTATATCTCTACTTTATTTAATTATGCACTAATTTTTTTAATATATATATGTGTGTGTTTTTCTAAATTCTGTTAGCTTTAGCTCTTGAGATTTTTGTATTTTTTCATGTCTAGAGTGTTCATCATCATGAATGTGATGTTCATTTTTTTCAATAGAAGTTTTATTACCTATCGGCTATCATATCACCAAAAAAAAAAAAAAAGTGTGTGTGTGACTGGATGAGACAGGAAGTTAAAAAAGGTTCACCCATTGAAAAACTTCAACAATTTGTAATGTTGAAAAATGCTTCTAGGTTTTCTGTAGTTTGTGTAATGCTAAAGCAAATCCGTAGTGTAATGGGCACAACCAATTTTATGATCATTCCTGCTTGATTGTTCTGGGCATGAAGGTGTGAATTATTTTTCTTCAATGTTCTAGTACTGGATCAAAAAGAAAAAAGATAAGCAAATAGAACATGAGATAGAAATTAGACAATCATGTTGTCCATTGATCTTGTTTCTCTTGATACTGCAGTCTTAAAAATTTTCTTATTGTGATTGAATGAACTACTTTTAGCAAAAGACACTATTCTCCAACCATTACCTATATCTGGCTTTAGGATATTTTTCTGTTGGTGATAGTAATTGTAACTCTTGAACTTTAAATTTGCTTGGAACAGGGATGGAGGGATGAAGGGTCTATTTACTGGAGTCGGTCCTCGAGTTGGTCGTGCAGGCCCTTCAGTTGTGATTGTGGCTTCATTTTATGAAATTGTAAAATGTGTTCTACATCAACTTCGTAATATTGACCGGAGACGCTTTTTTATCCAGTTTTGACTTTTTCACTTCTAGTCTTCTCTGTGGAAGTCCTCGAAGCAATTTTGGTAACTTGGCAAGAGAGTGACTTGAAGCTTTTGTTCTGTGGATATCATAGTATGCAAATAATAATATGCAGCTAAAGGGGATTGGTTTAGTTGGTAAGGCTCGAACGCTTCGCCCTGACCCTGGTATGAGTAACCTCTCTCACCTAAGCTTTTTTTTACCAAAAAAATAAAAAATAATAATATGCAGTAATCATTCTTGTCCGTGGTAGATACTCGTCTACAGGCCTTGAAAGGCAGAAATGAACTTCTCACCACACGGTTTTGGTTCTTAGTTTGTAATTTGTAGCTCGGTTAGAGTAGAAATTTTGTAAAATGTGGGTTTTATTCCCCATTCAATGTTTTTTTTTTTTTTTTTTTTTTTTTTTTTTTTTTCTGATATTATCTCAGTTTGCTAATACCAGTCTCTTTCATACTCGTTGTTGGATCTTAAAACAATACGTATCTAGTTCTGTTACACTCTGTTTGGATGAGACTCATCCTCATCCCCATAGTTGAAAATCCTACCATTTATAAATTTCCATGTTGAAACGATTGATGTTGGCAGATGAGTTGCAGTTAGGGGTTTGCTATAATATTTGTAGAAATGTTAAAATGATTGGGAATTGTTAATCTTGAAATTGCTTGATGATTAACATTTAAGAGTTATGAAGTGGACGTCATAAGGTAAAATTAAATCGTATATATAAAAAAGTTAGTAGTAAATACATTCTCTTCATTTTATTTATTTATTAATACATGTTCAAGATAACAATTTTATTCTTTAACCCTAACTTTGCACTTTGAGCACTGGAATCAGCATGGTCCCTTACACAGAAAATCACTTGTGTTCTCTAACATGTGGAAGTCAGAACAAATTTCATCTTCTTCGCAACTACACAGCACACAAACAAACAAACAAAAACAACCAGGTTGCTGAGGGTGGCCCTTGTTTAAGCAAAATGAATTAGACCAAAATTTTGGGTGCTTTTAACTTTAAGAGCCAAAGCTATTTTCTTGCTTTCCGAAAAACTAATACATATTCTGACTTTGTCCATGGCACCCGAAAATTTTCTAGATAAATATAATCTTTCAATTTATAAAGAAACTACAAAATGCAAAATACAAACAAAAATTAAAAAAATAAATAGATAAATAACACCCACAGCACAATGAACAAAGATATTATCATTTCAGTATATAATTAAGTATATAGGGCACTTTCCAAATGAAGCCTTTTCGTCCCATTTCGGCCCCGAGTTTATAAAGACCACCAAAAAAAAAAAAAAAAACTCATTCACCTAAAACTTAACATTTAACAACAAAAGGTAAAGTACATTCAGCATTAAACATCATTGCTATTGTGCCATTAATGATCAAATATAAACTTCTACGGTGATGATGAGGCGTCGAGAGAGTGGAATTAGTGGATGATGTATGTGAGTACCAAAGCCAAAACCATTAGAGCACACGCTATTCCTTGATCTATTGAGGTCCCTGCAAACATATATAGATGATCAAATGTCATTATTATCATCATCATCATCATTGTAAAACAAAATTAACCTAGAAGATATTGACCAAAGAAGAGTGAGTGAAAGAGATTTTAATGGTAGAGTAAATGGAATCCACTCAAAAAAACTAAAAGAGAAATGAACTAGACATGGATTCAAAATGTTATAGGACCGTGGCCTGCCCTTTTCTAATGATTATTCAAGAAAGTTGAAGGATGAAAACGAAATGTTTTGGAACTAAATTGGCTGAACAATTAACTTTGCAATGCTTCTAAAAAAACGAAAAAGAACGCAAAATCAACCTTTTCTTTCTTCAAAAAATAGGATGGTAGCTAAAATTAAGGATTAGGATACTGCTATTTTTGGTTCCATGGTGATTAAATGGACCGTTTCTCGCATAGTTTTTCACAACCTTTTCTTTCTTTGCAAAATCATTGCTTTTTTGGGTATTATTTTAGTTCATTAAAGGCTCATTTTCTATATATAGGTTGTCTATTCAATGGAAAAGAGTCATATTCCTTTCCTTAAACTTCTGTTTTTCCTGGTATAACCGGCGACATTCCATTCTATTTCTCTATCTGTTGTGTAACAAGAAGAAACTTTACTAATAATAAAAAATGACATATAATAAAATATGATCTTGAAAAACATTAAAAAAAAATTATAATTTATTTTTATTTAAAAAGAGGACATATATAATTAGAAATAAAAACATCATGCTATTTTCACAAACATAATGATTGGATGATCCTTATAAGACCAAGAATTAAAGGCATTGAATGCCATGCCATGTGAAAGATTTCTGAAGAAAAGAGTCAGCCGATTTGGTCAATAATTATTTTATTCATATCCGATATATACATTTATATTTTCATTGTATTTGGACTCCAGATCTTTTCAAAAAAAGAAAAAAAAAATGTATTTGGGCTCCACATTTGTGTAAGACTTATATATTGTGAAATGAATGATGCACGTGATAACTTCTGTTTGGTAGTCATGAAAAAAGTTTAGGAAAGTATCCAAAATATTTTCAACTCTTTCCTAGAAATGAAACAGAAAATAAGAGAGGAAACGAAAAAAGAAAAGAAAGGACAACACACCATCACTTGTGGGTGCAGGAGCAGGAGAGGGAGATTGTGCCTGAGCCACTTGCAAAATGATGGCGAAAATGACAGCAACAATGGCAACCATTCCGAATGAAGCCCCTGCAACAGCCATTTCTCTCTCTCTCTCTCTCTCACTGTATATTCTTTACAAATAATTTTTCTCTTGAGAGAGAGAGAAATCAAGAGAGAAACCCCTTACCAAATACAAAGAGATGGATCAATCACTGTAGGAACTAGAAAGCAAAGGGTGGTGGTGAATGAGGTTGGGAGAGAGGAAGCGTTTTTATAGTATTGGCTTTGACAAGAGAGAGAGGGAGAGAGAGAGGGAGAGGATGTTTTATATTTTAGTTTTATGCATGAAAATAGTTTTTGAGGCAAACCGCATGTTTAGGGGATCCATACACCCATGTTACCTTTATTTGTTCTGTTTTTTTTCTTTTATCCAATTGTTTTGTGCTTTTGCTGTGTTGTATTTTAACTTTTTTATGCTTTTGCTTTGTTGTTTTTGTCCATTGTTTAAGGTAGTTACAAGCTGTGTTCGGTGGAAGGACAAACTGTTATCTGTTCTATATGGTTTTTTTTTGTTGCCAGCATGGATGCTTCTAAGCCTTCCATTTTTGTTGATTCTTCTTCTTAAAGAAGATTCTCTGGTGACTTAACCACCCTTGACAACTATTCATTAAAAAAAAAAAAAAAAAACACCCTGGGACAACTCACCAAAATTTATGAGGAACCTGTCACCAGAACATAAAAGTATATAGTTTTTAGCTGGAATTTGCATAAAGGGAATGCCTTTAAAACATGACAGATATTACAGCAACTACAAATTTTAGCAACTAAACTTTACAAATTAATTCCTCTATATATATATATATATATAACTTTACAAATTAATGTGTTAACTTTATATATATATATATATATATAAGGAGGTGTTATTGTGTTAACCTTTGAACACACACACAAAAAAAATAAAATAAATTTTATTTATTATGTTGGTTTTTTTTTATAAGATTATTTATTCAATCACATTCATTACTACATTTACCTTATAAGTCTTTTTTTATAATAATTTTGGTGTTAGTTTTAGCGTTTTCCTTCAAAAAATACAAAGAATAATAAATATATAAAATAATAAAAAAGGGTAAAAGAGTGAGTCTCTCCAAATTATCGTTGGATATGAAATTTTTTACCTATATATATATATATATAAACTTGACCTTAGCATAAGGGAGTTTTTTTTTTTTTTTTTTTTTAATTTTTTTTTTTTTTTATAAATTTTAGAAAGCATAAGGGAGTACTTAAACTCTCTAGACTATCACAGGAAAGTTCACCAATTATCAGGTTTATCTAACAAAGGATGAATGAACTATTTTGTACAAGTAAATTTTGCCCTAGATAAACTATTAGTATGATATTACACACGAGGTGTCTCTGTTCTGTACTTTGTATTTGATAAACTTAGACAAGCTGCATGAAGCCATGAACTATTTGCTATGAAAGATAAAACCAAACGTTTATATGGCCATATTTCTTATCATATACTTCAAGCCGTATGATATAATTAAGGTTTTGATTTACGATGTGGGTTATTCACAAGATCAAGCTTAGCCATTTCTTATCAGTTTTACATTGAAATAGTTTCTTGAACTCATTTGAATACTGCTAGCAATAAACACGAGACTTCTAACTCGGGTGCCTTGGTATTTGACCATTAAGCAATCACAACTCTATTCCAAATTTACAGGTTGAAGTTTCCAAATTATTCAATGATAAATGAAAATAAACTCCACTAAATTTACCTATAGACAAGAGCATATTATTTATTAACTTTTTATATACAGCAAACATTCGAAGTGGGGTTCAAGTAATAACTCACTAACTCTGATAAAGATAGAAGCATATAGCCTAAATGGTTATATACAAACAAAAGAGGCATAACCAGAAGGCTTAGCAGAGAACGGAAAACCAGCAAAACACCCTTCTCTAGGATACATAACCTAAATGACTATATATACAAACAGAACATGCATAACCAGAAGGCCTAGCCAAGAACAGAAAACCAGCAAAACACCCTTCTCAAGGATATTATTCTTGTGGAGGATTTTAAAACTAACATCTTTGCATTGAATTTGTTGCAGGTCATGTCAAGAAGAGAGAAAATGAGTATCCTCCTTGTTCTTGTAGATCTCAAACAATTGTTTAGAGTAGTGAGTTGCCAATTTTCGGCACAGCTCAACTGCATTTGGGTCATACTCTTGCAACTCCTTAGCAGATTTCTTAACATCACCCGTTGCGTCTCCGTCAGTCAGAAACTCAGCCAATCTAGAGCCCCTATACAAGAGTACAGAAATTTCAGAAATATATAATTTTGGAAACCAGTGGAACCAATTGAGCAGTAGACTATGATTGCATAAATAATTTTGTCAAGAAATGGAAAAAGGATAGAGACATGTATTGCTTTGTTCTCACTAGAATATTAACTGAGACCAAAGAAGAGGACACATCATTAAAATACAGAAAAATCAGAAATATGATGCATTCAAAGCAGCATCCCATCTTTATTTCTCAATATTACACTCAACAATGACATTTCATCTGGTTGTAAGGCCCAGATGCTCTCAGAAATTCAAAGTTTATGACGGCAGCAATGGCACCAGCTGGATTGGTGCCCTGTTAGTGCATAGGGTAAATGCTATTGTTGCTTAGGTTTTCTACATGATCCAATTGGAAATCTCATTTGCCTAAAGCCAGAAACTCAATGCCTGGATGCAAATGCAGGAACCATACCTTGCTCCACTTGCAAAGTGAAAGAAAAGTTCAAAACCACGGGGTCTCAAAGAGTTCGTGTAAAAATACAGAGACTTTTTTATATGTTAATATAAACAAAAAGTAAAAAGTGATACAAGGGGAATCTCATTGACTCAGGTTGTTGAAGCTTCAAACTAAAGACAGGTCAGGCTAAATTGATGGAAATTTTGTCCTGTGCAGAGATTACATGGTCTGGAATGTGGTAAATTTTTTGCTTGTCCAGAATGTGAAAAATTGAAAACTAGAAGATTCAGCAATAATCCTTTTAAACCAAAAGGTTGCAGTTAAGTCCAAAATGGGAAAGTTTATTGAAAAGTGAAATGTTTTCTGCTTAAGTCAATAAAGTGAGGGATTATACTGTTCATTGCACCAGCAAGAAGAACTATTTTGTCCACTAAAGAGCTCTTCAGAAAGTTGTCCTTTGTAACACAGAAAGTTTAGAACCAGAAGATCTGCTAGAGATTCTTCATATGAATCATATACATAAAATTTAAATAAAGTGAGAATGAAGAAAGTTCATAAAAGAAAATAAGATGACCATAAACCATATCAGCAATTTGCATTTAATTAGAGTATGATGCCATTATTAAATAGAGCTCTGTTTTTTTTTTTGAATGACCTACATCAGATTGCCTACAGATAAAAAAACAAACCCAATTTCAGTAGAACAAAGAGAATGTAAGATAATTCAGTGCATTCTACTAATGAAGATAAATATGAGCGTAATGTGTTGGCAATAAGTATGCACAAACCAACCAGAAATGCTGGGCACACAATAATTTTCAAAATCTTTTTCACAACTTCTTATGTGGCCAATTTTTATTGGAACAACTTTCACATGAGCTCACCACTAACATAACTTTTATTGACACAAATCACAACATCCCAACTCAGCAAGTTGTGAAATATTTTTTCCCTAGCCTTATTGTATAGGTCCAATGGTATAATTCCATCTAAAAGTGAGAGCAATTCAATTAATTCATAAATTATATAAAATAATTATGACTATATGCATTCAAAGGCATACCTTTCAGCATCAAACTTGCTAAAACCTCGACCATTATAGTAGAATGTCTCCTTACTAAGTTTTTCCTCAGAAGTTTGTTGTCGATATAGAGCACATACAGCCTTCATGCAAAGTTCAATATCCTTTCCGAATGCCGCAAGCATGTCTGCTTCAAACTCCCATTCTGATTTATGATCTTTGTTCCGTTGAAGTTTGGATAGGATCTCATCAAAGTCCACATTGTCATCTGATACATTTTGTGACTCACTAGAAGCATCATCAGCATGAGAAACATCAGAGCTCTCAACAATAAATCCACCCAAACTTTCACCCTCACTTTCTGACCCAGCTTCTTCTGAATCCTCATCCTCAACATCCTCCCTTGTAGGGATTCTTTGATGATATTTAGTTTCACTAGCCTGACTTAAATTGTTTCTTCCTGCCCCACCTTTTCCTTCAAATTTTCTCAAAGTCACCAGACGCCGCCTTGGAGGTGTTATAATATCCATCACATTGTTGCCCACAGAAATAGTATCAGTCACTGAGCAGTCATTCAAATCAGAACCTACTATCTCAGGAAGTTTTTCCTGAAGATGCATCCACTTGAGTTTAGAGATAGGAACATTATCATCATCACTCTCTGTGTCACTGTTAACAACATTAGAAGCTCGTTTTCTTTTGGGTGTCGGAAAAATTAAAATATTCTCCTCCCGAGCATCCATATCTTCCACGTCATTCTGATCATAATGTGTCTGTTTCACACTATTTTGAGAAAAATTTTCTTTTTCACTACCCACACATCCTCCTAATATGCAATCCTCTAAAACTTGAACCTCTCTGATTTTCTTAGCATGAGAAGTATCCACTTCACTGTCACTATCACTGATATCAATGATGCCAAGAGAAGCAGGCCTAGCACCACCAGGTGTGGACGGAGCCAACTTTTTGCTAGGGCTTCTCTCTTCATCAAAAGACAATTGTTTTCTAACTTGTCTAGCATATTCTAAACAGACACCTTTTTTTCCTTCCTCAATACAAACATCACGCTTACACGGCAAGTCAGTGAAAGGTGTGCCTACCAAAAAACATAAATAAAAAACAAACATTGTCAGAGACTAGCCAATTTCACTCAATCAGGCAATGTTATTACATATGTGATCATTTAAGATTTCTTTCCTCCTGACAGAAGAAAGCTTTGAAACATTATGATCATGCATTGAATTATAAACAATAGTCAAACCCAAACTCCCCACCAAAAAGAAATTCACCCCTCAAGGAAATACCAGATTACAATCACATTAAGAGACTGCATTAGATTAGAATCTTTGTTTAGATAGTTGCTTCAGAGGAGAAGACCATAATAAAATTTGATAATTGCGTGCAGAGAAGTCATAAACATGCTGCTAAAGTAGCTCATAGGTCCAATCCTTAGGAGTGCATAATTTTTTTTTTTTTTTTTGATAAGTAACGGAAAATATATATTAAAGAAGAACACAGCCCCGTATATAGGAAATGTACTAGACAAGCAAAAACATCAAGAAACCAAATTACAATGATCAAACAAAACAGAAAAACAAGAAAAAGCTGGTATAACTAGACACCATTCGAGAAGAGTAAAAAAGAAAAAAGACTTAAACTCGAGAATGGACCGTTCGTGACCCTCAAAGCTTTTGGCATTCTGTTCCTGCCAGATACACCACACCAAACAATGCGGCACCATCCTCCATATAACTACATTACAATGACACCTGAAGTTACACGACCAACAATCCAACAAATCCACTACCCTTTGCGGCATCACCCAATAAATACCAAACAAGCAAAAGACCATACTCCACATCTCATAAGCCAAAGGACAGTGAAGGAGGAGATGATCTACAGATTCCCCACACCTTTTGTACATAAAACTCCACATCTCAGTGCATAATTATTAATTATTTATTTCAAAATTAAAAAAGAAGTAACAATCTGCAGCTAATCTCACTGTTTACATACAACTTAAGCAGAGACAATTGATTAAATCATTGGCTCACCTAGTCTAATTATCAACTTCAATACAGTTCAAATCAATTAAATGTCCCAAAGGTGCAAAATTGGTAATGAGATACTTGTGCACTAACATATTTCCTCAAACAGTCGATCATTTTATTTAGTGTTATTACTATCATTATGTCTTTGTGGGGAGGGGAGTAAATGGCAAACGCAATCTATTTGTTAACAAAAAGGTAAAACCTAACCTCCTAAAGCTTGCATTTTTAAGAAAAGAAAACACAAATATTTTATGTCCTGTAATTTAGTACCTGCTGCTTGCAGATCAACGGTTCCTTTAATGGGGGAATGACAAAAAGTAGAGCCGAAATCCACCAAACTCTCAACTTTTGCATTGTTTTGCATATCGTCCAAGTCGGTTCCATCATGCGATCCATCTCTAGGCCTAATCCCTTCAATTTTTGTCCCTCCCATCAATGGCTGTTCTGCATAACTCACAGATGAATTTTCATCCAACCGTAAAACCTGTGACTCCAACTCCTTAAACCTTTGCTTCCAAACTTTAACCTCACTCTCAGCCTTTTTCTTCTCACATTCCAAAACCTTGTTCTCAATCAAAAGCTGAACGACCTTATCTTCCTCTTCATTCTCCTCCGTCAAATCAACAATCTTTTCCACATCCCTCTCTCTTCTACTACCATCCTTCATTTCACCTTCAACACCATCAACATGCTCTTTAGTTTCATCATTCTTTCTCTTCAACACCTTAAGTTCTTCTTCAATTGCAAGCTTGTCAACCTCCATTGCCCTAAATTTGCCCTCAAGCACTTCATACTCGCTCTTCTTCTTTTGAATATCCAATTCCAACTCAACACACCTTGCTTCGGCTTTCTTACTCCTCTCTTCCAATTCACCACATTGACAATCTACCAACTCATTCTTAAAAACAATCTCACATTTGGTGTCATCCTCATTTTTCGCTTTTCCCAAATCCATCTCCATATTTACTCTCAAAATAACCTAAACCAAAAGCACCACTCAAGTCGCCATATCTAACAAATGATCAACTTTTTAAAACTATCTCATCACGTCACATTTAAAAATACCTGCATTCGAAAAAGTAATTAAAAAGGCTACAACTTGAAAGACTAAGTAAGAAAATAACTTATCTTGCAATAAATAAAAAAAAACCCAACTTGACCCAACAATATAATTCGAGGAGGGAAAATAGAAAACACCCAGCAAGCAAAAAATTTCCCTAGTATAGTTAAACTCCTTTTCTTTTCTTCTAAACCCCATTTGGGAAAGAAGAGCACCAGTCAATTATTTTCTTTTTCTCTTTCTTTTTCTTTTTCTTAGTTTCCTTAGCAAACAAGCATAACCCTTATAAGGAAAAGGAAAAACAAGAAGAAGACAACCTCGATTATTAACAAACTATACTGAAAGACAAGCGAAACTGTACTTATAATAAAACAAAGCAACATTAAAAAATTGAAAAAACAAAAACCAAAGAGAAGAGAAGAGGAAGAATTGGAATGGAAAGTGCAAACACATTTAAAGGAGTAGTATTGGGAATAGAAAGACTTACGATTCGAAGAGAGAGTCCTCTGCCTTTGTGGGGTTTTGAGTTTGCTCTAACTTCCAAGCTTTCGTGAAGTGTATGAAAGAAGGAATGGAATGGGAACAGGAAGAGTATTATTCCAATACTCAATACATAAGGTAATTGACGTATGTGCTTGCCCTTATATAAAGCCCACGTTTCACTTCAATTCCAATTTATTGTAAAGTAACCGACGTATGGCTTTAGGGACAGTTGCTTTAGGTTTTCCTATTTAAGTGGTAAGGAGGAGAATCTAAATAACAACCCCAAACTTTTATGGTAATTTGTGTTTATGTGTTGAATTTGGGTCCGTTTGGATTGAACTTATTGTTGCTGAAACTGAAAACTGAAAACTGAAAACTGAAAATACTGTAGCAAAATAATTTTTAAATATGTAAATAGTACCGTGGGACCCATTTTTAATATTTTTTAGTGCGTAAACAGTGCCAAACAGTGCATAAACAGTGTTTTTTGTCTCCTGAACAGTAAAATCATGTGATTTTACTGTTCACTTTCTGGGAAAAAAAAAAAAGAAAGCAAAACGCAAAACGTGGACTCAGCAAACGCTGAGTCCAAACGGCCTCTATATGTCATGTTAACTAATGATAATCCGATTATATGAGTCAATATTAACTCGATATATTTATTAAACGAGTCAGTCATGTCAACCATTTTATCAGATTTTATCAAAATAAAAAAAAATTATGAAAAAACAAACAAATAAATATTTTGAATATAAAATTTAGAATTAATGAGTAATTGCATCACATATAATTATTCAAAACTAAAGCATATCTCAATATCACAAATAATCAATCACAAATGTCAAAAAAAATAAATTACAACAACTAATAAGTTTATATAATTAGGGTTTGAAGGGTACATTGGTAAAATATCATTCAATTAAACAAGACTAATGAGTTCTATATATTGAATACTAATCCAACCCGTTTATTAAACGGATCCGTCGTGTTCACCCGAATATGACATGAACTTATTAAACATCAACCTAATCTGCTAATTTCATGTAGTGTCATGTCGAATTCGTGGGTCATGCCCAATTTTGCTACCTCTAACTAAAGGTAAGGTACCTAAGTTTTGTCTTATATTCTTCTCAAAAAAAAAAAAAAAAAATTTTGTCATTTATAATATAGGATAAAATGCAAATGAGATTAAATTCTGTAATAAGTTTATATAAACCTTATAAAAAAAAAAAAAAAAAAAAAAAAAAAAAAAAATCTGTAATAAGTTTATATAAACCTTATAAAAAAAAAAAAAAAAAAAACAAAAAACAAAACTTGATGTGAACTTATCAAAAAACCAAAAGTTGATGTAAATCCTTTGGTTTATACAATTAAATAAGGACATGTCATGTTATTATATTACTAAAATATAATTACATCTAATCACATAAGATAACAACTTAATTAATATCGTATTTCATATTTTAAGTAAAAAATTGATATGATAATATCTTATTAGATGGTGTATAAATGGGTTTTACACTCCATCTTTACCAAATTCGAACTCAATGCAAATTGCACCATCCTTACCAAATTTCTAGTTTTATTTTCGTTCAATTAAGTTTTCAAAAGTTTAAAATTTAATTAATTTAGGTCTTTCATCCAATTTTGTTAAAAATCTACAAGTGACATTTATACTTGTTTATACTACAATCGTATAGTATAAAAATGCTACTTTTTTAGTTGTTTTACCGTATAAAAAATGCTACTCGTTTCGAGACTGTTCACTTTTCAACACTCACTTTCGTGAGAAACAAACAGAACCTGAAAAACATGAATATTCTCACTCGCCAATCCATCCTCCCGCACAGACCAACCCTAATTTCTTCGATTAGCTTCGGAGTTCTTAGAAAATTGGGTCCCAGAAGATGGTTCTCTGCGCATTCGGAGGAGCCAGAGCTGAAGGAGTTGATGGAGTACATGGATTCTTTGAAGAACCACGAGAAAGTGGGCGTGCCCAAAGGCGCTGGCACGGACTCGGATGATGGGTTCGATCTGGGTCGGATGAGGCGGCTTATGGAGCGGCTCGGCAATCCTCAATCTCAGTTCAAGGTTCAAAGTCCAACACTTTTATTTTTTATTTTTTTAATTTTGTTTGGTTTCTGAGAAAATGTAAAAGAAAAAAAAAGGGTGAAAGTTTTGAGCTTTGGTTTATAAAAACTGCTCTGTTGGGATGTAATAGAATTTCAGGTATTGAATGTTACATTTATTACTTAAAAATAGTTGAAACAACATAAGAAGAGGATATTCACATTTCAAAGCTTTGTGTTTTTTTTTTTTTTGTTTATTTTATTTTATTTTTCAAAATCAACACTATTGAATTAAACCCAGTAGTATAATTAGGCTCAGCATGCAGAAAGTTTTACCATAATATTGAATTAAAAAAATAAAAAAAGTAATGCTTTATGTATGTGGGCACAGAAAGTTCTGAATTTTGAATTTTTATGGTAAATTTGTTTGTTCATTTTGTTGATGAGTTTGAGCATTAAGTTTAAGTAACTAGCTCAACAGCTATTATAGGCTGTTCACATTGCTGGGACAAAAGGAAAAGGATCAACTGCCGCGTTTCTCTCCAATATTTTACGAGCAGAAGGGTATTCTGTTGGTTGTTATAGCAGGTATGGGTTTGTTTTAATGTTAATATTTTCTTCGTTTTTGTCAGATAATGTATCAAAGGATTTATGCAATCTGCAGCTGCTTTTAGTTTTAACTTTTAGGTATTGCTTATTTTTCAGCTATATTTTTTTAACAGTAGGCTTCATTTTCTTAAGCAGCCCACATATTCAGACTATAAGGGAACGCATATCATTGGGAAGATTTGGTGAGCTGGTGTCAGCAAAGACATTAAATTGTCTTTTCCTTCAGATTAAAAAAATTCTTGATCAGGCAATAGAGCATGAAAATGGGCGTATAAGTCATTTTGAGGTATCAACTAGTGTACAGTATTGTCCACCCCCCCCCCTCCCAATTGGATTAGATGAACAATGGAATTTAGTTCAAGAAATAAAAAGAGACTCAGAAGCTAGTGATTTCAGAACTGAATAGCTATTCTAAAGATGTTAGAATCGGTGATTATTTGATTGGTATTTACATGACCCTGTGCAACCTTGGGGATGGTATATGTAATTTATTCAATTAGTTGACCTGCCCTGTTTGTTCTTCTTTTGTTTTCCTCTGAAAATTTTACTGTAGCTTTCAGGTCAAAGTAGTTGCCATGAATATTTTCACATGTTAAAGTCTCATGTTTAAGATTTGATTTTGTACCTTCAAAATTTCAATTGAAGACTGGGGGGAATGTACTTGGTTTGGTTGCCTAGCTAAATTAAATTCTGTTATTGGAAATTTTATCTAGTTAAATTTTGTGTTTGTATCAAATTACCTTTGCACTCACTAATTTACTCTCTATTGTATAATGTTCAGATTTTCACTGCAATGGCATTCACCCTATTTGCTCGAGAGAATGTTGACATTGCAGTTATTGAGGTAATTCATTTTAAGCCATTTGATGACTTCTTTCTGCAATTTTTCTTCTTTTTTTTTTTTTAATTATTATTTTTTTAATTTTAAATGTACAGTGTTGGAAGACTATTAACTTTTTCAATGTTGCTTCTTGTTGATCTTTTTTATTTTTATTTGTTTTGATTTTATATGCAATTAGAGTTATTCTCTATGGAATTAAATTTATACTGATGGCTTTTCATAACCCAATACAAAATTCTAAGATGGCAATTTTAATATTAACTTTATTTATTATATATATAACAGGCTGGGTTGGGAGGTGCCCGGGATGCAACAAATATTATTTCTAGTTCTGGACTTGCTGCATCAGTCATAACTTCAATAGGTGAGGAACATTTGGCTGCACTTGGAGGTTCTCTGGAAAGCATTGCCATGGCAAAGTCGGGAATCATTAAACATGGCTGCCCAGTTAGGTTGTTCTCCCTATGCAATTCTTACGCGGATTAACGTGATCATATAAACTGATAAAGCTATGTTCTGATTAGTTTAAATCTTTGGTTATACTGCGAAGTATGGTTTTCCTTCTCTACATGTTACACTTGCAAAATCTTTAGAACAAATTACACAATGGATCCCACCTCATTGATATCCTTGGTAAAATGTGAAAAATGATTATAGCTGTATCACCTTTTTCTGGCCTGGTTTTACGTCATTCTTTTTGTTCTGGTTTCCTCACATTAGGTGTCAAAACTATGATTTATGGTTTCTCCAGGATATTTTTTCTTCTTTAATGCAATTTGAATAGGTGCAGAGCATGAACAGGAGCAAGAAGAGATATATGTTGTAATGAAAACGTCCATGGTATAATTTAATTAAGCAGCTCCAACATGTTATTGCTTAAGCAGACTAGAAGTGATGTTTTTGTTGTATACTGTCCATTTCGTCGACTCATTAATGTTTAATGGTGTCTTGAAGTGCCACCCAAGTTTATGATAATGTGCATATAGTTTTACATCAAGGCTGAAATAGTATTTTTGACTGAGATAACTATCTAAAGATGTATTCTCTTAGAAGTTGTACTCAATGATATGTTTTGTGATGCAGTTGCTAATTTAATTTGGTTGTATTGTTAATCACATGATTTTAAAGCTAGCTTTACTCTGCTAATATGGTTAATGTTTTTCAGTTGGTGCTGGGTGGGCCTTTCCTTCCACACATTGAATGCATTCTACGGGATAAAGCATTGTTAATGTCTTCTCCTGTAGTATCAGCATCTGATGCTGGAAATCAAAGTACCATAAAAGGTATTAGCAGAATCAATGGTAGACCTTACCAATCTTGTGATCTAGTAATACAAATTGAGAGGGACTTTAAGCTGGTATGCACTTGAAGCGTTATTTTCTTAATACCTTTGGACTTCCCCCCCCCCTCTCTTTTTTTCCAGTATTAAGCATTCTGTAATATCATGTTTTTTTCTTCTTCTTGAGAGTGGTACTTATGCAAGTTTTAATTATTGGCCATTTGAACTTTTGAAGAACTTATGATTTTGTTTATCACGCAGTTCCTTGAGTTACTGGATGTGAAACTGTGCATGCTTGGAAGTCACCAACTTCAAAATGCAGCAACTGCCACCTGTGCAGCACTCTGCCTTTGTAATCTAGGTGAATTTTTGTATGTGTGCTATAGTTTGTTCTACTTGGACTCAAAAATTATGGAACTGCCTTTGATTTTTAAAGTCAAGAAGTATTTATGGGGATTTCTTTTTCCCCTTCAGTTTAGGATTTGGTTCATATATGCCTACCTTCGTTTGATTTTAGGATTTGGCCTCAAACCTAAGATGGATATGCCATGATTAAGGATAACTAGTTTCTTTTTATATCTACACAAGGTACTGATAGTCTTAGCCCTTAGGTTGTCTTTCATGGTAGCCATTTGGGACTTTTACTGCTTTCCCATTAATGCTAACCCCCTGTGATCAGTAGAAGATTACCTCTCTCTCTTGGCTTGTTCTAAGTCCAGAGTTTCTTCGTGGGAAGCGAAACTTTATGGTGTGAGCCAAGCACTGGTGAAAAGAAAAATAGTGCAGCTGGTTCAAAAAAAAAAATTTGGTTTATGATTTTTTTGAGCAATCTTTAATCAAGTCCCTTTAATACTTTCATGGATACTCTAGGATGGAGAATTTCAGATGGATCTATTAGGGCTGGTTTAGAGGGTACATTCTTGCTTGGAAGAAGTCAAATTCTAACATCAAAAGAAACTGAGGCACTAGGACTACATGGAACAATGGTATTGCTGGATGGAGGTTTGATTCTCATGCTCACTTTGTTACTCATTTCACTATTCTGAATGAATTGAGCTGAGTATATAACCTGTAAGTCTTACTTATGATAACCATACAGTGTTTCACTTTTTTGCATGTTGGTATTGTCCTGAGGATATTAATTCTTGTTATATATTTATTTTGACTTTGCAGTTGTCATATTCTTTTGAATGTTTGCAAAATCTTCTGGGCATTGTAGGAGGAATGTTCTAGATTCAAAGAATTTTAGTTATACTGTTAGCACCAGATGACAAAAGCCAATCCTTATAACAAATTAATTATTAAAAAGAAAACAAAACTCTCATAGTTCTTTTGAATGTTTTCCAGCCCACACCAAGGAATCTGCTAATGCTTTGGTGAAGACAATAAAGATGACATTTGGGGTGGCACCATTGGCTCTTGTGGTTGCGATGGCAAGTGACAAAGATCACGTTGGATTTGCAAGAGAGTTTCTTTCAGGTATAGTCCCTTGTTGGATTTTGTTGTCTGTTACTAAAAATGGCTTTATTACTAATGTTGGAGGGTATAATGAGAACATGAATTGTTTTTATGTTATCAGAACCCCATCTCCCCCTTCCAACAAAAAGAAGCCTTCTTATATCAAAGATGTAGTGGCTCCCTCTATTATTTTGTGGGTACCAAGTGAAGCCTCCAAGGCTTCATTTACTGGAGGACAAGAACTCAGATTTATTAAAAATTTCAGTTCTAAAACATATTTAGTAATTCTAAAAGAAGGTTTAACTTATGTGCATGCCTTTGCTATAGGGTCTATTTGGATTAAGTGGTCTTAGAAAAAAGTGACTTTAGTCCATGTTGTTCAGGCCGTTCTGGGTGGGTGGTGAATGAAGAATCCTAGTTGTTTGTACCTTCTTATCTTATTCACTGTGTAGGGTTTAACACAAATTAAACTGAAATGTGCGGTGGTGGTAGGCAAACACAAATAAGCAGTTTTGTGGAGCCTTGGAAGGTCCTAATTGAGACTTTACCACATTTTTTCAGGTGGAGAATTAGTAGCGGTCCTTCTGACAGAAGCTGACATTGCTGGAGGCAAATCTCGAACAACTTCAGCTTCTTTATTAAGAGATTGTTGGATCCAGGCTTCCAAAGAATTGGGCAATGATATTGTCCATGATGGCATGATAAAATCCAGGGAAGTGTTCAATAATCTATTAGTATGCTCTGCAAGAAAATTAGAAAATGGAACCATATTAGCTGCTGAAAGTTCATTAATGGCTTCATTGAAGGCTACAAATCAGATCCTAAGAGAAAGAGCAGGTAATCAGTCAGGCATTATTGTAGTCACTGGATCTCTGCATATAGTTTCAATGGTATTAGCTGCTCTCACTGGTTAAGGCAGATCATTTATGATGTTGCTTTGAGTAACGGTTTCTATAGCTGATTTTGCTGACGGAAAATTGTAGTAGGTGCAACCCCTTTTTAATTTGAGTGGGAAATAATGATTCTTATAAATTACATCAGCTTCACCTTCACTATGGGTTTTTTTATTTCAATATATAGAGTTTTTGAAGTTTCACAAATTTTAATTCTTGTGAATCCTGTTATGTCTTTATAGCTATTGGTTAAACAGTATTTTAGTTACTTGTGTCCTAGAAGAGTCTTTGTAGCTTGGGCTGGACAGGGCAGCCAACTATGTCACCAATGCAGTTCGATTGTTCATCCAACAATACTTAGGAATATATTGAGATTTTGAATACCACAAGAACATGGTTGTTAAAATCCCAATTCAGATTGCAGAATTTTCAATTCCTAAAATCTTAGAATTGTTAAACAATTCAGATTGCGTTAGGATTCATAATTAATAGAATCTAGATAGGATCTAGATCCAAATTGTGATCAATTGCATTAGGATTCTATTTATGATCAGTTGTGAGTTGTCACTGTGACTGTGATCAGTTGTGAGTTGTGGAATTTGTGTTAAAAAGTATAAAATTTTATTCTATTTGGACTAAACTCTTTAGTTTTGGCCTAAAAAGTTCAAATAAAATAAACATTAAAAATTATAGATATGAGTCTTAAAAAAGCAATATGAAAAGCATTTAATGCTTTTTAGCATGTGTAGCAAATCAAGAATTTGTGAAAAATATATATATATATATATATATATATATAAATTAGTTTATTCTTCTATTAAATTTCAATATGGACATATTGAAACTCATCTCTTGAGATTTATATAAATGTAACATATAAGTTCATACTCTTTTGTTTTTTAATAATTTAATAGAAGGGATATTTGAAGCTTTGAACCCTAGATATTTTCGTTTTGAAATGCTAGGAGATGCGAATCAGTTAAGCTATAAGACTCTTAACCATACTCTTTCACATCATAATAATAGAATATTCTATTTTTTTTATTAAAAAAATCATATTTGCTGGAATATATAATAATTTTATACATTAGATTATTAGAACTCTATTTAGGGTATACCCTATTATATTCCAATTACCTTCAAGCAAGGACCAAAATAAAAATTAGGGTGGAGTGTTATGCCATAAAACTCAGGGGGGTATCATTTTTTTTATTTTACCCATAGTTAGGGATTTTTCAAAAAAAGAAGAAAAGAGATATATATATATATATATTATTGTTTGGAAGTCACAGTATGAGATAGCTTGTATTTATACAAACCCTCAAGGAGAAGTGTCATTTCTTGAGAAAATTACGAGAGCACTTTTCTGTGAAATCATATTAAAATTGGTGTTACCCTAAACTAATTGATTAAAAGAATGAAAAGCATATAGGCATATAATTCTTATTCTGCATATCGGCAGAATTATGGGCTGGCTATTCGTCATGCACTCCATAGGGCATGGGATTTGGGCAGAATTATTTTTGAATTTGGCTCAATCATTGCCATGAACTTGATTACTAATTGAAAAGATCCTTGTATGGATCTTTCTTCCTTGGTTCATGATTAGACAGATATTATTTTCTTGTAATTGTAGTCCTTAATAGATTACGTTAGTTTGTAGGGGCTTTGTAAGGTGTTTATGCTAATAAGTTACTTTCCTTATAATCTATGACTTTGATTTATCTTGTTTATAAAAGTTTCATTTATTTTGATCCCTAAGGCATAGTCCTTAGTATATTTGGTGTTTAAAATATTTACTTAGGCTTTGATCCATTTTACTATACAAAGTAATTAACCCATCTATTTGTTCACTGTTTAGATTACTTTTAGGAATCGATATTTACTGTTTTCAATGGAACTTAGAATAATCATGTATTACTTTGCTTCCTATGATTCAATGGCATTAGATTTCATTTTGCCAACGAGGGCTTGGCTGAGTGGGTAAGGCTCGGACGCTTCGTGCAATACACCTAAGTTCGAGTCCCGTTGCCCACAAGTTTTCATTGGTGGGTAAACTTAGTAGTGAGGTGTACTCACAAAATGTGAGGTGACTCCCGCACAGTGGTACAGAACGGGCCCCCGACTACGGGCTCCCTGATCAAGGCCACTGGCTCCCTGTCCGGGGGTGTAATATGACCATAAAAACCCTCATTTTTGTTTCTAAAAAAAAAAAAAATTTTATTTAGAACTTGTTCCTGTAAGTCTCTATTGTTTTATAAAGAAAAATATAATATGTCATTATTTTATTTGAGCGTATAAAAAAGTAACTTTACATATGATCCTTATTGAATTTAAACTTTCTTGTTTTTTCTATTGCTGGTGACTTCATAGTTCATACTACCCCTCCCCTAATTTGCTTCACATGTTTGATTTCTATTAACATTAAGAACGAAGACAAACTAATTAGGGACTTCATAATCCTAGGTATTAATTAGAAAAAAAAAAAAAAAAAAATCACTGTACTGACTGGCCTAAAGACTAAGGGTCCATTTGGATAGAATTTATTTTGTTAAAATTGAAAACTGGAAACATTGTAAAAAAAAATATTTTTAAATGTGTGAATAGTGTCATGGAACCATTTTTAATGAAAAATGTGATAAAAAATGAAGTTTGTGGGGCCTATGAACAGTGCACGAGTGCACTGTTCACGAAAGACTTGGTCAACAACTGCGGCTGGGAAAAAAAAAAAGTTGAAAACGCGCTACAGTGCAAAACGCAAAATGTAAAAGCCAAATTAATTTGAATCCAAATGGGTACTAAGAGAATTAAAACTAAAAAATCTGAAGAAAAAAAAAAAAATAGAATGTACAATCCACATGCCACCTTGGGTGATAATATCAATGATAATTAAATTTAATATGGGCCAAGTAAAACATAAATATTCTGAAGAAACTTGGTTATTTATGGAATTCGGTACAAGCAATTTATTTAAGGCAATTCCAAGACCTGCCACACACAATTTTTTTTTTTTTTTTTTTAAGGAAAAAAAAAAAGTACACACAATTTCATCCTACTACAATATTAAAATCAAGTGTAATCCAAATTAAGCTTCCACTGCAACATGGATGTGAATCCAAGAATAAGAAAAGCATGTAAAATCATAGGCACATCACACACGTAATCTTGGACAAAGATTTTTCTTATTGTCGAGACCTACACAAGATAAAATAATAGCTATTAGGTTGAAAAATTAAAACCAATTCAAGAAAAGAAATAGTTAGAGATATATCTAAATAAAAAAATTTTCACAAACCTTTTAGCGAAAGTGCAGTATTCCTTAGCCTTGAAACATCCTTTGCAATCTTGCAATATTCACTATCATTGCCACATAGAGCCAATCATTCAAGTTGCTTGTCGTTCGGAAATATAGATGTCTCCAGGAACGGTTCAACATCAAAGAGCCACAAACTCCCCAAAAGCCCACCATGAATCCAAGCCCCATACCAATATAAAGACATTTTAGGAATTCATCTTCATCTTCTTGATTGCTTTTACTACCACCTTTAGGTGACTCAGCATTTGGTTTCACGTCTCCTGGACACTTTGGTGTAAGTGGAGGGCCACAGAGTGCAAGATTGCCAATGAATCCAGCAGGGTTAGCGATCTGGATTTGAGTGCCTGTTGGAATTCTTCCCGACAATTTGTTATATGACAAGTTCAGGAAACTCAGAAAATTAAGATCAGCAATGCTAGCAGGAATTGAACCAAAAAGTTGATTTCTCGACAAATCCAGGGATTCTATTTGTTTCAAATGACCGATCTCTTTAGGAATTAGTCCTGTCAACATGTTTCCTGCTAAGTTCAATGTTTTCAATTCTGTAAGGTTGAAAATCTCTGCTGGAATTTCTCCAATTAATTTATTACTTGAGAGATCAATACTTTTCATCTCTCCAAAATTTTTGCCATAGACGTAAGACTGTCCTTTCCAACTAACAATTGTGTTGAAAACATAATTGCTGCTGCCCCCGAAATCATCATTAAACGTAACTTGAGTGCCATCTATATAAAAACTATAAGCTATAAAAGACTCATGAGTACTCATATTATTTATATTTTTAAAAGCCATGGCAGTCAAATTATAAAGGCATCGTGGAATATTTCCTGAAATATTATTTTGAGACAAGTCAAAAAATTGAATATGTGCTAACCGGCATAGTTGTAGCGGTATGCATCCATGAAACTTATTGGAGTGAAGGTCAAGAATGATCAAAGATAACAGGCTTTCTCCCATCCAAGCTGGTAGCTTTTCCGAAAATGAATTGTCTCTCAGATTTATAAATGACAACTTTGTGCAATTTTGTAATGACAATGGCAATTCTCCCAAGAAGCTGTTGTTGCTCAAATCTAGTACTTTAAGGTTTATCAAAGAGCCCATAGAGTCGGGAATTTGTCCAGACAAATTATTGTTGGCCAAATTTAGAATTCCTAATTCTGTCAATTGATTGAAACAAATATCGAGGCCTCCAGATAGCTGGTTGTTTGAGAGATCAAGGTAAATCAATTTCCTCGGAGCGGAGCATAAAAAATTATTTAAAATCCCCGAAAACTTATTGTTGGAGAGATTTAAGATAGTCGTGATAGACGACAAACCAAGTGGTTCACTTGGCAACATGCCCCTAATTTGGTTGTAGGAGAGATTTATAGTCTGGGGTGTAGGTATGTGCCAAAACCACGAAGGGATGGTATCTGAAATTCCGTTATGGGAGATATCGAGTTCGAGTAAGGACTGTTGAGTACGTAACCATTTTGGGAAATCAGGACCCAAGTTACAAAATGACAAATCTAAGGCAATCAATTGGAAAGGGGGCACCCAATCATTGCTGAATTTAAAAGTCAAAGAATTATGAGATAACCGCAATTCCGTTAATTTGGAAAGATTTGAAAAATGTTGGTCTGAGATTTCACCTTCCAAAAGATTGGAACCAAGATGCAAATTCTGTAGCGCAGATAGGTTTCCGATGCTTTTAGGCACTGACCCATTCATTTGATTCCCAGCTAATCTCAAGGCTTGTAAAGCACACATATTACCAAAGAATTTTGGAATGCCTCCTTCAAGTTGATTCTCGTCAAGAGAAAGAACTTCAAGAGAATTCATGTTACCGGAAGCATCTGGAATTGAACCTCCTAACTGGTTATAGTCAAGGTAAATATCAACCAAGTTGGTACTATAGTTGAACAACCACGGAAATATTGATTGAGTGACATGGTTATTAGAAAGATCAATTGTAGTGAGAGATTTGGAAAAGTTGATATGAGGGAGAGATGAGAGATCGGTGACAGGAGGAAGATCACAACTTACCAACATCAAATCTGATAGTTTAGGGAGATGACTCACAACTTCCAGCCAATCATTGGCGACACTGAGATTTGTGAAACTTAGGTCAACCTCTTCTATTAAAGACAAACGAGAGAGCCATTCTAGATTTTCAACAATTTTCAAATCATTATGATCGAGAGAGAGATGTTGCAAGAGTGAGAGGTTTCCAAGTTGATGTGGAAACGGTCCACTTAGATTGGCCGAAGAGAGAGAGAGGTAATTTAAATTACTGAGAGAACCAATAAACTTTGGAATATGGCTTCCATTAAAATCATTGCTAGTGAGATGCAGAGAAGTCAAATAAGGCAACTCAAGCAATGAAGGACTAATCATACCTCTCAAACCATAGGAACCAAGGTTTAGCTCAATTACGTGGCCTGTTTGGCTGTCGCAGTAGACTTCGTCCCAATCGCAGCAATTCTTTTCATCTTCAGTACTCCCCCACGAAGAGAGATTGTCGTTGCCATTAACAAAGCCTTTTTTGAACTCAAGGAGGGCTTGTCTCTCCTTCTCTATGCACAAAACGCTGCCATTTCCAACACCTGAAGTGAATCCAAGGGCTGGTATCAAATGTAGGAAAAGCGTTAAAAACGCATAGAGCAGTTTTAGGGAGCTTCCACCCATGACCTTTATCATCGCCTATGATCGAAGAGCAATTAAAATTAGGATCAAGAAGAGAGGAAGCACAGCTAGAAAATTCAGTGCAACAAGAATGTTTTTTTTTTTTTTTTTGGTTTCCAATTGCTTAGTAAGCTCTGAGTCTTAGAATCACCAGTATAATAAACTATTTATAGCGATAGCTCCATGCAAAACATAAAAGAATAATAAATAATAAATAATAAATAATAATAAAAAGATTAAATAGGGGTCAAATTCAAGTTGACTCTTTAGGATCGTATATTTAGAAGTGAAATAAAGTAGATGGAAAACTTTAGAGAAAAAATGAGAAGAAAATTTTCTTTTAAAGTGTGTTTTGTTGGGTGAAAAAGAAGGAAAATAAATTATAAGATCAAGATATTTTCTCTCCAGAGCCTATCAAAAAGTTTTTTTCACCTTCAACACGTTGGCTTCTCTCTTTTTCTTTTTTTTTTTTTTTGATTTTTTTTTGATTTTTTTTTGTTTCTCTGGTTACTAACATGCTTGGCTTCTTTTTTTCTTTTCTTTTTTTCTTTCTCTGTTTACTAACGTGCTTGACTTCTTTTTTTTTTTTTCCTCTTTCTTTGATTTTGTTTGGACGGTTAGCTTTCTTCTTCTTCTTCTTCTTTTTGGGTGCTCATTGTTTATTTTCTCATTAATTTTGGTTGGTTTTTGTTTTTGTTCTCTTTTCTTTTTAGAAAACAGTTTTGGGTTAATTTCTTATGCTATTTTTTTTTTTACTTTAATGAAGTTTCCATCTATACACAATTTTTTTAAAGTATAATGTGTTACTTTTGTTTTATATAATAGAGACATAATAGTAAATTTATTCAAACTTTATTTTCAACCAAACAAAAAAGTTTTTTATCTCTTCACTTTTCTACCCTCGCAACCAAAAACAAATGAGGGAAAATAAAATCTTTTTTATCTTCCCACTTTTCCATTCCCTCTCCATTTTTTATCCTCCAACTTTTCCACATTTCCGACCAAATGGACCCTTAAAGTCTTTGATCTCATTCTTTTGTCAGCATTCCGTTAGTTGGGTTGACGGAAAATATGAGTTGTTGTTGCAACCTCTTAAGGGCAACCAAACTTTAATACTTGTTGGCGAGACTCAATAGTCTAAACTTGGCAAAACCACTCAGTTTTGGATTTTCTTTTTTGAAAAATTCTAAAGTTACAAACTATTTTACATTTTTTATTTACAAATTGTAGTTGTTGATGTGATGAGTGATTATTAGGAGATAAAAAAGTATTTTCAATGATAGATTTAGATGAAAATCAGTAAGAAATTAACACATCAAAAGTTTGAAAAAATGTTTATGTTGGTAGCATTACTCTTTTTTTTTTTTTTTTTTTTTGAGGTCTCAACTCTGTAATGTTTCACTTTTACCGTTAAACAACTCCCCACCTTGAAAATGTTGTGGACATAGCATTTCTCTAAAAAGAAAATGCTAATACCTATGATACCTATGATTTGTTGTGAAATGTTGTAACCTNAAGTTGAAAGTAGTGTTTTCTTAATTAGCAAGTCCTGTGAAGTTTTTCTTGACTTGTTTGACACTTTTACCATGAAAACCAGGGATGGACCATTGATTTAAAATGCTAGGCTGTTTAAATTTTTTTTTTTATTATATTAATGAGTTGTTTATATTATTTTAAATAAAGTGGTAAAAAAATATAATATTTGATGTTGGATGTATTGTAAAGTGAGATAGTAAAATAGATAAAATAACTTTTTGAAGTGCTAAAAGTTAAATTTTTTAGCACTACTACTAAGAATTCTCTAACTTAAAAAAAATAATAATAAAATAAAATAAAAACTTTTTAAGATTTTTTTTATTTTTATGCTAAAAAATAATTTTTTTTATTTTTATTGGCTAAGATTTCTATCGGGTCGGGCTGTGGGTCATAGTGAACCTGACTCAACCCGACCCAATTTTGATTCACAAAAATGTCCTATGAATACTCCTTAGACAAAACCCAATTATACAAACATAATTTTTTTGATAAAAGAGAGATCACACTCATTGGTCCCAAATTTCCAATCGTCATAAGCTCACAGGGATTGGGGTATAGTATGCTTACATTTTTTGAATGATCATTGTTTCAAATCCCATGCCCAGAGGAAAAAAAAAAAACCGTGGTAACTAACCACGAGATACACAATACATCTTTTTTTTTTTTTTTTGAATTTTATTAATATGATGACAGAAAATTTGAACCTTATAAATGTCATGACTCTACTTATATTTAAAGCAATAATCAAATACCAAGCTATATTTACATAATAAAAAATTACCAAGCTATAATATTTATCACAATGAGATTCTATATGAAGGTTTTTTTTTTTTTTTTTTTTTTTTTTTTTCATTATACATTGATAGTTGGAAATGGAGTATTTGAACCATAGATATTTCCGTTAGAAATATTACAAAGTGCTAGTTAGAAATTCGTCTATACAAAACTCCTCAATCATTATAAAATGGATTCATTTAAAATAGAAAATAATTAACCTAACGAAGATTGATATGGCCCTTCAATCATGTGTGTCCATTCCTGCATGTTACTCAACATTTGTCTATAGTTTACATATGGTGATTTGAGAGAGAGAGAGAGAGAGAGAGAGAGAGAGAGAGAGAGAGAGAGAAGGCAGGAAAAAAAGTTTGCCCCTTGGTGTACCTCAGCACACATGTTGACGTAGTTTTAAGGTGTCCACTTCAGTGTGAAAATGTACCCCAAAATGTTCTATGAATGCCACTGTTGGCTAGCCTCCAATACACAACAACTTTTTGCATTAGCTCTCTCTACTATGAGACAAGACGTACATGGTTTAGATTTTTGTGCTTATTAGGGCCACAAGATGTTGTAGGAATGTCTTAAAAGTCTTGGGACCTTTTAATTTGTCAACTTTTCTTAGCACTAGCTACTTCGCTAGTTCAAATCGAATGGAAAATGAAGAGCTAAATATATTTTCATCTCCAATTTAAGGTGGTTTTCCTCTAGTTTTGTTCCAATAACATTCTCAGTTTCTCATTTTGAGTATAAGGTTTTCAAACTCAATTGGAGATGAAGAAATTCAAATAGAATCTCACATTGACAATAATGATTATCCTGGTATTATTGTTGTTGCATTAATACAAGTGTGGGGCCCGTGGGCCTGATAGCCTCAGCCCATCGTGTAGTAGGCCCAAGGCCCACACTAAGGAAGGATGACCATCCGAGGCTGAATTAGGGAGAGACTCTTTTTTGGATCCACACCGAGGACCTCTTCGTTCTCAGCATACTAAGGATAATTTTGGGAAGGGACAAGCCCAGAGCAAGCTGTCACCTCCACACTTAATGCATTCACCTAACCCCTCTGGCCGCATTAATGGGGATGCAACCCCTTAGCAGGGCGACGTTGATCAGGGTGAACCACTTGAGTGTTGATAAGGCTTTTGATGGGACTGACGGTCAGAAGAAATGCGAATGGATGATCAACAGATGGAAGAACGAGATAGGACAATGAAGACTATATAAAAAGGAGCGAGTAAAGTAAAGAGGGGGGGAAAAAGAAAGGCCTCCTCGGCCATGGCCGAGGAACATCCCCCAGTTGTAAATGGTTCTAAATATTTTTTCAATAAAAGAAAAGAGTTCATGCTTCGTGAACGCCGGCCAGCGCCTAAACCTTCGATCCACTCTCTACAAATTTATTGTTTGGGCTTGTTGGGCTGAAAACCCATTCATACTCTGGGTCATTCACCTAACCCCTCTGGCCGCATTAATGGGGATGCAACCCCTTAGCAGGGCGACGTTGATCAGGGTGAACCACTTGAGTGTTGATAAGGCTTTTGATGGGACTGACGGTCAGAAGAAATGCGAATGGATGATCAACAGATGGAAGAACGAGATAGGACAATGAAGACTATATAAAAAGGAGCGAGTAAAGTAAAGAGGGGGGGAAAAAGAAAGGCCTCCTCGGCCATGGCCGAGGAACATCCCCCAGTTGTAAATGGTTCTAAATATTTTTTCAATAAAAGAAAAGAGTTCATGCTTCGTGAACGCCGGCCAGCGCCTAAACCTTCGATCCACTCTCTACAAATTTATTGTTTGGGCTTGTTGGGCTGAAAACCCATTCATACTCTGGGTCCAATCCAAGTTGAGTCCCCACAACAAGCATGCTAATTTTCTCTCTTTTTGGTAGAATGGGTTCATGAACCTTCTGCAGGCAATATGAGGTTCTATGTCTCTGCAAAATAACTCTAGTCATTTTAAAGCCATCCTTGAATTAGCAATGTTCTTTTGTGTATAATTGAGTCTAAATTTGTTTGCTTCAAATTTCCAAATTAATTTGGAGCTAATACTTGTTGCACAAAGTGTGCAAACAACACTTCTCAACATAACTAAAAACATGACTTTTATTCATGATTTCAAAGTGAATAAAACTCACGTTTTTAGTTATATTTGGGCAATGTGTGTTTGCACATAGTGTGCAACAGACACTATCCTTAGTTTTGAGAAAAGTTTTTCCAAGCCACCAAATGGCAACCGAAAAAGTTATCTCTCATGTACTTTTAGTTATATGACTTGTTTAATAGTCAAGTGACTTATTTAAATGAATTACTGAATCATGTAATTTAATGCACGTGGAGGGAGTTATAAGGACAAAGTTTAGCTTAAAACTAGTCTAAAGGAATCTCTTCTAGCCTACTACATGACGATTTATAAGGCTATTAATTTATATTATTTAAATAGTACACATGAGTTTTTTTAATGAGTCATATGACTAAACTACACATAAATATTTTCTCTTCAATTACCATATAATGGGTTGGAAAAAGATAACTCCAAATCAGTTTGGAATTAAGCCTTTTCCATCTTATAAACCTCTATGTAATGAGTTTGAGCAGATTATTCAAACCCAGTTTAAAAGACATTTTTTTCATAACTAAATGTGTCAGTTATAGGAGATATTGATATTTACTATGTTATTGAAGTGGTTACAACTTATATTCAATCTCACATCAATTTATAAGCATTTTAATAGCAAAATAGATAAAAACATTAACATTATCCTTAAGATTTATATAGAAATATTTTTTCAATACCCACCTTTTTAAGAAAAACATATCATCATTAGAACATTTGTCTATGTTCTCAATATGCAATGATAATAGTGTCCGGTCTAAAAGAAAATCAGTAAAAAATTCACACATTAATAGTTTGTAAAATTATACGTTCGTAGCATTACTTTTTTTTTTTTGGTCTCACCAAAAATTTACATGTTGATCTCAACCTCTGTATGATTCACTTTCCCCGTTAACTCCCTACCCTGAATTCCGATCTGAGGTGAATAGTTTTATATATTAAGAAAAAAATTGAAGAACCCCAACGACATCATTTGCGCAATTTGGGCATGAGAGATGAAAGTAGCCAATATAAAAGGAAAAGGAAGGAAGAAAAAGAGGAAAAAGTTGAACCAAAAGTTGAAACGTGTGTTTTCTTAGCAAGTTCTGCAAAGTCTTTCTTGCCTTGTTTGACACTTTTACCGTTAAAACTACTCCCCACCCAAAGGACAGCACTTGGAAAATTTGCATTTGGACACAAAACGTAAAAGTAGCATGAGAGATGAAAGATAGCCAATATAAAAGGAAAGGAAGGAAGAAAAAGAGAGAAAAAGCTGAACATGAAAGTTGAAACGTGTGTTTCTTAGCAAGTTCTGCAAAGTCTTTCTTGCCTTGTTTGACACTTTTTACCGTTAAAACTACTCCCCACCAATAGAAAGTAAATGCAAGACGGAGTAAATATATATGATAAGATAATATATAGACAGAGCACATTCCAAAACTTACCTGGACTTTGATGTTTTCAATAAGAAATAAAAGAAAAAGTAGAGTAATAATTAATAATAAAGATGCCTTTATTTCCAAGGCCTTGACACTTTTTAGACTCTTATTTATATTAAACTATTGTTCAGTACTTCACCCAAAGTTTATCAAGTTTAGATGAAAAGACAATGGACAGGCAATGAAACTAGCTTTAGTAAAAAGGATGTAACAATTTATGCTTTTTGCATCATTTCATTTGGAAACTTAAGATTTTATATTATTATATTCACATCATATAAAATAGAAACTATTTGGTGTTTACACTGATCTCTCTAAATGATGAAAAAATTTCTTGTAATACTTTTTTGAGGTTTTTCCTCAAAGCTGTTTTGTGTAGTGTGTCAACTTTTCATTAGCCATCATATTTTTTACGTACGACATTAGCTTATCAGGTGAAAAATCAAAACTCATTTTGATGCTATTTCTATAATGTTTTATAGTTAAAAACCTGCTTATATCTTATAACATATATACTTTTATCTCTTTAAGATTTGTTTAATTTATTGTAGATTATCTCTAAGGATGAAGCCAAGACTTGAAGTTAGGGGGGTGGCTCTAACCGTTGGCTTTGCTACTTCTTAGTTGCTATTTTTTTTCTTTGTTTTTTTTTTAGTTTTTGATGCGTGCGTTTTTAGCTGGGTAAAGACACAATTATTTTGTTTAAAACTTTTAAAGGGCTGGTTGTTTGTTTTGAGTAAAATTAGTTAATTATGCTTAATTATTTTTAACTTTACTATTGGTAATTTTTGTTATTGCGCTAATTTTTTTGAGCTTGTATATTTTGTTTTAGATTTTAGATCTATAAATTTTTTAATGGCCTTTAAATGAGGAAAATGCTAGAACTACATATTCTTTTACAAATTACTAATATGGTGAGTGGTTATTGGCAAATAAAAAAGTGATGTAAATGGTGAGCCCAAATGCAAACCAATATGACTTTGTACCTCAAGGGTTTGTAAAAATGTTATAGATAAGTTTGTGCTTGTAAAATTACTCTAACAAGAATCAATAATATTGTTAAAGGAGGAAAATGTAATTTTATTGAATAAAATTGCTAAAATATTTTTTTTTTTTTTTTTTTGAGTTTTTGATGCGTGCGTTTTTAGCTGGGTAAAGACACAATTATTTTTTATTTTTTATTTTTTTTCACGCGTCCCCAGCTTTTCAGAGACAAGTGTTACTGTAGCAATACTGTTGCGGATACTATTTATTGAACAGTAACCGCAACATGTGACTTTTCCACCAATTTTTACTGTTTACGGACCCACAATTTTCACTTTTTAACAACTTTTTCTTTAAAAATGGGTCCCACGGTACTATTCACACATTTAAAAATTATTTTGCTACAGTATTTTTCAGTTTTCAGTTTCAGTTTTCAGTTTTCAGCTGTATCCAAATGGGCCCTTAGTCCATCTAGGGCCGCGTTTGTAACGCAGCCCAAAACCCCCGTTTTTTGTAGTGTCTTTATATTAACGCCATGTTTCACTTCATTTTAATTAGGGTAACTAAAATTCATTTTATTTTTATAATTTTACTTTTAATTGAATCTTGTAATTTTTAATATTTTTTTGTTAAGCACCACAAAAATTTGCTACTTGTGTTTAGTTTGTCCAAAAAAAGGATGTCACATTATTTTTGTAGCTCAAACAAAATAAATAATTAAAAATAACACCGCATAATAAAAATAACATAGTATCATTTTATTGGATGAACTAAACACGTGTATCAAGCTTATGTCACACTTAATGGAAAATATGAATGGAGGAGCTACTGATACAAACAAAATAGAATTTTAGAGGGTAAAATTTAAATTTTGAAATTTTGTGGTATAAAATCTAAAAATCTCAAAACTTTAGAAATGTAGTTTGCAATTCAACATTTATTTAATTCAGGTTTTTTTTCTAATTGCCTTAAAAAAATGCTATTAAATATGAAGTTGAATAATGAAAAAAACATTATTTACACCTTTTGTACAATTCTCACATTGAGAAAAAAAAAAATTAATGGCAATGTTTTATCCTATGAAATAAAAGAGAAGGAAATTTTTTTAGAAAAATTTGAGGAATACCCAAATTGAATAAAAATTTAAAATTTAGACCACTCAATTGAAAAAAAAAAATAAAGTTAAAAAACTTAAATGAATTTTAATCACAATTTTCATAAAGCCTAATATATATACCTCATGGGTCCAAAACTGCAAATAATTGAGCAAGTGACATTTGTGCTACAAGTCGTATAGTATAGTTGTTTACCGTTAAGTAGCTGCGTTTTACAACTATCCGCTGCGTTTCGAGACTGTTCACTTTTCAACAACTCCTTTTCCCGAGAAACAAACAGTAACCGAAAAACTTGAAAATTCTCTCCCGCCAATCCTCAGTCTCAGTTCAAGGTTCAAAGTCCAACACTTTTTCCCTTTGTTTTTATTTTTATTTTTAAAGAGGTTTGTTTATGCTCTCTCTGATTGGTTGCTGAGAAAATTTGAAAGTTTTGGGCTTTGGTTTATAAAAACTGCTCTGTTGGGATATAATAGAATTTATGGTATTGAATGTTACATTTATTACTTAAAAAAAAAAGTTGAAACAACATAAGAAGAGGATATTCACATTTCAAAGGTCTGTGTTTTTTATTTTTCAGAATCCAGACTATTGAATTAAACCCAGTAGTCTAATTAGGCTCAGCATGCAGAAAGTTTTACCATAATATTGAATTAAATAAAAAAAAAAAAAGTAATGCTTTATGTATGTGGGCACAGAAAGTTCTGAATTTTGAATTTTGATTGTAAACTTGTTTGTTCATTTTGTTGATGAGTTTGAGTATTAATTTTAAGTAACTAGCTCAACAGCTATTATAGGCTGTTCACATTGCTGAGACAAAAGGAAAAGGATCAATTGCCGCGTTTCTCTCCAATATTTTACGAGCAGAAGGGTATTCTGTTGGTTGTTATAGCAGGTATGGGTTTGTTTTAATGTTGATATTTTCTTCAAGCTTTTCAGATAATGTATCAAAGGGTTTATGCAGTCTGCAGCCGCTTTTTAGTTTTAACTTTTAGGTATAGCTTATTTTTCAGCTGTATTTTTTTAACAGTAGGCTTCATTTTCTTAAGCAGCCCACATATTCAGACTATAAGGGAACGCATAACATTGGGAAGATTTGGTGAGCTGGTGTCAGCAAAGACATTAAATTGTCTTTTCCTTCAGCAATAGAGCATGAAAATGGGCGTATAAGTCATTTTGAGGTATCTTTGGTTATACTGTCAAGTGTGGTTTCCTTCTCTACATGTTACACTTCCAAAATCTTTAGAACAAATTACACAATGGACACCACCTCATTGATATCCTTGGTAAAATGTGATGATTGATTATAGCTGTATCACCTTTTTCTGACCTGGTTTTATGTCATTCTTTATGTTCTGATTTCCTCACATTAGGTGTCAAAACTACGATTTATGTTCTCTCCCAGGATATTTTTTCTTTTTTAATGCAATTTTCTTGTTGTGCATAATGGTTACCTGAGAAAAGCATGGGGAATTTGAATAAGTACAGAGTATGAACAGGAGCAAGAAGAGATATATGTTGTAATGAAAACCTCCATGGTATAATTTGATTCACGCAGTTCCAATATGTTATTGCTTAAGCAGACTAGAAGTAATGTTTTTGTTGTATACTGTCCATTTCTTCTACACTCATTAATGTTTAATGGTGTCTTGTAGTGCCACCCAAGTTTATGATAATGTGCATATTGTTTTACATTAAAGCTGAAATGGTATTTTTGACTGAGATAACTATAGATGGATTCTCTTAGAAGTTGTACTCAATGATATGTTTTGTGATGCAGTGGCTAATTTAATTTGCTTGTATTGTTAATCACATGATTTTAAAGCTAGCTTAACTCTGCTAATTTGGTTAATGTTTTTCAGTTGGTGCTGGGTGGGCCTTTCCTTCCACACATTGAATGCATTCTACGGGATAAAACATTGTCAGTGTCTTCTCATGTAGTATCAGCATCTGATGCTGGAAATCAAAGTACCTTAAATGGTATTAGCAGGATCAATGGTAGACCTTACCAATCTTGTGATCTAGTTATGCAAATTGAGAGGGACATTAAGCTGGTATGCACTTGAAGCGTTATTTTCTTAATACCTTTGGACTCCCCCCCCACCACCCTCTTTTTCCAGTATTAAGCATTCTGTAATATCATGTTTTTTTATTCTTGAGAGTGGTACTTATGCAAGTTTTAATTATTGGCCATTTGAACTTTTGAAGAACTTATAATTATGTTTATCACACAATTCCTTGAGTTACTGGATGTGAAACTGTGCATGCTTGGAAGTCACCAACTTCAAAATGCAGCAACTGCCACCTGTGCAGCACTCTGCCTTCGTAGTCTAGGCAAATTTTTATATGTGTGCTATAGTTTGTTCTACTTGGACTCAAAAACTATGGAACTTCCTTTGATTTTTAAAGTCAAGAAGTATTTATGGGGATTTCTTTTTCCCCTTCAATTTAGGATTTGGTTCATATATACCTACCTTCATTTGATTTTAGGATTTGGCCTCAATCCTAAGATGGATATGCCATGACTAAGGATAACTAGTTTCGTTTTATATCTACACAAGGTACTGATAGTCTTAGCCCTTAGGTTGTCTTTCATGGTAGCCATTTTGGACTTTTACTGCTTTCCCATAAATGCTAACCCCCTGTGATCAGTAGAATATTACCTCTCTCTTGGCTTGTTTCTAAATTCAGAGTTTCATCGTGGGAAGAATAAAATTGGTGTTCATAACACACCCCTCCCATGTTAATCAAAATTTAGGACACGTGACATTTAAATTTAAAAAATCCATTAATGATTTTTTTATTTATTTAAAAAAGCCATATAATTAAACCACACAAAATTAATAAATGCCATTAATCTCATGTGTGGCTAAAATTGGAGGGGATATAATCTTTTCGTTAAACACGTACCATTGATTGTAGTGCCATCCAGATATATTAGCTGCTTCATGTAGAGCTTCTCTCCATCTCTGAATTTTCTTATTATCCTTAAATTTTTCTTGATGTTTATCTAGGGCTTCCCCAAATTTTCTCTTTTGGTTATGTACATCTGATGGATCCGCATTGTAAAAAAACTGGTCGCACCTCCATCTGGTCATTCTTCTTACACTCGATAATCTTGACAAGTTCATCCAAACACCAGGTAGAAAATGCATAATTTTCAGAGAATACAACTATTGAAATCATAAAATTTTCATTAATTTTGAGAAGTTCCTCAGAAATGTTTTCTCCCCTTCGGAGTTTATCATCAACGAAGGTTTTAATACCATTACGATCCAAAGCCTAATACAAATAACCCGTAAAACTAAGGTGGGTATCTTCTCCTCTAAAACTTAAAAAGACTTCAAAGTTCTTGTGTCGTTGGGTGACTCTTTCGCCGGTCATAAGAGCCATTAGGATTTTTGAGTAAATAGTTGGGAAGAGCTGAAAGAAAGAAGGAAAGAAATATAGACGAGATGAAAATTTGGAAGAGATCGATGAAGGTTGAGGAAACAATTTGGACGCAGATAACTCCTGGATGCAAATGACGCATTGACCTGGATCGTCAATATATGACTCAGTAAAGTGACCGACATTCATATACGTGTTGATGCTTTGGCAGAGAGAGACAGGGGAGGGGGTTTACACTTTCAAACTCTGTAGCACAAGTGAGACCCGCGTGGTTTTGCATAGGATTCTAATCCTATGGAATACTCCAGTATCTACCAACTAATCAGTAATCACCACACCAATATCTGTAGATCAATTATTAGGATGGTACACTGCACCAAATTTGGTAATTAATTCTTATTATTTATTTTATGTGATTGTTTAAGTTTACTAAGTGCCTGATGCCACTACCACTCAAGGACGAAGTCAGGACTTGGGATTAGGGAGCAGCTCCATTGCTAATTGTATGCAGCAGTTTCGGTCTCTAGTGGTATCATTTATCTTATGCTGAAAGTAGTCATCTTTAAAACTATACCCACATGCTTTTTTATTATATATATATATACACACCCTATTTTATTTGATAAGTTATATATATACACACCCAACAAAAAGAAAAGCTTAGTATTTTCAATCAAAATTATGTTTGACGGCGATTTTTCATAAAATAAAATTCAATTTTTTTAATTTTCATTGTAAAATTCTTAAAAAATTTAATTTTAAATACAAATTATCAAATTTTATATAAATTAAGTGAAAAAATCTTTCAATTCAACTATTGAAATTCTCAAAAACATAAATGATCCAAAACTTGGACAAATAAGTTAGGTTCTAAACATATTTGAAACTATCTTATTCTAATCCATTATATGACAACTAAAAACACATTTCATGTGTAGTTTTAATGACAAGATTTTTTTAACGAATCAATGACTTGTTAATTGTCTCATAACTGGTTGAAAAGGATAGATTCAAACATGTTTAATGTCAAACTTTATCAAATATTTAATAGATATAAGAGCACATTTTACAATAAAAAATAGAATTGCAAAAATAAAATTATATCCCTATAACTATTAAACCAATTATTTTTTTTAGAGTATCATTGGACTAATTCAAATATTTGAGGAGCCAACTCTTATTTTTTCAGACTAAAATTTGAAAAACCTTAACATAATTATATATATATATATATATAAAATTCAAAATTTGTACATACCTCCACAATAGCGCCCATAAAATGATCTATACTCATTTTCGAGCGATGAGAAAGGATTCTAATCCTATGGAATACTCTAGTATCTATAGACATGGCAAAATGAGTCAGAATTTTCTAACCCGAGCTCGATTTTTTTGACCTGAAGCAAAAACGGATTGACCCATGACCCGACCTGTGTTTTTTTTTTTTTTTGCAGGTCAACTAGACCGACCCGCGACTCTACCCGAACCCGAACCATTTTTTTTAACTTTTTTTTTTTTTTTTTTGTAAAAAAGATAATAAAATTAAGACAATATTGGTTTAATTGTTTATTGTGAGTTTTAAAGAAACAATTGATACATTTACATAATTGCATGCAAATTAATTGAAAGATAAATGGTTGAGCATTCTGTAATGAGTAAAGATTTTTAAACATCAAATAGTAAAGTATATGCCAATATAATCTAGCTACAGTAGAGTTAAGAACATAGATTTAAAGTTGTAGACATGTGTGAGAAACATTCACAAGTATAAAAATAGTGAAGCCAAGGTATCAAATTAGTATAAATTAGGAATGCTTAGACCTGTTTTTTAACAATTTATGTCCAAAATAAAACAACTTTTCAAAATTAATTAATATATTTTCTAGAGTGTGTGTTACTTAACAATGATACGATATTCATAAAAGAGACCATGTATAAATAAGTAAGCAATCAAACTTTAATGTATATCTCAATTGAAATAGAGTGCCAACTACAATTAATAATAGATTATAAAATTATTTTTCAAGATTGTAAATTTCTTTTATGTTTTTATTCTTTATCAAGTGAGTTATCCAATAAGTCATTTGTAATTTTGTTTTATATTTTGGAATGTTGATATTGTGTAGAAATAAAACTTATGTATTTGTTTTACTTATCTTTGTGCTATTTTGTTTTAGATAGCAATGTTAGGATTTGTATAATTTTAAAATTATTGAATAAGTTGATAATCCTGGAAAATCAGTGGGTTGAAAATCTCCGGGCTTCGATGATCTTGAAGGTTAAGTCCTGAAAAACCAAATTCAATCAGAGAAAGACCGGTGGAAGCCGGTCTAGGGTCCTCCGATGGTAAATTCAGTGGGCTAGAATAGAGAGAAAGATATTTCTAAGACTTTCTTTTGTTCTGTAAAAAAAAAGTCCGAATGGATTACCTCTTCGCAGAGAAACGTTTATATAGTGCACATGGAACGGTTACTTGCTTTGATAACCGTTCCTATTGTCGAGGAATTCATCAAAGTCAGAGGTAACTTCCATAACTTCCATGGAAGTTACTTTATCTGGACCAGTGCTTCATCACGAATAAAGTAACTTCCATGGAAGTTATGAAAGTTATCTCTGACTTTGATGAATTCCTCGACAATAGGAATGGTTATCAAAGCAAGTAACTGTTCCATGTGCACTATATAAATGTTTCTTTGCGAAGAGGAAATCCATTCAGAATTTTTTTTTACAGAACAAAAGAAACTCTTAGAAATATCTTTCTCTCTATTCCAGCCCACTGACTTTACCATCGAAGGACCCTAGACCGGCCTCCACCGGTCTTTCTCTGATTGAATTTGGTTTTTCAGGACTTAACCTTCAAGATCATCGAAGCCCGGAGATTTTCAACCCACTGATTTTCCAGGATTATCAGATATGGTTCGTCCTTGGAAAAAGAATGGAGGAAGGGCGCAACAAAAAAGCCGTCCGTCCCCATCAAACCTCGTCTGTCATAAATTAAGGACGGACGAGGCCTCATCTGTCCCAAATGACGGAAGAGGCAAACATTCTGAACTTGAACCAAGGCTCGTCCGTCCTTAATTAAGGACGAACGAGGCAAATATTTTGAACTTGCAAATTTAGTTCTTATCTATGAACCAAGGCCTCCATTATTCGTGATGAAGCACCGGTCCAGATAAAGTAACTTCCATGGAATTTATGGAAGTTACCTCTGACTTTGATGAATTCCTCGACAATAGGAACTGTTATCAGAGCAAGTAACCGTTCCATGTGCACTATATAAACGTTTCTCTGGGAAGAGGTAATCCATTCGGACTTTTTTTTTACAGAACAAAAGAAAGTCTTAGAAATATATTTATCTCTATTCCAGCCCACTGACTTTACCATCGGAGGACCCTAGACCGGCCTCCACCAGTCTTTCTTTGATTGAATTTGGTTTTTCAGGACTTAACCTTCAAGATCATCGAAGCCCGGAGATTTTCAACCCACTGATTTTCCAGGATTATCATAAGTACTAATAAGTTTAACTAAATTCATTCTTGATATAAGTGGTGAATTCAAAATAATGCATTTTACATAAAGTAATTTGTTACATAACTTTCCAAATGACAAATATATGTTATTTTCTTTATTTAAAAAAAAAATTATGTGAAAAATATAGATCAACCGACCAACCCGACTTGAAACCCAATTGACCCGAATCCTTTTTAACCCGCTTAAAATGACCTGTTTTTAACTTGTGACCTGTTTGACCCCTAACTCAATTGACCCGATCCGAACTCGACCCGCCCGTTTTGCCATGTCTAAGTATCTACCAACTAATCACCGCACCAATATTTGTAGATCAATAAATAGGCTGGTGCAGTGCACAAATTTTGGTAATTAATTCTATTATTTATTTTATGTGGTTGTTAAAGTTTACTTTAAGTGCCTGACGTTTACTTTAAGTGTCAAAATACTCCAGAGTCAAAACAGAGAGACCCATGCGGTTTGAGAATATAAATTCCAATAATATTTACTTTCCGGAGGCAAAAAGTACTTTTTGAAATCAAATAAATAAATTATGTGTTTGGTGAGACTTTTAAAAGCTAGTTTTTGTAAAACGCAACTTTTTAAAATGTGAACAAACTCACTTTAACCCAACACAGCTCTTTGGAGCTTTTGCAGAAAAGCCAACAAGCGTCCATATATTACCGTTGAGAGGCTGTCTTCAATTATCAAATTGTCCAAACATTTTATTGAAAACCCAATTTTGCCTTTCGATAAATCAAGGTCTGTAGCTCACCTCACGGATTCCTCTCATCTCATCTTCAGAACAATCCTCTCCGTGCTGCTGCTCCGTCTTCATCTCTATTTTTTTTTTTTTTATTTTTTTTTTTTTAAATTTACGTCTTACATATCTAATCTCAAAAAACCCTCTTGCTTTGCTTCACATTGGCTGGTAAAAAAAAGAGCTCAAACACAAGGGACTCAAAGCTCAAAAGACAGTCACATATACACAAATCACAAAAGTCTCAAAACACACTGAAACTCATACGCACAACACTGGAGTGTACTTGGCCTGAGAGCTTACCTTCTAGCAAGAAAAAGGCAATAGAAGAGCTTGTTCAAGGCCGTGATATTGCAAATCAGCTACGTTCTTTGCTTAATAAGTCAGCTGGAGACAACAACAACAACAACAAGGCAGCCCCGGCTAAAGATCTTGTTCTGAAAATCTTGAAGTCCTTTCCTAATGTGGTGGAGTGTGTGGGGCTTTGTGTGGAGGAAAGTAAAAGAAAAGGAAAATAAGAAGATGAGGAAGAAGTGAACGAGTGGATGAGAAAAAAGTTTAAAAGAGTTTTTGGGCTTGGTAAAGCAACATGGAAGAAAATATAGAGAGTAGGAATACAGATTATTTCACAACTTCTTTTTTATAACTATAATGTTAATAAATTTTATTTTACAAAGATTAATTTTAAATTAGTATTGTGAAAATATTGTGACATTTTATCACTATTTTTCTTTAGAAAAAATAGTACTATTGACAGAATATTTTTATAATTATTTCGTAATAAAGTTTACATAGTAAGTTGTTATTAATTCTCATCTAGACCTATTAGTGACATTTTTTTTGTGCGGTAGTACTGCCAATGATTTGAGAACTGAATAGCTATTCTAAAGATGTTAGACTCAGTGATTATTTGATCGGTATTTACATGACCCTGTGCAAGCTTGGGGATGGTATATGTAATTGATTCAATTAGTTGACCTGCCCTCTTTGTTCATTTGTTTTACTCTGAAAATTTTACTGTAGCTTTCAGGTCAAAGTAGTTACCGTGAATATTTTCACATGTTAAAGTCTCATGTTTAAGATTTGATTTTGTACCTTCAAAATTTCAATTGAAGACTGGGGGGAATGTACTTGGTTTGGTTGCCTAGCCAAATTAAATTCTGTTATTGGAAATTTTATCTAGTTAAATTTTGTGTTTCTATCAAATTACCTTTGCACAAACTAATTTACTCGCTATTGTATAATGTTCAGATTTTCACTGCAATGGTATTCACCCAATTTGCTTGAGAGAATGTTGACATTGCAGCTATTGAGGTAATTCATTTTAAGCCATTTGATGTCTTCTTTCTGCAATTTTTCCTCTTCTTCTTCTTCTTCTTCTTCTTCTTCTTTTTATTTTTTATTTTTTATTTTTTTATTTAAATGTACAGTGTTGGAAGACTATTAACTTTTTCAGTGTTGCTTCTTGTTGATCTTTTTATTTTATTTTATATTTTATATGCAATTAGGTTATTTTCTGTGGAATTAAATTTATACTGATGGCTTTTCATAACCCAATACAAAATTCTAAGATGGCAATTTTAATATTAACTTTATTTATTATATATATAACGGGCTGGGTTGGGAGGTGCACGGGATGCAACAAATATTATTTCAAGTTCTGGACTTGCTGCATCAGTCATAACTACAATAGGTGAGGAACATTTGGCTGCGCTTGGAGGTTCTCTGGAGAGCATTGCCATGGCAAAGTCGGAAATCATTAAACATGGCTGCCCAGTTAGGTTGTTCTCCCTATGCAATTCTTATGCGGATTAACATGATCATATAAACTGATAAGGCTATGTTCTGATTAGTTTCAATCTTTGGTTATACTGCCAGGTATGGTTTCCTTCTCTACATGTCACACTTGCAAAATCTTTAGAACAAATTACACAATGGACCCCACCTCATTGATATCCTTGGTAAAATGTGACGATTGATTATAGCTGTATCACCTTTTTCTGACCTGGATTTATGTCATTCTTTTTGTTCTGGTTTCCTCACATTAGGTGTCAAAACTATGATTTATGGTCTCTCCCAGGATATTTTTTCTTCTTTAATGCAATTTTCTTGTTGTGCATTATGGGTACCCGAGAAAAGCATGGAGAATTTGAGTAAGTACAAAGCATGAACAGGAGCAAGAAGAGATATATGTTGTAATGAAAACCTCCATGATATAATTTAATTCATGCAGCTCCAACATGTTATGGCTTAAGCAGACTAGAAGTGATGTTTTTGTTGTATACTGTCCGTTTCTTCTACTCTCTCATTAATGTTTAATGGTGTCTTGAAGTGTCACCCAAGTTTATGATAATGTGCATATTGTTTTACAAAAGCCAATCCTTAAAACAAATTAATTATCAAAAAGAAAACGAAACTCTCATGGTTCTTTTGAATGTTTTCCAGCTCACACCAAAGTATCTGCTAATGCTTTGGTGAAGCCAATAAAGATGACATTTGGAGAGGCACCATTGGCTCTTGTGGTTGCAATGGCAAGTGACAAAGACCATGTTGGATTTGCAAGAGAGTTTCTTTCAGGTATAACCCCCCCCGCCCCGCTTTTTCCAGTATTATGCATTCTGTAATATCATGTTTTTTTCTTGTTGAGAGTGGTCCTTGTGCGAGTTTTAATTATTGCCCATTTGAACTTTTGAAGAACTTATAATTATGTTTATCACGCAGTTCCTTGAGTTACTGGATGTGAAACTGTGCATGCTTGGAAGTCACCAACTTCAAAATGCAGCAACTGCCACCTGTGCAGCACTCTGTCTTCGTAATCTAGGTGAATTTTTATATGTGTGCTAATGTTTGTTCCACTTGGACTCAAAAACTATGGAACTTCCTTTGATTTTTAAAGTCAAGAAGTATTTATGGGGATTTCTTTTTCCCCTTCAATTTAGGATTTGGTTCATATATGCCTACGTTCGTTTGATTTTAGGATTTGGCCTCAAACCTAAGATGGATATGCTGTGACTAAGGATAACTAGTTTCTTTTTATATCTACACAAGGTACTGATAGTCTGAGCCCTTAGGTTGTCTTTCATGGTAGCCATTTGGGACTTTTACTGCTTTCCCATAAATGCTAACCCCCTGTGATCAGTAGAAGATTACCTCTCTCTCTTTGCTTGTTTCTAAGTTCAGAGTTTCTTTGTGGGCAGCAAAACTTTATGCTGTGAGCCAAGCAATGGTGTAAAGAAAAATAGTGCAGCTGGCTCAAAAAAAAAAAAAAAGGTTTATGACTTTTTTGAGCAATATTTAATCAAGTCCCTTTCATACTTTTATGGATACTCTAGGATGGAGAATTTCAGATGGATCCATTAGGGCTGGTTTAGAGCATACATTCTTGCTTGGAAGAAGTCAAATTCTAACATCAAAAGAAACTGAGGCGCTAGGATTACATGGAACAACAGTATTGCTGGATGGAGGTTTGATTCTCATGCTCACTTTGTTACTCATTTCACTATTCTGAATGAATTGAGTTGAGTATTTAACCCATAAGTCTTACTTATAATAACCATACAGTGTGTCACTTTTTTGCATGTCAGTATTGTCCTGAGGACATTGTTTTTTACTCTAATTCTTGTTTTATATTTATTTTGACTTTGCAGTTGTCATATTCTTTTGAATGTTTGCAAAATCTTGTGGGCATTGTAGGAGGAATGTTCTAGATTCAAAGAATTTTAGTTATACTGTTAGCACCAGATGACAAAAGCCAATCCTTATAACAAATTAATTATCAAAAAGAAAGCAAAACTCTCAATAGTACTTTTGAATGTTTTCCAGCCCACACCAAAGAATCTGCTAATGCTTTGGTGAAGACAATAAAGATGACATTTGGAGAGGCACCATTGTTTCTTGTGGTTGCAATGGCAAGTGACAAAGACCATGTTGGATTTGCAAGAGAGTTTCTTTCAGGTATAGTCCCTTGTTGGATTTTGTTGTCTGTTACTAAAAATGGCTTTATTACTAATGTTGGAGGGTATAAAGAGAACATGAATTGTTTTTATGTTATCAGAACCCCATCTCCCTCTTCCCACAAAAAGAAGCCTTCTTATGTCAAGATGTAGTGGCTCCTCTATTATTTTGTGGGTACCAAGTGAAGCCCCCAGGGCTTCATTTACAGGAGGACAAGAACTCAGATTTATTAAAAATTTCAGTTCTAAAGCATATTAAGTAATTCTAAAAGAAGGCTTAACTTTATGTGCATGCTTTTGCCATAGGGTCTATTTGGATTAAGTGGTCTTAGAAAAAAGTGACTTTAGTACATGTTGTTCTGGCCCTTCTGGGTGGGGGGTGAATGAAGAATCCTAGTTGTTTGTACCTTCTTATCTCATTTGCTGTGAAGGGTTTAACACAAATTAAACTGAAATATGTGGTGGTGGTAGGCTAACACAAATAAGCAGTTTTGTGGAGCCTTGGAGAGTCCTAATTGAGACTTTACCACATTTTTTCAGGTGGAGAATTAGAAGCAGTCCTTCTGACAGAAGCTGACATTGCTGGAGGCAAATCTCGAACAACTTCAGCTTCTTTATTAAGAGATTGTTGGATCCAAGCTTCCAAAGAATTGGGCATTGATATTGTCCATGATTGCACGGCAAAATCCAGGGAAGTGTTCAATAATCTATTAGTATGTTCTGCAAGAAAATTAGAAAATGGAACCATATTAGCTGCTGAAAGTTCATTAATGGCTTCATTGAAGGCTACAAATCAGATCCTAAGAGAAAGAGCAGGTAATCAGTCAGGCATTATTGTAGTCACTGGATCTCTGCATATAGTTTCAATGGTATTAGCTGCTTTCAGTGGTTAAGGCAGATAATTTATGATGTTGCTTTGAGTAGCGGTTTCTATAGCTGATTTTGCTGACGGAAAATTGTAGTTGGTGCAACCCCTTTTTAATTTGAGTGGGAAATAATGATTCTTATAAATTACATCAGCTTCACCTTCACAATGGATTTTTTTTATTTCAATATTTAGAGTTTTTGAAGTTTCAAAAATTCGAATTCTTGTGAATCCTGTTATGTCTTTATAGCTATTGGTTAAACAGTATTTTAGTTACTTGGGTCCTATAAGAGTCTTTGTAGCTAGGGCTGGACAGGGCAGCCAACTAGGTCACCAATGCAGTTCGATTGTTCAACAAAAAATACTCAGGAATATATTGAGATTTTGCATACCACAAGAACATGTTTGTTAAAATCCCAATTAATATTGTAGAATTATCAATTCCTACAGTCTTAGAATTGTTAAACAATTCAGATTGCAATAGGATTCATAATTAATAGAATCTAGATCCAAATTGCGATCAGTTGCATTAGGATTCTATTTATGATCAGTTGTGAGTTGTGACTGACTGTGGCTGTGATCAGTTGTAAGTATTGATTGTGACTGTGATTAGTTGTGAGTTGTGGAATTTGTGTTAAAAAGTATAAAATTTTATTTTATTTGGACTAAACTCTTTAGTTTTGGCTTAAAAAGTACAAATAAAATAAACATTAAAAATTATAGATATGAGCCCTGAAAAAGCAATATGCAAAGCATTTAATGCTTTTTAGCATGTGTAGCAAATCAAGAATTTGTGAAAAAATATATATAAATTAGTTTATTCTTTTATTAAATAAGTTGGTAAATTACGACCTTATTTGGATTCAACGTTTTCCTGCGGCACGTTTTGTCCTTCCGTTTTCTCTCCTTTTTTGTTTTTTTTTTTTTTTTGTTTTGGGGGTCAGTGAGTGAACAGTAAAGGCACATGAATTCACTGTGCAGGAAAAAAAATACTGTTCACGCACTGTTTACAGCACTGTTCACGCAATAAAAAATATTAAAAATGGGTTTCACAATACTATTCACACATTTAAAAATTATTTTGTTACAATGTTTTCAGTTTTCAGTTTCAGCAACAATATAAGCTCAATCCAAACGGACCTTACATGGTCCCTCTTTTGAAGTTTTACAAAATGACACTCCCTTCCAATATGGACATAATGAAACTCATCCCTTGAGATTTATATAAATGTAACACATAAGTTCATACTCTTTTGTTTTTTGATAATTTGATACAAGGGATATTTGAAGTTTTGAACCCTAGATGTTTTTGTTTGAAATACTAGGAGATGCCAATTAGTTAAGTTATAAGATTCTTGACCATATTCTTTCACCTCATAATAACATAATATTCTATTTTTTTTATTAAAAAAAATCATATTTGCTAGAATATATAATGATTTTATACATTAGATTATTAGAACTCTATTTAGGGTATACTCTATTATATTCTGATGATACACTTGATCAGTTACCTTCAAACAACGACCAAAAAAAAAAAAAAATTAGGGTGGAATGTTATGCCATAAATCTCATGGGGGTATCATTTTACCCATAGTTAGGGATTTTTCAAAAAAAGAAAAAAGAAAAAAGAAGAAGATATATATATATATATATATTATTGTTTGGAAGTCACAATATGAGATAGCTTGTATTTATACAAATCCTCAAGGAGAAGTGTCATTTCTTGAGACAATTACGGGAGCACTTTTCTGTGAAATCACATTAAAATTGGTGTTACCCTAAATTAATTGATTAAAAGAATGAAAAGCATATAGGCATATAATTCTGCATATCGGCATGATTATGGGCTGGCTTTTCGTCATGCACTCCATAGGGCATGAGATTTGGGCAGGATTATTTTTGAATTTGACTCGATCATTGACATGAACTTGATTACTAATTGAAAAGATCCTTGTATGGATCTTTCTACCTTGGCTCATGATTATACAGATATTATTTTCTTGTAATTGTAGTCCTTAATAGATTTCGTTAGTTTTTAGAGGCTTTGTAAGGTGTTTATGCCAATAAGTTACTTTCCTTATAATCTATGACTTTGATTAATCTTGTTTATATAAGTTTCATTTATTTTGTTTAAAATATTGGTGAAAACCAAATTTTCGTTCCTACATTTTCACGCGTTTCTCACATTGGTTCCTATATTTTATTTTCACCGCTTTTACTCCATATCCTGAAAAACGCATCTCGTTTTTGTCCCTGCTGTTACATCAGAGACAGAAAATGCACATGTGGCAAACAGTAGAATTAAAATATATTAAAAATATTTTATTTTATTTTAAAATAAAATAAAATTTTAGTTATCATTTAATTATTTAAATAATAATTGTTCTTCATGTTCTTCCCTCAAGAACATGGTTGCCTAGAAAATAAGAAATTCTAGATTTTCTTCTCTTTTCTTGCATTTTCTTAGCATCCAAACAAGCAAAAACATATACAAAACCATGATTAAACTCAAATACTCTAACACAATCAACTAACAAAGCCCAAAATACTTAATAAAAAATAATAATAATAATAAAATAAACAAAACCCAAAACATGGTCAGATCAAAAACAAAATACCAAAAATACCAAAACTCAAAAAGCCAATCCTTATCAATAAAATGCACCAAAACACAAACATGAGCTAGTCAGATCAAACCACGATGACCATCTGGGTTTAAAGAGAGAGAAGATTAGATCTCGGTCAAGGTGGGTTTCGACCATGGATCTTCAACCATGGGGTTTCAGCCATGGGTCTTTAGCCATGGATTTAGAGTAGATGAACATAAAATTTAAAACCCAGAAAATTTGAATTCAAACCCAGATTGGTTGAAACACAAAACTCAAAACCATATTTCAAACCCCCACACCACCAAAGTATCAAACACAAAAATCAAACCAATATTTTCAGCCCCCAAATACTAAATCCAAACCCAGATTTTCGGCCCCCAAACACAATACTCAAAACCCAAATTTTCTTATTTTCAAAGAAATCAAACAGAAACCTCAAATCCAAACCTTAGAGCCAAAACCAAACCACTTGCAACCTCAAATTCGAAGATATCAAATCCAAATGGAATCAACCTCAGACCAACCAAAACAAAATCAACCTCAGATTTGCTGCTTTCTTCTTTCTCGTGTTTGCCTAGGGTGTGGATTTGAGAGGACAAGGGAGATAGGAAAAGAGAGACAGAGAGGATGGGATTGTGTGGGTTTTAATGAAAAGGAGAGGATGAAAGACTGAAAAGGAAAATGTTTTTTTTTCTCTCTCCTTCTCTCTCTCTCTCTCTCTCTCTCTCTCTCTCTCTCTCTCTCTCTCTCTCTCTTTAATATCTGGGTTGGTATTTTTGTTGTTTTGTTCTAGATACACTTATATCTTGATTCATGTGTTTTTGGTTTTTAATTATGTTTTTAGTTTTTTTTTATTTAGTTAAAATTGATAAATTAGTTTTTTAAATTTAGATGCTGATGTGGCGTTTTTTAATATCAAATAAACATTTTTTTTTAATTTTAATGGCCGTCAGCTTTTAGTGTGCCACAGTGCACTCCATTTGTACGTGTGCATTTTCTGTCTATAATGTAATGGCAGAGACAAAAACGAGACGCGTTTTTTAGGATAAGGAGTAAAACGGTGAAAATAAAAGATAGGGACCAAAGTGAGAATCGCATGAAAATGTAGGGACGAAAATGTGGTTTTCGTCTAAAATATTTACTTAGGCTTTGATCCATTTTACTATATAAATTAATTAACCATCTTTCTGTTCACTATTTAGATTACTTCTAGGAATCGACATTTATTGTTTTCAATGGAACTTAGAATAATCATGTATACTTTACTTCCTAAGATTTTGATTTCATTTAGAACTTAGTCCAATTAATCTCTATTGAAGTGCCGGCTCAATAGGTGAGTCAAATAGGCAACCGCCTAAGGCTCCCCAATGAAAAAAGACCTCTAAATTATTACCAATAAAGATATTCATGTACTAATAGAAGTATTAATTAAGCCCTAAATATTCACCAATAAATAAAAAGTAGTTGTTTTTATTAAAGAAAAACCAGTTAAAGGAAAATATTTTCATTGGATTGGTCAATCATTTAATCTCTCACACATAAATGTTAAAAGAACTCATTAATCTTATACTAGTAAATAAATTTATACTCAAATTCTATTTAGAAATATCAAATATATAACTTTATTAAAATTTTCAATCATAATTTTTTAGTGTTTGGTTACTTCATTCAATAAATAGTGTTTATTTTAGTTGTATAGTCATTGAATAATGTGATGGGTTCGTTTTAATTTGTAATTTTTTTTCTAAAAAAATAGATTTTAAATGAAAATAAACCAAAAGTTAAATAATATTCTATTAATATTTAAAATATAAAAATATACTTTACTTAAAGTTATTGCCTTAGACCCCACAAGGCCACAATACCTTAAGCCGGCCCTGCTCTAGTTTTTTATAAAGAAAAATCTAATATGTCATTATTTTATTTGAGCGTATAAAAAGAGTAACTTTACACATGATCCTTATTAAATTTAAACTTTTTTTGTTTTTACTATTGCTTGCGACTTCATACTACCCCTCCCTGAATTTTTCGCTTCACATGTTTGATTTCTATTAACATTAAGAATGAAGACAAACTAACTAAGGACTTCATAATTCTAGGTATTGATCAGGAAAAAAATTTACTGTACTGGCTGGCCTAAAGACTAATAGGATTAAAGCTAAAAAAATCTTAAGAAAAACTTAAAAAAAAAAAAAAAAAAAAAAAAAAGAAAGAAAGAAAGAAAGTAGAATGTACAATCCACATTTGAATGAAAATCAAAATTTTCTGACCCGACCCGACCCGACCCGAACCTGATTTTTTTGACCCGAAGCAAAAACGGGTTGACCCGTGACCCGACCCGTGTTTTTGCGGGTCAACCCGACCCGACCAGCGACCCGACCCGAACCCGAACCATTTTTTTAAAACTTTTTTTTTTGGGTAAAAAAATAGTAAAACTAAGAATATATTGGTTTAATTGTTTATTGTGAACTTTAAGGAAACAATTGATACTTTATATAACTATATGCAAATTAATTGAAAGATAAATTGTTGAACATTCTGTAATGAGTAAATATTTTTAGATATCAAATAGCAAAATATATGTCAAGATAATCTGGTTACAGTAGAGTTAAAAATAGATTTAAAATTGTAGATATGTGAGAAATATTCACAAGTGTGAAAATAGTGAAGCTAAAATATCAAATTAGCATAAATTATGAATACTTAGACCTATTTTTTAATAATTTATGTCAAAATAAACAGCTTTTCAAAATAAATTATGATATTTCCTAGAGTGTGTGTTGCTTAACAATAATATGATATTCATAAAGAGACCATGTATAAATAAGTAAGCAATCAAATTTTAAAGTATATCTCAAATTGAAATAAAGTGTCAACCACAACTGATAATAGATTATAAATTAATTTTCAAGATTGTAATTTCTTATATATTTTTATTCTTTATCAAATCAGTTATCCAATAAGTCATTTGTAATTTTGTTTTATATTTGGAATGTTGATATTGTGTAGAAATAAACTTATGTATTTGTTTTACTTATCTTTGTGTTATTTTGTTTTAGATAGTAATGTTAGGATATGTATAATTTTAAAATGTTGAATAAGTATTAATAAGTTTAACTGAGTTCATTCTTGATATAAGTGGTGAATTCAAAATAATGCATTTTACATCAAGTAATTTGTTGTATAACTTTCCAAATAACAGATACATGTTGTTTTTTTTAAAAATAAAATAAAAAAAAATTCATGTGAAAAATACGGGTCAACCGACCCGACCCGACCCGAACCGACCGACCCGACCCGCAACCCGATTGACCGAACCCGATTTTGACCCGATCAAAATGACCGGTTTTTGACCCGTGACCCGTTTGACCCGCAACCCGATTGACCCGACCCGAACCCGACCCGACCCGCCGTTTTGCCATGTCTATGTACAATCCACATTTGAAGTATCAAAATATAAAAAATTTAAATGCCACATTGGGTGATAATATCAATGATAATTAAGTTTAATATGGGGCCAACTAAAACATAAATATTCTGAAGAAACTTGGTTATTTATGGAATTTAGTACAAGCAATTTATTTAAGGCAATTCCAAGATCTGCCCCACACAATTTTTTTTTTTTTTTTAGGAAAAAAAAGTACACACAATCTCATCCTACTATAATATTAAGATCAAGTGTTATCCAAATTAAGCTTCCACTGCAGCATGGATGTGAATCCATGAATAAGAAAAGCATGTGAAATCATAGGCACGTCACACACGTAATCTGGCCCAAAGTTTTTTCTTATTGTCGAGACCTACACAAGGTAAAATAATAGCCATTAGGTTGAAAATTTAAAACCAATTCAAGAAAAGAAATAGTTAGATATATATCTAAATCGAAATTTTTTTCACAAACCTTTTAGCAAAAGTTCAATATTCCTTAGCCTTGAAACATCCTTTGCAATCTTGCAATATTCACTATCATTGCCACGTAGAGCCAATCATTCAAGTTGCTTATCATCTGGAAATATAGATGTCTCCAGGAACGGCTCAACATCAAAGAGCCACAAACTCCCCAAAACCCCACCATGAATCCAAGCCCCATACCAATATAAAGACATTTTGGGAATTCATCTTCATTTGCTTGATTGTTTTTACTATCGCCTTTAGGTGACTTAGCATTTGGTTCCACATCTCCTAGACACTTCGGTGTAAGTGGAGGGCCACAGAGTGCAAGATTGCCAATGAATCCAGAAGGGTTAGCGATTTGGATTTGAGTGCCTGTTGGAATTCTTCCCGACAATTTGTTATATGACAAGTTCAGGAAACTCAGAAAATTAAGATCAGCAATGCTAGTAGGAATTGAACCAAAAAGTTGATTTCTTGACAAATCCAAGGATTCTAATTGTTTCAATCGACCAATCCCTTGAGGAATTAGTCCTGTTAACATGTTTCCTGCTAAGTTCAATGCTTTCAATTCTGTAAGGTTGAAAATCCCTGCTGGAATTTCTCCGGTTAATTTATTACTTGAGAGATCAATACTTCTCATATCTCCAAAATTCTTTCCATAGACATAAGACTGCCCTTTCCAACTAACAATTGTATTGAAAACATAATTTCCCCCAACAGAAATTGTAATCGTAACTTGAGTGCCATCCATATATGCATCACGATCTATAAAAGTATGCTTATTATTTGTATTTTTAAAAGCCATGGCAGTCAAATTATAAAGGCATTGTGGAATATTTCCTGAAATATTATTTTGAGAGAAGTCGAAAAATTCAATATGTGCTAACTGGCATAGTTGTTGCGGTATGCATCCATGAAACTTATTGGAGTGAAGGTTAAGAATGACCAAAGATAACAAGCTTTCTCCCATCCAAGCTGGTAGTTTTCCCGAAAATGAATTGTCTCTCAGATTTATAAATGACAACATTGTGCAATTTTGTAATGACAATGGCAATTCTCCCAAGAAGTTGTTGTTGCTCAAATCTAATACCCTAAGATCTATCAAAGAGCCCATAGAGCTGGGAATTTGTCCAGACAAATTATTGCTGGCCAAATTTAGAACTATTAATTCTGACAATTGATCGAAACAATCATCAAGGCCTCCAGATAGCTGGTTGTTTGAGAGATCTAGGTAAATCAAGGTTTTCACCAGACTCGAGCATAGAAAATTATTTAAAATCCCCGAAAACTTATTGTTGGAGAGATTTAAATAATAATACACATGAGTTTCTCTCGAAAACCACAAAGGGATGGTATTTGAAATTCCGTTATGGGAGATATCGAGGTAGTCAACAAAGTGTTGAGTACTTAACCATTTTGGGAAATCAGGACCCAAGTTACAAGATGATAAATCTATGGTAATCAATCGGAAAGGGGGCACCCAATCATTGCTTGATTTTAAAGTCAAAGAATTATCAGATAACGACAAATCCCTTAAATTGGAAAGATTTGAAAAATGTTGTTCAGAGATTTCACCTTCCAAAAGATTGGAACCAAGAAGCAAACTCCATAGCGCAGATAGGTTTCCAATGCTTTTAGGCACTGACCCCTTCAATTGATTCCCATGTAAATGCAACCCCTTTAATGAGTATTGCACGCATCCAGACAAGTTATGGATGAGCTCTGCCAATTGTTCACTCAGTTTGTTGTTCTCTATAGACAAAATATGTAAAGCACACATATTACCAAAGAATTTTGTAACACCTCCTTCAAGTTGATTCTCATCAAGATAGAGAAATTGAAGAGAATTCATGTTACCGGAAGCATCTGGAATTGAACCTTCCAACTGGTTATTAGAGAGGTAAATGGCAACCAAGCTCGTACTATAGTTGAACAACCACGGAAATATTGATTGAGTGACATGGTTAGTAGAAAGATCAATATAATTGAGAGATTTAGAAAAGTTGACATGGGGGAGAGACGAGAGACCAGTGATAGGAGGAAGATCACACATTGCCAAGTTCAAGTTTGATAGTTTAGGGAGATGACTCACAACTTTCAGCCAATCGTTGGCTACGCTGAGATTTGTGGAACTTAGGTCAAGGTCTTTTATTGAAGACAGACGAGAAAGCCATTCGAGATTTTCAACAATTTTCAAATCATTATTATCGAGATGAAGATATTGCAAGAGTGAAAGGTTCCCAAGTTGATGTGGAATAGGCCCACTGAGATTGGCCCAAGAGAGATCGAGGTATTTTAAGTTACCAAGAGAACCGATAAACTTTGGAATATGGTTTTGATTAAAGTCATTGTAACTGAGATCCAGAAAAGCCAAATAAGGCAACTCAAGTAATGAAGGACTGATCATACCTCGCAAGCCATAGAAATAAAGCTTTAGCACATGGCCTGTTTGGTTGTTGCAGTAAACTCCGTCCCAATTGCAGCAATTCTTTTCATCTTCACTCCCCCACGAAGAGAGCTTGTCGTCGCCATTAACAAAGCCTTTTTTGAACTCAAGGAGTGCTTGTCTCTCGTTCTCTATGCACTTAACGCTGTCATCTCCAACACCTGAAGTGAATCCATGGGCTGGTTTCAAATGTAGTAAAAGCGTTAAAAACGCATAGAGAAGCTTTAGGAACCTTCCACCCATGACCTTTACCATCGCCTATGAAGAAGTACTAATATTAGGATTAAGAAGAGGAATCACAACTAAAGCATTCAGTGCAACAAGTCTGATTTTTTTTTTTTTTTCGTTTTCCAATTACTTAATAAGCTCTGAGTCTTAGAATCCCCAGCATAATAAACTATTTATAGCAATAGCTGCATGCAGTGAAAAAAGAAAAATTTTAAATGACTGAACTTTGATTCTTTTGTTAGCGTTCCGTTAGTTGGGTAGACGGAAAATACGAGTTGTTCTTGCAAGTTCTCAAGGGTAACCGGACTTTCATACTTGTTGGTGAGACTCAATGTAGCAAAACCACTCTGTTTTGGGTTTTATTTTTTGAAAATGCTAAATGTATAAATTATTTTTCAAATATTCTTACAAAATTACTGATATAGTGAGGGATTATTTATAGATAAAAAAAGTAATATTAATAATAGATTCAAACGAAAATGTAAAAAAATTAAAAAAATAATTTTTGTTTGTAGCATTATTTTTTTTTGGTCTCCCAAAAATTACATTCTGGTCCTAATTTTGTATGTGTCACTCACACCGTTAAACAACTCGGTCCCACCCTGAATCTCAATATGGGGTGAATAGTTTTATTTATTAAAATAACCCCAGTTACATCATTTGGAGTTTGGACAATTTGGGCATGAGAGATGAAAGTAGTAATATAAAAGGAAAAGGAAGGAAGAAAAAGAGGAAAAAGTTGAACCGAAAGTTGAATCTAGTGGTTTCTTAGCAAGTTCTGCAAAAGTTTTCTTGACTTGTTTGACACTTCTACCGTTAAAACTACTCCCCAGCCAAGCCACAGCACTTGGAAATTTTTGCATTTCGACACAAAAGATAAAAAGTAGCCATTAATTAATGTTACTTGCGAGAAATTAAAAAATTAAAAATAAAAATAAAAATAAATAAAAATAAAAAAAGAAGGAAGAAAAGGAGCAAGGGGTAAAGCAAGAAAAAAGTGAAAAGGAAAATGTTGACCCAAAGTTGAAAGTTGTGTTTTCTTAGCAAGTTCTACAGAGTTCCTTTTTAATAGACAAAAATTTCTCTTTTTCTTCATTCATCAGGAAAAAAAAAATGTTTCCCATTTCCTTTCCTGAATTGAATACCTTTTGCTTCACTTATTGAGTCTAATCTTTTTCTCATAATCTGACTTCTCTCTTTAAAAATAAAAAATAAAAATAAAAATTGTATTAAGATAAGACATTTGCTGATTTTTCTATTTTCTTGATGTTACTTTGAGACTTATTTTTCCACTGTAATCAATATCGCTGAAAAAGAAAAAAAAAATCAGGTACACAGGCCAATTATATATTTGCCATATCTATATATTCTATAATCCCAGGCATATATATATATATATATATATAATATACTGCCATTCATTAGAATGACAATGGAAATGGAATACTACACCTATTGTTTCTTTTCTTATTCTATGAAACTCACTTCTTCCACCTTTCTCAAATGTACCATTAGCATTTTTTAAGGCGAAAATACACTTTTGATCTCTACATTTGGGGCCGATTCTCAATTTGGTCCCTAAATTGATTTCGCTCCTAGGTTGTTCTTAATTTTAGAAAATTGTTTTTATTTTGGTCCCCGCCGTCAACCCAGTAACCAAAAAAATCTGAGGTGACTATTGAGTCTTGGGTGGAAGCATCCTTAGTATCGACGAAGGTTGCGAGGCAACCCCGCTGGGTCCAATGAGTCTCTTAAGTTGGAACTGTCGGGGGCTTGGGAACCCCCGGACAGTTAAAGCCTTGGAGAAATTGGTTTTCCAAGAAGAGCCCACAATCGTTTTCCTCATGGAAACGAAAACGGATTTAGAGGGGATGGTTATAGTCCGGGATAGATGAAAATTTAAGCATAGTTTGATGGTTCCAAGTAGAGGTAAGAGTGGGGGTTCGACAATGTATTGGAAGGAGGGGGTCAAATTGGATGTTTAGACTTACTCTCCCAACCATATTGATGCACTTGTGGATGGTGGGAGTGATGTTGGATGGTGGCACTTGACGGGGTTTTATGGTGATCTGGACACAACAAAAAGGCCAAAATCATGGGTGAAACTTAAACACTTACGAGTTACCTTTTCTTACCTTAGGTGGTGATTGGAGATTTTAATGAGATCATGGGTATGTCTAAGAAGGAGGGGGGAAGTGATAGGCATAGGCTGCAGATGGATAATTTCGTTGAGACAATTAATTGGTGTAGTTTGAAGGATATTGATTTTTGTGGGGCCAAGGTTCACATGGTTGTATCAGAAATCTGATGGTTCACAGATTAGGGAGAGGTTGGACAGAGCCCTAGTGACCTTGGACTGGTTTATTCACTTTCCTTCAGCAAAGCTTTATCATTTATCTTCCTCGGCTTCAGATAATTCCCCTTTGTCTCTCTGGTTGGTGCCTAAGCCAAGAAATAGGAGGGCAGGTAAATTGTTTCGGTTCAAGTCTATGGGGCTTAAAGAGCCAAGGTGTGAAAAGATTGTCCAAGAAGCTTGGTGTGACGGTTTAAGGGTGGCTTCCTCGAATGTGCTAGGCAAATGTCTTAAGGCTTGTCAAATTAGATTAGATAGGTGGAATAGAACTGAATTCGGTCATCTGGGGAGGACTATTTCTGATTTGCAGTAGCATCTTGAATGGCTAGAACTTCAGCCATCTTCTCCAGCCATTATACGGGATTTGAGAAGCACTAGGATTGATCTGAATATTTGGTTGGAGAAGGAAGATGCCATGTGGAAGCAACGCTCTAGAAAAAATTGGATGCAGTCTAGTGACAGGAACACCTAGTTTTTCCATGCAAAAGCCTCTGCACATCGTAGTAAAAATTTTATTTCAGGCTTGTTGGATTCAAGGGAGGTTTGGCAGGAGGATGAATCCAAGGTGGAAGAAATTGTGGTGGATTATTATCAAACTCTCTTCACTTCTAGTAACCCTTTGGACTTTGATGAGCTTCTTCAGGCTATGAGCCCGAGGGTGACTTCACACATGAACATGGTTTTGACACTAGATTTCAGGGCTAATGAAGTTTGACAAGCATTGAAACAAATGTACCCACTTAAAGCGCTAGGCTCGAATGGGATGCCACCATTATTTTTTCAGCACTTCTGGTCCACCATAGGTGATGTGGTGACAAAAACTGTCCTTGATTTCCTAAATGCAGGTATCTCTCCTCCTAACTTTAATGATACCCATATTGTGCTTATTCGTAAATGTAAAGAGCCTATGAGAATTACTGATTACAGACCTATAAGTTTATGTAATGTGGTATATAAAATTGCATCCAAAAGTATTGCAAACAGGTTGAAGAAGATCTTACCGCATATTATTAGTGATACTCAGTGTGCGTTTGTGCATGGAAGGCTTATCATTGATAATATTTTGGTTGCTTTTGAAACGATGCACCACATCAGTCAAAAGAGGATGGAGAAAACATGTGAAATGGCCCTAAAGTTAGATATGAGCAAGGCCTACGATAGAGTGGAGTGGGTATGTCTGGAGAAAATTATGGAAAAATTGGGTTTTGCAGTTAAATAGAGGGAGCTTGTAATGAAGTGTGTTACTTCAGTAACTTACTCTATCAAAATTAATGGGAAGCCTAGGGGTCACATTGTACCCAGTAGAAGGCTCTAGCAAGGGGATCCTTTATCGCCCGATTTATTTCTTTTATGTGCTAAAGGTCTTTCTACCTTGATAAAATCTACAGTTGCCTGTGGTGATTTGGGTGGTATTGCGGTGTGTAGAGGGGGGTCCTAAATTATCACATCTATTTTTTGCTAATGACAATCTGATTTTCTGCAAGGCTTCTATTCAGGAGTGTTCGGCTTTACAAAGAATTTTACAAGTTTATGAGAAAGCTTTAGGACAACAGTTGAATCGGGCAAAGACTTCCTTGTTTTTTAGTAGTAACACCTCGGGTGACATGAGGGAGGAGATAAAAAATAGGTTTAGAGCTCAGGTGATCAGACAACCCCTCTTTGGTGTATCGGGTCCTCAAGGTGAAATATTTTCCTAATTATGATTTTATTGATGCTACTATTGGCCACAACCCCTCTTTTACTTGGAGAAGTATAATGGCGGCATAGAGGCTAGTGAGGTATGGAATGCGGTGGAGAATAGGGAATGGGGAGCAAGTCCATGTCTGGGGCAATAAGTGGTTGCCTTTCCCTACAACATATCAAGTTTCCTCCCCGAAATTATTTCTAAGTGCTAATACTTGGGTGTGTGAATTAATAAATAAGGAGGAGGCAACGTGGAAGAATGATGTGCTCAATGTTTTAATTCTGCCTCATGAAGCTGATTTAATTAACAGAATCCCTCTTAGCTCTCAGATGCCAGCTGATAGGCAGATTTGGGCCCTTACTTCCAATGGTATGTTTAGTGTTCGTAGCGCTTACTATGGTGCTCTCCAGCTATACAAGGCTGAGAATGGTGGTACATGTTGAGATGATAGCCTTAATCGGGGTTTTTGGAAGCGTATTTGGCAGCTTTCTGTTCCACCTAAGGTTAGACATTTTTTTTTGGAGGGCCTGCCGTGACATCTTGCATACAAAAAGGAATCTGATGTGGAGAAATATACTGCAAGATAGTCGGTGTGAGGGCTGTAATCAAGCAGAAGAGACTACTGGACATTTGTTTTAGACGTGCCTGAGAGCTCGTGACCTGTGGCAGAATTCTAAATAGGTTTTTTCGGTGGAGACTGAGCAATGCAATTCATTTAAAGAGCTCTTGTGGAGTTTGTTAATGGATGATTGGACCAAATTCGAGCTTGCTGCTAAGATGGGGACGTGTGCATAGGCGCTGCGGCATAATAGGAATGAAGTTCGTCATAGAGGTGTTAGAAAATCTGGTACCGTTCTGTTGCAGTGGGCTTTGCAATATTTAGAGGAATTTTATGCAACTTCAGACCTCCCTTCCTCTTCCTTGGGTTTAGTTGTCCAAGGACAAACTTGGTCTCCTTCGATGGGTCGCTCATATAAGGTTAATGTTGATGACACCACATTTTCAAAACTTGGAGCTGTTGGGATCGAGGTGATAATCCGTGATGCGTATGGGCAGGTTGTTGCAGCATTGAGCAGCAAACTCATGGCTCCTTTGGGGGCAATTAAGATGAAAGCAAAGGCTTTAGAGGCTGGGATTCAGTTTGATAGGGACGTTGGGATTGAGGAGTTCATTCTAAAGAGTGATTTGTTGGTGCTTATTCACTCATTTCCGGGGCTGTCCTCTCTTCCATCTTCAGTGGCTTCAGTGGTGCAAGGTTTATTGGAATTTTGTGGGGAGTTTCGTAGTGTTTCCTTTTCTCATGTTCGTCATCAAGGCAATAAACCGGCTCATCTTTTAGCTAAACATGCCAAGGGCATCGTTGATTTTTCTACTTGGTTGGAAGAGAGTCCTTGTTTCTTAGAACAAGCTCTTTCGAATGATGTAATTTCTTTTGCTAGTTCTTAATAAAGTTGTGGGTTTTCATATCAAAAAAAAAAAAAAATCTGAGTTGGCAAATGGAATGCACTGTGTGCACAGTAAATACTAACATGGCTAATAAAATAATATTAAAAAAATTTATTTGGCATTTTTAAATGTCATGTCAGCATTTAAAAATGCCACATCAGCATATAAATTAATTAAAAAATTTAATCTCTTAATTTTAATTTAAACTGGAAAAATTAAAAACAAAAAAGATTTATCAATTTTAAAAATGTATAAAAAATTTATAACAATTTTCTAAAATTTTCTTAGTCAACCAGCATAACATCACAAAAATTAAAATTTCCAATTTTAGACAAAAAAAGAAAAAGAAAAAAAAAAACAACCTAATACTCTACTAAATAAAAAAACAAAAAAAAAACCTATTATAATAATAATAACTAGCCTCTGAGCACGCGCTTACTCGCGTGCTCAACATGATGAAGTAAAAAAAAAAAAATGAATATGTGGGGTGAGTTTTATAGATTGGAGGAGTTTTAAAACTAATAAAAGAGTAATCCTATTTTGTAGGGAGTTAGTGAGTAGAAGTAGGAATTTAAATCAACATAAAAGTAGGAGTTGATTAGAAGTAGTAAAGGCATTTCAACTGATGTAGGACACAATTTACTATTTAATTATTGTAATTTATTATTTTTAGTATTTTTATGTAAAAAACGTTATTTTAGATTTAGGTGATTTATTTCCTTGTTTTTAGGTGCATCTAATGTTTTTTAGGTCAAATTTGATTCTTGTTATGGTTAGGTATCAATTAGGAGTTAATTATGATTATATTTTCTTACATAGTTTTAAGGAGCCCTTAAATAGGCCCCTAAGTCTATAAACGTTTTTCATAGTTTATTATCAATAAAAATTCAGACTTGTGTCTTTTGTGTTCTCTGGTAGATTCCAGACCTATCACCTTGTGGATTCAAGGAACCACTCGTGGATTCGAGGTTTATTACAAGGAATTAACAGTTTAGTTTCTGTTCTATAAAGAGAGCATCGTGTGTGCTTTCTCTTCAGGCTTCCGCGACATCATCAACGTAGAAGTAGGAATTTATTATTTTTTTCAATTTACTATTTTAACCCCACTTTTAAGTTTTAGGTAGGGGTATTTTTTACAGTAAAAAAGTAATAACTAACTTTCTTTTTCCAATTTACTATTTTAACCCCATTTTTAAGTTGTTGGTTAATTAATTTAGGGGTATTGTTGATAGGAAAAAAATCAATAACTAACTTTCTGAATCCTCTTAATATATACAGATAATAAAAACAAAACACCAAACCCACGACCTAACCTAGTATCTCTCTTTGCCCCTTGAGTTCTCTCACTCTCAATTGCTCTCTTTGATCTGCTCCACTCCTAACCCTCTACTCCAAACTGAGAGACCCATGGCAAAAGACACCAAGCTCCAAGCTCCAAACCTAGACACCCATGGCCATATAAAATGAAACTCTCTCTTCGATCTACCCAGAAACCCACCTTGTTCTTCCTAATCAAGTTCGTGAATTCCTTGGGGACTCTCTTCATGTCGTAGCGCTCGAAGTAGATCGACACGTGCATCGCCTCCATTGCCACCATTGCACGGGATTAGCGTCACCGCATTGGAGCTCCATCACATGGTCGAGGCATGTGGGTCACGGATTGGGTCTGATAAAGGGTTACGAAATTGAAGGAGGTGATGGTTTTCTTATGCGTTTGGTTGCTAAAAGAGTTGGGAAAAGTACCATTGAGATCACTCTCTCTGACCTGGGTTTGTTTTTCCTTGTGGGTCTTGTTTTTTTTTTTTTTTTTTTTTTTTGGGTTTGGTTTTTTCATGTGGGTTTGATGATTTTCTAGGTTGGAGGTTTCGAGGTTTGATGATTTTTCTAGGTTGGAGGTTTGATAATTTTTCTGGGTTGGTTTTTTCATGTGGGTTTGATGATTTTTTCATGTTGGAGGTTTCGGTGGAGGATAGGGATTTTGTATGAATTTTTGTATGTTTATTTGCTAAGAAAATACAAGAAAAGAGAAGAAAATCTTATATTATTTTAATTTTCTGGGCAACCTGAAGAACATGAAGAACACGTTACCCCTTATTCTTTCGAAAATAATAAAAAGAAAAAAAAAAAAATAATTCAACGTTTGTTTTTTTTAATATTATTAAATTATTTATTTTAATTAGATTAATGTTTATTTTTTATTTTTTTATTTTTTGACCTGGTTTTTATTTATTTATTAAATTATATGCTAATGTGGCATTTAAAAAAATGCCAAATACAATTTTTTAATATTATTTTATTAGCCATATCAGCATTTATTATACACACAGTGTATTCTATTTGTCACCTCAGATTTTTTTGTTACTGGTTTCACGGCAGGGACTAAAATATAAACGATTTTTTAAAATCAAGGACTAAGTTAGGAGCGTAATCAATTTAGGGACTAAATCAAGAATCAACCCAAAATATAGGGACTAAAAGTGTATTTTCACATTTTTTTTAAATACCATCCCAACCACCCACCACCATGAATCATGCAACTTTTAACTCGCTAAATGGTCGACCGTGACCCAAAAAGAAAAAAGAAAATGGCATTTTTTAAAAGAATAAAATAAAAAATAAAGTTAGATTGTCTATATTACCAACTTTGCTCTCCCTTTCTAATTAATAAAAACAAAACAAGTCAGTCTATGTAACCTAATTCAAATAGAAAATAGACGCTTTAGAGCATTCACATTCGATGATGCAAAAAAGTTCCTATTTTACACTCAAAAACCTACTTTATCTATTATACCATTTCATTTTTCAACTCACTCAACATCCCAGTTTCTATTTTTACATACAACTCATTAAAATAATATAAACTATACAAATGAATAATATAAAAAAATCAATCTTCGCTTCTCCTCTATCTATTTTTTATTCTTTCTCTATCTTCCTTTCTATCTAATTCTATCAGAGAGTCTCCCTCTCCTCTTCGTGCTCCCAACAACCAAACCCATCCATATCACAAGCCCAATGACCAAATCCATTAAAACTATCTATACCAAAATCAACAAAAATCCAAACCCAAAATAAACATTGCAATATCCCAACAAACCCATTCCAAAATCACCTAAAACCAAAAAAAAAAAAAAAAAAAAAAAAAAAAAAAAAAAAAAAAAAAAACCCAAATCAGATAACCCAAAACCACCGAACTCGCTACTATCGCACTACCACAACAAACCCAGCACCGCCAACAACCGCCTACAATTGAAACTCAACCACCACCGAAACACCAAAATCAACCAACAAACCAACTGCCCATCCATACCATTGAAACACAAAACTAGCCAAAAACCCAACCACACCATCAAAACCCAAGCCAAAATAACCAATCTCTACACCGCTTCAACCAAGCCACCACACCCATGCCTGCAGCAACCACAACCACCGATTTAAACCCACCAAAACCACTAGAAACCCATTGATTTAAACCCAATCACTGAGCAAAACCTAGCCACCGATTCAAGCCCCAGCCCTTAAACCACCGAATCACGCCCTAGCATCGAAACCCACCACCAAACTTCAATCCAACCACCATCCATCACCAAGCAACCATCACTGATCCAGCCGGGTTAAAGGTATCAAGTTGAGGGAGAAGTGCAGAGAGTTAAGAGAGAAAAGAGTTTTGGAGATTGAGAGTGGGAAGAAGTGTAGAGAGCATGGTTTAAAAAATCGATACGGTGAAAGAACCGGTCGAGGGCTAATTACCGGTTTTCTGGTCGGACCAGAGTCTGACCGATTGTTGAACCGGTGACATCATAAATAATTAATAATTTTTTTAATTATATATAAAAAAAATATATATATATATATATATATATATATCAAGTGTGTGTGTGTGTGTGTGTGTGTGTGTGTGTGGCCTCTATAGGGAGAGAGGAAAATTTCTACAGTCTTTTTGATCCCCTGAAAAGTCAAAACGTTTACAAAACAAAGCAATAAATACCCAGTTCAAAACAATAACAACAACAACCAAATTGGCCAATACCCTTTGCTCTCTTTCTCTCTCTGTGAAATTCCAAGGCTTTGATTTTGAATCAAATTCACTTTGAGGGTTGGTGGGTTTGTTTTGTTTTTGTTTTTTTTTTTTTATTTGAGAGAAAAAGAGTAGGAAAAAAAGTAGTCTATCTTTTTATCTATGATGAGTTCCAATACAGCATCATATAGCGCAGGAGTCGCTGGATCAGTTGATTCTGCAGCTCCCAGAAGAAATTCCAAGAAACCTAAATGTAATTTCTTCTCAAAAGACTTGATTTTTATGGTTTTGCTTGAGAGGTGAGAGCGTGACAGTGAGGTGTGAGCTTGAGAGGTGAGATTGTGTGAGGCGTGCGTGAGAAGGAAAAAAGAAACAAAAAACCCAGCACTTTAGAGTTCAAATTAGACCCGTGAGGATAAGAAGGAAAAAAAAATGTTTGAGAAGCGTGGGCATGGCATGCGTGATATTTAGAGAGGCAGAGAGAGTGAGCTTGATTACTTGAGTTGAGTGGGAGTGAGGCATAGAGGCGAGTTAGGTAAGAGCTTGAGATGTCAGATGAGCATAAGAGGCACGAGAATTGAGATGAGAGTGTGAGAGTGTTAGGACTTAGGACTTTAGTCTTTAGGGTTAGTTTTTAGGCTAAAATGACATAGTTTTAGGCTAGAAAAGGACAAAAAATGACCAACCAGTCAGTAACCGGTTTGACCACGCTAGTTTTCAGTTCTTAGGTTGAAACCAGCCGGTTTTCACTATTTCCCAGTTTTTAAGCTATTTTCAGTTTTTTGCCATAACCAGATCAAATTGAAGGCCGGGTCCCGGTTGAACCGGTCAGACTGGCCGGCCTGGTTCAGTTTTTAAAACCATGGTAGAGAGTCAGAGAAAAAGTCAGAGAAAGGGGAATAAAATAATGTTATTGTGTTTAAAAACTCGTGAACAGTGGGTTGTAAATATAAGTACCTACTATTCACGGGTTCTAAAAGATTTAGGATTTATCTACTGGGTTGGAGCACTATTTTGGGTTCTCAGTTGCTAAAATAGCAATTGGGGGGTGTTTACACCCCAAATGCTAATGCTCTTAGACAAAGTGCATATATATGATAATATAGAGTATAGGTAGATAATATTCCATAGTTGACCTAGCCTTTGACACTTTTAAGAAACAATGGGAAAACTAGAAAAGCATAGAAATAATTAATGATAAAGTCACCTTCATTTTCAAGGTCTTGGCACTTTTTAGATTCTTACTTATTTCAAGGAAAATGCTAAGGACACAAAAACTCACCACATGGCGAGTTGTAAATGGTAGGTCCACATTTTCACCACTCACGACTCGCCACATGCAGAATCATGATAGAAATTGTGAGATTTTTTGTGTTTCGAACATGTCTCTTATATTAAACCATTACACACTTCACTTGAAGTTTGTTTATCGAGTTTAGATGGCAAACAATGTACATGCAATGAAACTAGCTTTTTGTAAAATTGACAGAACAATTTATTCCTTTTGCGTCATTTCGTTTGGAAATTGAACCAAAAAATAAAAATTTATATCATTAGGAAAATTTTTGCATATCAAATTTTTAGTAAATTGGTTTTTTTTTTTTTTTTTTTTTGGTAAAAGTGGAAACTTTATTATCAATTTGCTGCCGGAAACTTTGGCCAATTATTTTCTTTATTATCAATTTGGTTTTTTAAAAGCTCTTGAAAAACTCTTATAAAGTTTCCACTTTGGATCTTTGGTTATTTATTTTCTTTTTCTTAGTTTCCTCAACAAACAAACGTAACCCTCATAAGGAAAAGGAAAAAGAAGAAGAAGAAAACCTTGAATATTAACAAACTATACTGAAAGACAAGCGAAACTGTACTTAATTAAACAAAGCAATATTAAAAAAAAAATAATAAAAAATTTAAAAAATTAAAAATAAAATAAAACTGAAGAGAAGAGAAGAAAAGAGAAGAGAATTGGAATGGAAACACATTTAAAGTAGTAGTATTTAGAATAAAAGGACCAACGATTCCAAGACAGAGTCCTCTGGCTTTGTGGGGTTTGAGTTTGATCCAACTTCCAAACTTTCATCAAGTGTAAGAAGGAATGGAATGGGAAGAGGAAGAGTATTATTCAATACTCAATACATAAAGTAACTAACGCATGGGCTTGCCTTTATATTAACGCCCCGTTTCACCTTAGTTTATTACGGTAACTAAAATTCATTTCATTTTTTTAATTTTATTTTCCAGATTTGAACGGGAAAAAGGATTTGCAGTCTTCCATCTTACTGCTCGACTCTTCTTAGTTTTAAACTAGGTATTTGGTCCCTATTTTTAGATCATATTTCAATTTTATTTTTAACCTTTAAATTTGGTCAATTTGGTCTCTAACCTTTTAGTGCCGTGTCAATTTAGATTTTGCCGTTCTCACTTGGTTAGAAATAAATGACCAAAATAAAAAATTAGTTTCACAACAAACTAATTTTTTATTTTGGTTGTTTGNTCTATTTGGATTAAGTGGTCTTAGAAAAAGTGACTTTAGTACATGTTGTTCAGGCCCTTCTGGGTGGGTGGTGAATGAAGAAGCCTAGTTGTTTGTACCTTCTTATCTCATTCGCTGTGTAGGGTTTAACACAAATTAACCTGAAATGTGCGGTGGTGGTAGGCTAACACAAATAAGCAGTTTTGTGGAGCCTTGGAGAGTCCTAATTGAGACTTTACGACATTCTTTCAGGTGGAGAATTAGAAGCAGTCCTTCTGACAGAAGCTGACATTGCTGGAGGCAAATCTCGAACAACTTCAGCTTCTTTATTAAGAGATTGTTGGATCCAAGCTTCCAAAGAATTGGGCATTGATATTGTCCATGATGGCACTGGAGAGTCCTAATTGAGACTTTATGACATTCTTTCAGGTGGAGAATTAGAAGCAGTCCTTCTGACAGAAGCTGACATTGCTGGAGGCAAATCTCGAACAACTTCAGCTTCTTTATTAAGAGATTGTTGGATCCAAGCTTCAAAGAATTGGGCATTGATATTGTCCATGATGGCATTGCAAAATCCAGGGAAGTGTTCAATAATCTATTAGTATGCTCTGCAAGCAAATTAGAAAATGGAACCATATTAGTTGCTGAAAGTTCATTAATGGCTTCATTGAAGGTTACAAATCAGATCCTAAGAGAAACAGCAGGTAATCAGTCAGGCATTATTGTAGTCACTGGATCTCTGCATATAGTTTCAATGGTATTAGCTGCTCTCAGTGGTTAAGGCAGATTATTTATGATGTCGCTTTGAGTAACGGTTTCTATAGCTGATTTTGCTGACGGAAAATTGTAGTAGGTGCAGTCCCTTTTTAATTTGAGTGGGAAATAATGATTCTTATAAATTACATCTGCTTCACCTTCACTATGGATTTTTTTTATTTCAATATTTAGAGTTTTTGAAGTTTCAGAAATTCGAATTCTTGTGAATCCTGTTTTGTCTTTATAGCTATTGGTTAAACAGTATTTTAGCTACTTCGGTCCTAGAAGAGTCTTTGTAGTTGGTGCTGGACAGGGCAGCCAATTATGTCACCAATGCAGCTCGATTGTTCATCCAAAAATACTTAGGAATATATTGAGATTTTGCATACCACAAGAACATGGTTGTTAAAATCCCAATTCAGATTGTAGAATTTTCAATTCCTTCAATCTTAGAATTGTTAAACAATTCAGATTGCTTTAGGATTCAAATTAATAGAATCTGGATAGGATCTAGATTCAAATTGTGATCAGTTGCATTAGGATTCTATTTATGATTAGTTGTTAGTTGTGAGTTGTCATTGTGACTGTGATCAGTTGTGAGTTGTGAGTTGTGGAATTTGTGTTAAAAAGTATAAAATTTTATTCTATTTGGACCAAACTCTTTAGTTTTGGCCTAAAAAGTTCAAATAAAATAAACATTAAAAATTATAGATATGAGCCCTAAAAAAGCAATATGAAAAGCATTTTATGCTTTTAGCATGGGTAGCAAATCAAGAATTTGTGAAAAAATATATATAAATTGGTTTATTCTTCTATTAAATAAGTTGGTAAATTACGTGGTCCGCCTTTTGAAGTTTTACAAAATGACACTCCCTTCCAATATGGACATAAAGAAACTCATCCCTTGAGATTTATGTAAATGTAACATGTAAGTTCGTACTCTTTTTTTTTTTAATAATTGAATAGAAGGGATATTTGAAGTTTTGAGCCCTAGATATTTTTGTTTGAAATACTAGGAAATGCTAATTAGTTAAGCTATAAGACTCTTAACCATACTCTTTCACATAATAATAATAGAATATTCTTTTTTTTATTAAAAAAAATCATATTTGCTAGAATATATAATGATTTTATACATTAGATTATTAGAACTCTATTTAGGGTAATATTCCAATTACCTTCAAGCAACTACCAAAATAAAAAATAGGGTGGAGTGTTATGCTATAAAACTCATGGGGTAGCCTTTTTTATTTTACCCATAGTTAGGGATTTTTGAAAAAAATGAAAGATATATATATATATATATTATTGTTTGGAAGTCACAATATGAGATAGCTTGCATTTATACAAACCCTCAAGGAGAAGTGTCATTTCTTGAGACAATTACAGGAGCACTTTTCTGTAAATCACATTAAAATTGGTGTTACCCTAAATTAATTGGTTAAATGAATGAAAAGCATATAGGGCATAGGCATATAATTCTTATTCTGCATATCGGCAGAATTATGGGCTGGCTATTCATCACGCACTCCATAGGGCATGGGATTTGGACAGAATTATTTCTGAATTTGACTAAATCATTGCCATGAACTTGATTACTAATTGAAAAGAACCTTGTATGGATCTTTCTACCTTGGTTCATGATTATACAGATATTATTTTCTTGTAATTGTAGTCCTTAACAGATTTCGTTAGTTTGTAGGGGCTTTGTAAGGTGTTTATGGGGCCAACTAAAACATAAATATTCTGAAGAAACTTGGTTATTAATTATGGAATTTGGTACAAGCAATTTATTTAAGGCAAATCCAAGACCTGCCACACAAATTTTTATTTTTATTTATTTTTATTTTTTATTTTTTTAAGGAAAGAAAAAAGTACACACAATCTCATCCTACTATAATATTAAGATCAAGTGTAATCCAAAATAAGCTTCCATCACAGCATGGATGTAAATCCCTAAATAAGAAAAGCATGTAAAATCATAGGCACGTCACACACGTAATCTTGGACAAAGTTTTTTCTTTGCCTTATTTGGGCAGTTTTTATAATAATTTGACATAAATTCTATAAAAAAAAATTGATGGAAATCATTTGGTTTACATACTTTAATAAGGACAAGTGTGGATTCCAGTTAGCTCAACTAGTAAATTTTCTGATAGTTGTATAAGAGATCTGGGGTTCAATTCTCGCCTACACCAAAAACTGATTGGTATTTTACTTTCATGATAAAGAGCTATCATTAGAAACGAATGCCATAGGTTGAAACTCTCTCTAAAAAAAAAAAAAAAAAAAAAAAAAGACAAGTTATACCATCGTATTACTAAATGATATATCTTAATAAACATCATTTCATGTTTTAAGTAAAAGACCGATGTGGTGTTATTAAGTGTAGTAAAATATATTAAAGTTTTAAGTAAAAAACTGATATAATAATTTTTTATTGGATAGAGTAAAAATAGATTTTACACACTATCCTTACCAAATTTATACTCAATGCAAATTGCACTATTTAAATTTAACTAGAATTCATTTTAGTTTTCTAATTTTAATTTCGTTCAATTGAGTTTTCAAAAGTTTCAAATTAATTCAAGTCTTTTATCCAATTTTGTTAAAAATTTGTCATTAAATATGCAATTAACTAATGAAAAAACTTCAAACATTACCTTTCGTCAACTACCCACATACATTGAGACAAAAATATTTTTAATGGCAAAATTTTACCTTATCAAAAATTTTTTTAAAATGAAATTGATGAAAGAAGTAAATAGGAAAAAATTTAAAACTTAAAATACTCAATTTGAACAAAAATAAAGTCAAAAAACTAAAATGAATATTAGTGGGTGCAAATTTCATTTTAAGCTAATATATTCTTGGGTCCAAAACTGCAAATAAATAGTTGAGCAAGTGACATTTATACTACAAGTCGTATAGTATAAAGATGCTAATTTTTTAGTTGTTTACCGTATAAAAAAATGCTACTTGTTTCGAGGCTGTTCACTTTCGTGAGAAACAAACAGAAACTGAAAAACATGAAAATTCTCACCCGCCAGTCCATCCTCCAGCACAGACCAACCCTAATTTCTTCGATTGGCTTCGGAGTTCTTAGAAAATTGGGTCCCAAAAGATGGTTCTCTGCACATTCGGAGGAGCCAGAGCTGAAGGAGTTGATGGAGTACATGGATTCCTTGAAGAACTACGAGAAAGTGGGCGTGCCCAAAGGCGCTGGTACGGACTCGGATGATGGGTTCGATCTGGGTCGGATGAGGCGGCTTATGGAGCGGCTTGGCAATCCTCAAGCTCAGTTCAAGGTTCAAAGTCCAACACTTTTTTATTTTGTTTGGTTTCTGAGAAAATGTAAAAGAAAAAAAAAAGGTGAAAGTTTTGAGCTTTGGTTTATAAAAACTGCTCTGTTGAGATATAATAGAATTTCAGGTATTGAATGTTACATTTATTACTTAAAAATAGTTGAAACAACAAAGAAGAGGATATTCACATTTCAAAGCTTTGTGTTCTATTTTTTGTTTATTTTATTTTATTTTTCAAAATCCACACTATTGAATTAAACCCAGTAGTATAATTAGGCTCAGCATGCAGAAAGTTTTACCATAATATTGAATTAAATAAATAAAGTAATGCTTTATGTATGTGGGCACAGAAAGTTCTGAATTTTGAGTTTTTATTGTAAATTTGTTTGTTCATTTTGTTGATGAGTTTGAGTATTAATTTTAAGTAACTAGCTCAACAGCTATTATAGGCTGTTCACATTGCTGGGACAAAAGGAAAAGGATCAACTGCCGCGTTTCTCTCTAATATTTTACGAGTGGAAGGGTATTCTGTTGGCTGTTATAGCAGGTATGGGTTTGTTTTAATGTTGATAATTTCTTCATGTTTTTCAGATAATGTATCAAAGGATTTATGCAGTCTGCAGCTGCTTTTTAGTTTTAACTTTTAGGTATGGCTTATTTTTCAGCTGTATTTTTTTAACAGTAGGCTTCATTTTCTTAAGCAGCCCACATATTCAGACTATAAGGGAACGCATATCATTGGGAAGATTTGGTGAGCCGGTGTCAGCAAAGACATTAAATTGTCTTTTCCTTCAGATTAAAAAAATTCTTGATCAGGCAATGAAGCATGAAAATGGGCATATAAGTCATTTTGAGGTATCAACTTGTGTACGGTATTGTCCCCCTCTGACCAATTGGATTAGATGAACAATGGAATTTAGTTCAAGGAATAAAAAGAGACTCAGAAGCTAGTGATTTGAGAACTGAATAGCTATTCTAAAGATGTTAGACTCAGTGATTATTTGATGGGTATTTACATGACCCTGTGCAAACTTGGGGATGGTATATGTAATTGATTCAATTAATTGACCTGCCCTGTTTGTTCTTCTTTTGTTTTCCTCTGAAAATTTAATTGTAGCTTTCAGGTCAAAGTAGTTACCATGAATATTTTCACATGTTAAAGTCTCATGTTTAAGATTTGATTTTGTACCTTCAAAATTTCAATTGAAGACTGGGGAGAATGTAATTGGTTTTGTTGCCTAGCCAAATTAAATTCTGTTATTGGAAAGTTTATCTAGTTAAATTTTGTGTTTGTGTCAAATTACCTTTGCACTCACTAATTTACTCGCTATTGTATAATGTTCAGATTTTCACTGCAATGGCATTCACCCTATTTGCTCGAGAGAATGTTGACATTGCAGTTATTGAGGTAATTCATTTTAAGCCTTTTGATGTCTTCTTTCTGCATTTTTTTTAATGTACAGTGTTGGAAGACTATTAACTTTTTCTGTGTTGCTTCTTGTTGATCTTTTTTATTTTATATGCAATTAGAGTTATTCTCTGTGGAATTAAATTTGTACTGATGGCTTTTCATAACCCAATACAAAATTCTAAGATGGCAATTTTAATATTAACTTTATTTATTATATATATAACAGGCTGGGTTGGGAGGTGCACGGGATGCAACAAATATTATTTCTAGTTCTGGACTTGCTGCATCAGTCATAACTACAATAGGTGAGGAACATTTGGCAGCGCTTGGAGGTTCTCTAGAAAGCATTGCCATGGCAAAGTCAGGAATCATTAAACATGGCTGCCCAGTTAGGTTGTTCTCCCTATGCAATTCTTTTGCGGATTAATATGATCATATAAACTGATAAAGTTATGTTCTGATTAGTTTTAATCTTTGGTTATACTGCCAAGTATGGTTTCCTTCTCTACGTGTTACACTAGCAAAATCTTTAGAACAAATTACACAATGGACCCCACCTCATTGATATCCTTGGTAAAATGTGACGATTGATTATAGCTGTATTACCTTTTTCTGACCTGGTTTTATGTCATTCTTTATGTTCTGGTTTCCTCACATTAGGTGTCAAGACAATGATTTATGGTCTCTCCCAGGATATTTTTCCTTCTTTAATGCAATTTTCTTGATGTGCATTATGGTTACCTGAGAAAAGCATGGGGAATTTGAATAAGTACAGAGCATGAACAGGAGCAAGAAGAGATATATGTTGTAAAGAAAACCTCCATGGTATAATTTAATTCATGCAGCTCCAACATGTTATTGCTTAAGCAGACTAGAAGTGATGTTTTTGTTGTATACTGTCCATTTCTTCTACACTAATTAATGTTTAATGGTGTCTTGAAGTGCCACCCAAGTTTATGATAATGTGCATATAGTTTTACGTTAAGGCTGAAATAGTATTTTTGACTGAGATAACTATCTAAAGATGGATTCTCTTAGAAGTTGTACTCAATGATATGTTTTGTGATGCAATGGCTAATTTAATTTGGTTGTATTGTTAATCACATGACTTTAAAGCTAGCTTAACTCTGCTAGTTTGGTTAATGTTTTTCAGTTGGTGCTGGGTGGGCCTTTCCTTCCACACATTGAATGCATTCTACGGGATAAAGCATTGTCAATGTCTTCTCCTGTAGTATCAGCATCTGATGCTGGAAATCAAAGTACCATAAAGGGTATTAGCAGGATGAATGGTAGACCTTACCAATCTTGTGATCTAGTAATACAAATTGAGAGGGACTTTAAGCTGGTATGCACTTGAAGCGTTATTTTCTTAATACCTTTGGAACCCCTCTTTTTTTTTTTTTTTTTTCCCAGTAGTAAGCATTCTGTAATATCATGTTTTTTTTCTTCTTGAGAGTGGTACTTATGCAAGTTTTAATTATTGGCCATTTGAACTTTTGAAGAACTTATAATTTTGTTTATTACGCAGTTCCTTGAGTTACTGGATGTGAAACTGTGCATGCTTGGAAGTCACCAACATCAAAATGCAGCAACTGCCACCTGTGCAGCACTCTGCCTTCGTAATCTAGGTGAATTTTTGCATGTGTGCTATAGTTTGTTCTACTTGGACTCAAAAACTATGGAACTTCCTTTGATTTTTAAAGTCAAGAAGTATTTATGTGGATTTCTTTTTCCCCTTCTGTTTAGGATTTGGTTCATATATGCCTACCTTCGTTTGATTTTAGGATTTGGCCTCAAATCTAAGATGGATTTGCCATGATAAAGGATAACTAGTTTCTTTTTATATCTACACAAGGTACTGATAGTCTTAGCCCTTAGGTTGTCTTTCATGGTAGCCATTTGGGACTTTTACTGCTTTCCCATAAATGCTAACCCCCTGTGATCAGTAGAAGATTACCTCTCTCTCTTGGCTTGTTCTAAGTCCAGAGTTTCTTCATGGGAAGCAAAACTTTATGGTGTGAGCCAAGCACTGGTGAAAAGAAAAATAGTGCAGCTGGCTCAAAAAAATAAAAAAAAATTGGTTATGATTTTTTTGAGCAATCTTTAATCAAGTCCCTTTAATACTTTTATGGATACTCTAGGATGGAGAATTTCAGATGGATCTATTAGGGCTGGTTTAGAGCGTACATTCTTGCTTGGAAGAAGTCAAAAGTCTAACATGAAAAGAAACTGAGGCACTAGGACTACATGGAACAATGGTATTGCTGGATGTTGGTTTGATTCTCATGCTCACTTTGTTACTCATTTCAATATTTTGAATGAGTTGAGTTGAGTATATAACCTGTAAGTCTTACTTATAATAACCATACAGTGTTTCACTTTTTTGCATGTTGGTATTGTCCTGAGGATATTGTTTTTCTCTAATTCTTGTTATATATTTATTTTGACTTTGCAGTTGTCATATTCTTTTGAATGTTTGCAAAATCTTGTGGGCATTGTAGGAGGAATGTTCTAGATTCAAAGAATTTTAGTTATACTGTTAGCACCAGATGACAAAAGCCAATCCTTATAACAAATTAATTATCAAAAAGAAAACAAAACTCTCATAGTTCTTTTGAATGTTTTCCAGCCCACACCAAGGAATCTGCTAATGCTTTGGTGAAGAGAATAAAGATGACATTTGGGGTGGCACCATTGGCTCTTGTGGTTGCAATGGCAAGTGACAAAGACCACATTGGATTTGCAAGAGAGTTTCTTTCAGGTATAGTCCCTTGTTTGATTTTGTTGTCTGTTACTAAAAATGGCTTTATTACTAATGTTGGAGGGTGTAATGAGACCATGAATTGTTTTTATGTTATCAGAACCCCATCTCCCCCTTCCCACAAAAAGAAGCCTTCTCATGTCAAAGATGTAGTGGCTCACTCTATTATTTTGTGGGTGCCAAGTGAAGCCTCCAAGGCTTCATTTACAAGAGGACAAGAACTCAGATTTACTAAAAATTTCAGTTCTAAAGCATATTAAATAATTCTAAAAGAAGGTTCAACTTATGTGCATGCCTTTGCTATAGGGTCTATTTGGATTAAGTGGTCTTAGAAAAAATTGACATTAGTACATGTTGTTCAGGCCCTTCTGGGTGGGTGGTGAATGAAGAATCCTAGTTGTTTGTACCTTCTTATCTCATTCACTGGGTAGGGTTTAACACAAATTAACCTGAAATGTGCGGTGGTGGTAGGCAAACACAAATAAGCAGTTTTGTGGAGCCTTGGAGAGTCCTAATTGAGACTTTACCACATTTTTTCAGGTGGAGAATTAGAAGCGGTCCTTCTGACAGAAGGTGACATTGCTGGAGGCAAATCCTGAACAACTTCAGCTTCTTTATTAAGAGATTGTTGGATCCAGGCTTCCAAAGAATTGGGCATTGATATTGTCCATGATGGCACGACAAAATCCAGGGAAGTTTTCAATAATCTATTAGTATGCTCTGCAAGAAAATTAGAAAATGGAACCATATTAGCTGCTGAAAGTTCATTAGTGGCTTCATTGAAGGCTACAAATCAGATCCTAAGAGAGAGCAGGTAATCAGTCAGGCATTATTGTAGTCACTGGATCTCTGCATATAGTTTCAATGGTATTAGCTGCTCTCAGTGGTTAAGGTAGATTATTTATGATGTTGCTTTGAGTAACGGTTTCTATAGCTGATTTTGCCGACGGAAAATTGTAGTAGGTGCAACCCCTTTTTAATTTGAGTGGGAAATAATGATTCTTATAAATTACATCAGCTTCACCTTCACTATGGATTTTTTTATTTCAATATTTAGAGTTTTTGAAGTTTCACAAATTCAAATTCTTGTGAATCCTGTTATGTCTTTATAGCTATTGGTTAAACAGTATTTTAGTTACTTGGGTCCTAGAAGAGTCTTTGTAGCTAGGGCTGCACAGGGCAGCCAACTATGTCACCAATGCAGTTCGATTGTTCATCCAAAAATACTTAGGAATATATTGAGATTTTGCATACCACAAGAACATGGTTGTTAAAATCCCAATTCAGATTGTAGAATTTTCAATTCCTACAATCTTAGAATTGTTAAACAATTCAGATTGCATTAGGATTCATAATTAATAGAATCTAGATAGGATCTAGATCCAAATTGTGATCGGTTGCATTAGGATTCTATTTATGATCAGTTGTGAGTTGTCACTGTGACTGTGATCAGTTGTGAGTAGTGGAATTTGTGTTAAAAAGTATAAAATTTTATTCTAGTTGGACTAAATTCTTTAGTTTTGGCCTAAAAAGTTCAAATAAAATAAAAAATAAAAATTATAGATATGAACCCTAAAAAAGCAATATGAAAAGCATTTAATGCTTTTTAGCATGTGTAGCAAATCAAGAATTTGTGAAAAAAATATATATAAATTAGTTTATTCTTCTATTAAATAAGTTGGTAAATTACGTGGTCCCTCTTTTGAAGTTTTACAAAATGGCACTCCCTTCCAACATGGACATAATGAAACTCATCCCTTGAGATTTATATAAATGTGGCATTTAAGTTCATACTCTTGTTTTTTGATAATTCAATAGAAGGGATATTTGAAGTTTTGAACCCTAGATATTTTTGTTTGAAATACTAGGAGATGCCAATTAGTTATAGGTGATATTGATATTTACTATGTTATTGAAGTGGTTACTACTCATATTCAATCTAACATCAATTTATAAGCATTTTAATAGCAAAATAGATAAAAACATTAATGTAATCCTTAAGATTTATATAGAAATATTTTTTCAATACCCACCTTTTTGAGAAAAACATATCATTAGTAGAACTTGTTAGGCTCTAAAAGTTTAGAACAATTGGCAAATCATGAGCACAAACTTGTCTAGGTATAGATAATAGATTCTATAGGATTTATTAGACATTGCTCAAGGTATTACAAGTTAGAATACAAGAACATACAAGCTGCAGAATGAAGAATTCGAAATAGGCCAGGTTCGACCGATCAAGAACAAGGCTCGACTGATCGAGAATCGCATTTGCAGAATTTTAAGTTCTGCCCATTAGCCCAAACTTGTTCGTTTGAGGCCCAAATCGTGATCTGCTTGTTGCAGTATTTAAAGGACATTATAAGCTAACCCTAGTGGTGGTTTTTAGAGAGAGAAGAATGCATCTTGTGCCTCCTATTGTAGATCTAGGGTTTTTGTACCTAAATCTCTCACAAGTCTTCTACCGGTATTATTTCTTGAAGAATCTCAAAATTCGATATTGTAGAAGTTGCTGCCATACAAGATCAACAACTGGTGATTTGAAATCTTTGAGTCGGATCTCAAAGTCATAAGTGTGGGAGCTTGTGTGCTGCAAATTCAAGAGAGAGAGTTCGTGGATTCAGAGCTTGCACATGATCGTGTTAGTAAGTTATTACTGGAGGTAGCAATAAATTTAAGGTTAAATCTTTTGTCAAAATTTCAATTCTCTATTAGTGGATTTGTTTACCTTAAGAATAATTAGGTCAAATCCTCCTCAAGTTTTTTACCTTGAAACGGTTCGTTTCATTAGTTTTCTTGGGTAATCATATTTGTGGGTTATTTACTCTTCCGTTGTTATGCATGATATGATCTTTTACAGTTTAACCTATATCTCATATTTAACCTAAGTAAACGCTTGGCTAATTCATTTTTAAGAGGTCTAAACAGACAAACAGAATATTTGTTTATGATCTCAATATGCAACGATAATAGTGTTAGGTCTAAAAGAAAATCAGTAAAAAATTGACACATTAATAGTTTGTAAAAATATACATTCCTAGCATTACTTCTTTTTTGGTCTCACCAAAAATTTACATTTTGGTCTCAACCTCTGTATGTTTCACTTTCCCCGTTAACTCCCCACCCTGAATTCCGATCTGAGGTGAATAGTTTTATATATTAAAAAAAAAAATTGAAAACCCCAGCGACATCATTTGCGAAATTTGGGCATGAGAGATGAAAGTAGCCAATATAAAAGGAAAAGGATGGAAGAAAAAGAGGAAAAAGTTGAACCGAAAGTTTTTTTTTGAGAAACAGAACCGAAAGTTGAAATGTCTGTTTTCTTAGTAAATTCTACAAAGTCTTTCTTGCCTTGTTTGACACTTTTACCGTTAAAAGTTAAAACTACTCCCCACCCAAGCGACAGCACTTGGAAAATTTGTATTTGGACACAAAACGTAAAAGTAGTCATTAACTAATTTTGCTAGGGATAAAAAACAAGAAAGGAAGAAAAGGAGCAAGGGAGACCGTTAAAAAGAGAGAAAGAAAGGGAAAAAGAAATGGTGAAAGGAAAATGTTGAACCCAAAGTTAAGTTGTGTTTTCTTAGCGAATTCTACAGAGTTTTTCTTCAGTACGTGGTCAGAAAAAAATTTTCCCATTTCCTTTCCCATGACTTGAATTGACTTCTCTCCTTAAAAAAAGAAAAAAAATAAAGATTGCGTTCCGTTAAGACATTTGCTGATTTTACTTTTTCTTTTTTTTAATTTTTTTTTTATGTAACTTTTAGGCTTATTTTTCCACTATAATCAATATCTTTGAAAAAATATCAGCTACTGAAGGCAATTATCTATTTGCCATATCTAGTTTGATTCTATAATCCCAGGTATATATAATATACTGCCACTCGTTGAACTCAGCTTCAATCCGTCTAGCATTAGAATGACAACGAAAATGGAATATACACCTATTGTTTTTTTTCTTTTTCTATGAAACTCATTTCTTCCACCTTTGTCAAATGTACCAAAAGCATTTTTTTTAACGACCATCCCAACCACCCACCCCATGAATCAAGCGACTTTTAACTCTGCGACCAAAAACGCAAAAAAGAAAATGGAATTTTTTAAAAGAATAAAATAAAAAATAAAGTTGGATTATTGATATTATTAGCTTTGCTCTCCTATCTATATATCTATATCTATATATCTATATATATAATAATAGGTGAAGCAGAGAGAAAATTCAATTAGATTTCAATTAAATTCTCAATTTTGCGCCACTTGTCCTAACCAAAACTCAAAAAAAAATCTAATTAGATTATAAATTTGACTCCAATTTTGTGTCATGTATCTTATCTAAATTTTCTAATTTTTGTGCCCAAATAAATGATGCATTAACATTTAACATGGAAGTCAAGAAAATCACAATGATAATGCTCATTAGTCTAAACAAAAACATCTTACCTACACACTTTTATGGAGATTATAAATTGGACTTCAATTTTATGTCATGTATCTTATCTAAATTTTCTAATTTTTGTACCCAAATAAATGATTTATTAACATTTAACGCGGAAGTCAAGAAAATCACAATGATAATACTCATTAACCTAAGCAAGAACATCTCACCTGCACACTTTTATGTGTGATCTCAATAGAGTCTGGAGCTCTTCTAATCCCACAACCAGAACCAAGGAGTTCAAAAAGAAAGACTATAAAAGTAAAACATCATCTCCTCCTAATTCCATATCGTCATCCCATGTCTCCTCCTCTCTCAACCTCCACCAACTGGATCCACACACTACCCTCTTCTCCTCCTTACGGATTTCTCAGAGTAAGGCCGAGTTCAAACACAATGTTCAATCCCATTCTTCCTTCCTTCACACTCTCATACATTAGTGCTTTATTGGCACCTCCAAGAGATTCCAAGCTCAATTATCAGTTTTTATTTTTTAATGTCCCTTTATATATTTTAAATAATAAAATGCAATATTCTCTTTTTTTCTTCACTGTAGCATCACTTAAATAATAAAATGCAATATTCTCTTTTTTTTTTTATTCGTTGTTTTATCTAATGCTATCCTATGTATGATAAACCAAAAAAAAAAAGACCAATAGCATTACTTAAATAATAAAATGCAATATATATTTTTCATTGTTTGATTTAATTCTATCATCCGTGTGATAAACCCCAAAAAAAACAAAAACAAAACAAAAATAAAAAAATTGGCCAATAGCATCATTACAATTAACTAGTCCCATGCGGTAGCACGGGATTACATACTAGTTCTAATTAATAAAAGGGAATTTTAATGAATGTCCTAAAAGTATTTGTTAATTAACCATTTTTAGAAACTTTTTATAGGAAAAGAAAAAAATAATTGACTTGTTTGATAGCTTTTTATATTTTTTATAAAAGTGGTATCAAAACTTCCTTAAAATAATTAATTGATTAATACCTTAAGGGCATTTGTTAACAATAAAATAGACCAGTCAATGTTACCTAATTCAAATTGAACGTAGATGCAAGACAGAGTAAATATATATGATAAGATAATATATAAATAGAACACATTCCAAAATTTACTTAGACTTTGACGTTTCTAATCTATATTCTATATATATTACTAAAAGCTGAAGCGTAGCGTTTAATGCTATTGCTCTCATGTTGTGCCACATCAGCTACCATGACATTTTTAATATATATATATATATATAATTTTTCCTACAATTTTAAAATGATTTTTACAATTTTCAACCTTATAAATACAGTCCACTACTTATTTATTTACTTCCACTATCACCCTATAATAAATCCAGCCCACTACTTATTTATTTACTTCCACTATCACCATATAATAAATCTGTATAATTAATCTAGCCTACCTCTTATTTATTTAGTTCCATTATCAAGGCCAATCCAAAATCTTTTCAGTTCAGCTTTAGGGTTTTGTGTGAGCTTTTTTAGCTTAAAGGAAAAAATAAAATAAAATAAATAAATAAATAAATAAAACGTTGAAACCTTTCAAGCTTTATGTTTTTTTTTTTCAATTTTTCTATAATTGTTTTTAACATTTATTTTTTTTAATATTTACATTTCTCCAACCTTTCTCTCTCCCTTACCATTTCATCTCCCCAGTACTTCTTCAATCTTTCTCCCTCCCTTACCTTTTCATCTCCCCACTATCCTCTACATTAATATTATTCTTCCATTTTCCCTTCATCTTCCTTTATTTTTGTCTCTTCTTATACACACCATCTTACTATAAATTTGTCACTATCTCCTCACAAAAAAAAAAAAAGGTACTCTCTCTCTCTCTCTCTAAATTTTTTGGTGGATTTTTTTTTATTTTTATTGCATCTCTACTTTAGGTTGATAATTTTTTATATTCCTTAAAACTCTATTTTGGGTTAATGCGATTTAGTTTTGTTTTTTAAATTGTTGTTGTTTTTATTTATTTATTTTTTTTTATTCTCTTTGATTGTTAAATGTTATCCTATTGCGATCTAAAGAATTAAATATAGCGTACAAAAATATAATATTATTCTATTACATAGCATAATTTGGATAATTTGGTATTTATTTTGTTACATAGTATGATTTTTTATAGTGCTCAATTAAGATATTAAACTATGAGACTTTACTAATTTTTGTTTATTTTCTAATCCTTTGTAGTGGACAAAGTAATTGTAATAGTTGTATTAGAAGTATTCTATAATGCCATTTTTTTAAAGAAAAGCAAAGGTTAGCCAAACAAAAATAATTGGATATGTGACAAATTGCAAAAGATATATACAATAATTGTTTATTTGATAATATGTTTTGAGTGGCTGAAACTATATTTTCTACTAGGAAAATAATTTTAATAGATTATCAAAAACAAAATTTTATCCTAATATTGGTTCAATTAATCATTGTAAAGTTTTATTAATTTTTTTTAGTTTACATTTTTTTGGTGTTTTAGATTGTTCCTATGTTACATATATGATTGTTCCTATAATAAATAAAAATATAATTATGAAATGCATTACTCATTATTAGATTAGTTTGAATTGTAAAGAAAAAAAATTAATAAAACCACCATAAAAATAATTATCATGTGCAACGCGCGGATCCGCGACTAGTAATAAATAAAAGGAAAAGCAGAGTAATAATTAATAATAAAGATGTCTTCATTTTCAAGGTCTTGACACTTTTTAGACTCTTACTTATATTAAACTATTCTACAGTACTTCACCCAAAGTTTATCTAGTTTAGACGGCAGACAATGGACATGCAGTGAAACTAGCTTTAGTGAAAAGGATGTAACAATTTATGCTTGATAAGGAAGAATCATAGCAAGTACCATGGGCTTAACCTGTCAGCTTCTGGTCAGGCTGACGAGCCAGTCACGACGGACGTTGAGGACTCTAATACGCTGACGGAAAAAGACACACTGACAGTAAGGGAAACCCAAGACAAGCTTAAGGGCTAATTATGTTCAAAAATGCTGACAGCCCTTTATCAACGTAGGGAACGAGACAAGCCAACGGGTAAGAGGCCGACGGTTCCAATAAAACCTTTACTTGGCCACCACGCTCAATGATAGATTCCTATAAGGAAAGGACTCCACAATCTACGCTCATAAGGATTCCTATATGGAAAAGACTTCTGCTCCAAGGAAGAAAGGTCAACCCCCTACTACTATAAAAGCCCCAATACCTTTACAAATCGAGGTACGCATAATTAACTCCTCTCTAGCACTCTAGAGTTGAAAGAAGTTCTAACTTGACCTTCGGAGGGTATTTGGCCGGCTCCACACCGGTGCTCTCTGTTAGGTCCTCTTTTCTTTGTGCAGGTGTCGTTTCAAGGGTACGAGCATTGTGCAACTCACTGCTGATATTTTCGGCATCATCAATTGGCGCCGTCTGTGGGGAAACGGTCGTAATTAAGCCATACTATCGTTTCCCGGACTAAAGGGTTGCATGGTACTCACTCGCTCAATGGCGACTACTAATGACGTACAAGGAGAGGAACCACCCACGACTGCCCTCAAGAGACAAGCTCGGATCCTCAGTGCCACCGTGGAGCGTCTCACCAAACAGAACCTCGACTTAGAAGAACAGCTGCGCCAGAAGGATGCAGCACTAAATGACCAACCAGAAGATCAGGAAGGGACTAGCACTCCAAACAGGAATCAGGAGAGACCTGAGGGCAGCCACGCCCCAAGCAGGCCGGAGAGGCAGCACATAAGCATACCATCCCTCACAGATGCGACTCCACCACATATTGCTGCCGAGATGCAGGCAATGAGGGAACAGATGGAGGTCATGATGAACGCCCTCAAGGGGCGAGTCTCCAGTGATCTTGACGATCTAGTCAACCGTACCGACTCGCCCTTCACTGTGGCTGTGAACTCCTTCCCCCTACCCCACAAGTTTCGCATGCCGAATATAGATAGCTATGACGGGGTGAAGGATCCTCTGGACCACCTGGAAACTTTCAAAACCCTGAGGCATCTTCAGGGGGTAGCAGATGAGATTATGTGCAGGGCCTTCCCCACAACACTCAAAGGCCCCGCAAGGGTATGGTTCAACCGGCTGACGCCCAACTCTATCAGCACCTTCAAGGAGCTAAGCGCTCAATTCACTACACACTTCATTGGGGGACATAGGTATAAGAAGTCCACGGCATGCCTGATGAGTATCAGGCAAAGAGAGGACGAGACGTTACGATCCTACATAACGTGCTTTAATAAGGAAGCGCTATCGGTTGACGAAGCCGACGACAAAATACTTGTAGCGGCCTTCACAAATGGGTTGCGAAAGGGCAAGTTTTTGTTCTCCCTATACAAAAACGACCCGAAGACCATGTTGGAAGTACTCTACAGGGCTACTAAGTATATGAATGCTGAGGACGCGTTGCAGGCCCGAGAAGAGAAGCCAAGAAAAAGGGAGAGGCAGGAAGATGCACGACCAGACCAAGGGAGAAAGAGGCCCAGAACGGGAGACCGAAGAGACGAAAGGCGTTCTAAACCTCCGGGAGGGAGATTCACAAGCTTCACCCCACTGACTGCCCCAATAGATCAAGTCCTAATGCAAATTAAGGACGAAGGGGCTCTGACCTTCCCTGGAAAGCTGAAGGGGGACCCTAACAGGCGTTCCAGAGACAAGTACTGCCGCTTTCACCAAGATCACGGCCATGACACAGCCGATTGTTACGACTTGAAGCAGCAAATCGAGGCCCTTATAAGGCAAGGGAAATTGCAGAAATTCGTAAGCAAGGAAAGAGCGGATCCAGCACCTCTAGAGCACCCTCCCCGATGAGACAATGACCGTCCAAGACCTCCCGTTGGTGACATATGAATGATTGTAGGAGGGATGGCTACTAGGCCGTCCAAAAAGGCTCGAAAGACGTACCTCCGGATGGTCCAAAACGTCCAGTTGACGAGTCCAGTGCAAAATGTAGCCCGAAGGGAAAGCCCCGTTATCGAGTTCTTGGAAGAAGACGCGCGACGTCTTCACCACCCGCACGACGACGCGCTTGTTGTCAGCCTACAGGTTGGAGACTACAACTTGCATTGGGTGTTGGTCGACAATGGCAGCTCGGCAGACATCTTGTACTACCCGGCATACCAGTAGATGAAAATCAGCAGGGAACAACTGGTTCCGACGAACGCCCCACTTGTCGGTTTTGAAGGTGCAAAGGTGTTTCCGCTGGGCGAGTTCACGTTGGCTGCGACAGCAGGCGACTACCCCCAGCAAATCACAAAGGACGTAACGTTCCTCGTAGTTGACCATTCGTTTGCCTATAATGCTATCCTAGGGCGACCCACCCTCAACGCATGGAAGGCGGCAACTTCAACTTATCATTTAATAATCAAGTTCCCAACAGAATACGGAGTCAGAGAACTACGTGGGAACCAGATTACCGCACGCGAATGCTACGTGGCCATGATGGAAATGGATGATCAACTCCAAACCATGAGCATAGAAGAGCACCGGAGTGCGACGGAGCCAGTCGAGAAGCTTGAAGAAATACCCCTGGACGATTCCATACCTGACCAGACAACAAGGATTGGAACCCTTGCAAGTCCCGCAATCCGGCGAACACTTACAGCATTCCTCAAAAAGAATCAGGACGTATTCGCCTGGAGTCACGAGGACATGCCAGGAATAGACCCTTCCGTCATGGTGCATAAGTTGAATGTGTCACCATCCTTTCCGCCCATCCGGCAGAAGAAGCGGGTCTTCACCCCAGAACGGGATCAAGCCATAGCCAAAGAAGTCTGCAAGCTACGAGAGGCAAATTTCATTAGAGAAGTCTACTACCCCGACTAGCTAGCAAACGTAGTGATGGTCAAGAAAGCTTCCGAAAAATGGAGGATGTGTGTAGACTTCACCGATCTAAACAAGGCATGCCCTAAAGACAGCTACCTTCTCCCGAGAGTCGACACTCTAGTAGACTCTACGGCTCAACACCAGCTGTTAAGCTTCTTGGACGCTTTTTCCGGCTACAACCAAATCGAGATGCACGATGATGATCAAGAAAAAACTTCCTTCGTAACCAGCCAAGGCCTATTCTACTACAAGGTAATGCCGTTTGGTCTAAAAAATGCGGGCGCAACATATCAAAGGCTTATGAACAAGATGTTCGCACGGCAGATCGGGAGAAACGTCCAAGTATATGTAGATGATATGCTGGTTAAAAGTCGAAGGGAAGAAGATCATTTAGAAGACCTCAGGGAAACGTTTGACACCCTTCGCTCTTACAACATGAAGCTTAATCCAGGGAAGTGTGCCTTTGGGGTGACGGCAGGAAAATTCTTAGGATTCATGGTTTCCCAGAGAGGCATCAAGGCCAATCCAGACAACATCCGGGCTATAATGGAGATGGCACCACCAAAGAATGTGAAGGAAGTACAGAGCCTCAACGGCAAGATAGCAGCGCTAAACAGGTTCGTCTCCAGGGCAACAGACAAATGCTTACCCTTCTTTCGCACGCTAAAAAGGTCTTTCGAGTGGACCACTGAATGCCAACAAGCGTTTGAGAAATTGAAGGCTTACCTTTCTTCCCCACCACTGCTGAGTCCCTCGCAACCAGGAGAAGAACTCTTTCTCTATCTCGCTGTCTCCCCAGCCGCCGTCAGTGCCGCCTTGATCAGAGAAGAAGAGAAAGTACAGAAACCTGTGTATTACACTAGCCGGGCGCTACGAGGAGCTGAAGAAAGATATCCACCCATGGAAAAACTTGCTTTCGCGCTGGTTACAGCAGCACGCAAACTGAAGCCGTACTTTCAAGCCCACACGATTATTGTCTTAACTGATAAGCCTTTGCGACGGGCAATGAGCAACCCAGAAGCTGCCGGGTGCTTGGCACTTTGGGCCATAGAATTAAGCGAGTTTGACATCCAATATCGCCCGCGGACCGCTGTTAAAGGGCAGGTCGTTGCAAATTTCATAGTAGAGTTCACGAATGGTGAGGACAGGGGGGCAGAAGAATCCCCGCAATGGAGCATACATGTAGACGGCTCCTCCAACAGGCAGGCAGGCGGAGCCGGCATCGTACTACAGTCACCCAAAGGAGACACGGTAGAGTGTATGGTCCGCCTTGAATTCCCTACCACCAATAACGAGGCGGAGTATGAAGCTTTGATAGCAGGGCTTGACCTCGTAAAAGCAGCGGGAGCCGAAAAAGTGATCGTTTACTGTGACTCCCAAGTCATAGTCAACCAGATAAGTGGGGAGTATGAATGCAAAGGCGAAAGAATGAAGAAGTATCTGGACCAAGCAAGAAGGAGGATGAACGAGCTGAAGGTCAAAATTATACAGATCCCCCGGGGAGAAAACAAACAAGCCAACCGCTTGGCCAAAGCCGCCTCAGCCGTACACATGGCCACCATTGGTAATACACTCTCCTTCACACAGCTCTCTCCACTCATAAATGCTGTCGACGTACAGGAGCTCGATCCCCAAAATGATTGGGCCACGCCGTTAACCTCTTTCTTGAAGAACGGCATATTGCCGAATGATAAGGAGGCAGCAAAAAAACTGAAGGTTCAAGCAGCAAGGTTCGTCCTCATAAGAGATGTTTTGTATAAGAGAGGTTTCTCCCACCCCTACCTACGATGCCTAGGTCCTGAAGAAGCAGATTACGTCATGAGAGAAGTGCACAAAGGAATCTGCGGAAACCACTCAGGATCAAGATCGCTAGTACACAAGCTAGTACGAACTGGGTACTTTTGGCCAACAATGCAGAAGGATGCCGAGGCTTATGTGAAGGCCTGCGACAAATGCCAAAGGTTCAGCAACGTCATCAGACAACCACCCGAAGAACTCACCCCGATGACGGCACCATGGCCGTTCACTCAGTGGGGGTTGGACATCATGGGGCCGTTCCCTACGGCAATACGACAACTGAAGTTTCTAATTGTCGGCATTGACTACTTTACGAAGTGGGTGGAAGCTGAAGCCTTGGTCACCATTACAGAAAAAAACGTACGGAGCTTCGTTTGGCGATGCATCATATGCAGGTTTGGCATTCCAAGAATCTTAGTCTCGGACAACGGGAAGCAATTCGACAACGACTCCTTCAAGGACTTCTGCTCACAGTTGGGGGTACGGAACCACTACTCCTCCCCCGCCCACCCCCAAGCCAATGGACAGGTCGAAGTCACAAACCGGTCTTTGCTAAAAATTATCAAGACCCGGCTCGAGGGGGCAAAGGGCATATGGGCTGAAGAGTTGCCGAGCATACTATGGGCCTACAAGACAACAGCAAGGACACCAATAGGAGAGACACCATTCCGACTAACGTACGGGAACGAAGCAGTCATCCCAGCCGAAGTCGGCCTTACAAGCTACAGGGTGCACAACCATGACGAAAAAAGGAATGACGAGGCCATACGTCTGCAACTTGATCTGGTGGACGAAGTCAGGATGGCAGCAGAACAAAGGCTTGCACGGTACCAGGACCGCATGGCCAAGCATTACAACTTCCGGGTCAGACACAGAGACTTCAAGGTGGGAGACCTCGTTCTAAGAAAGGTTATGGGTGCAGCAAGGGACCCCACCCAAGGAAAGCTCGGCCCAAATTGGGAAAGACCCTACCGAGTTACGGCGTGGCAAAGGAAGGGCACCTACCATCTAGAGACACTGGACGGACGGAAGCTACCACATCCATGGAATGCGGAACACTTACGGAAGTACTACCAATAAGGACGACGACACGAAAAGCAACAACACCTTTTTTGGAGTACACTAAGACTTATCGATTATCTTTTTAAGTTTTTACTACAATAAGCCCAGTGGGCAGTTTCTTCTACTTATGTTTTTGCTACAATAAGCCCAAAATGGGCAGATTTTGTTTTCGGACTACTTTTTATACTAATGCATGACAATGAGAGTTTATTCAGAATTACTGAAGTATCTACTTACAAGTTCAAGTTCACAAAACGTGAACGGCCTTAAAACCTAAAAAGACCGTAATACTTAAGTCCACAATCGTCTCAGCTCTCAAGCTGACAGTCTAACCAAAAGACCAAAGAAAAGTGGTTGTCCACAATCGTCTCAGCTCTCAAGCTGACGGTCTAAACCAAAAGACCAAAGAAAAGTGGTTGTCCACAATCGTCGCAGCTCTCAAGCTGACGGCCTAACCGAAAGACTGAAAAAGTGGTTAAGTCCACAATCATCTCAGCTCTCAAGCTGACGGTTTAAGAAATGACCAAGTCCACAAAACGGACGAGCCAAAAAGCTGACGGTCTAAAAAATGACCAAGTCCATAAAATGGGAAATCAGTTAAACCGACAGCATAAAAATGACAGAGTCCATAAGATGGACAAGGCGATAAAAATTGACGGTCTAAATAAAATACTGACGGAGTGCGTAAACCGATAAACTCAGCCATTAGATTGACGATTTATCAGTCCACAAATGGACAGGTCTATAAGGCAGATGACATTGTCACGAGACAATAGGATTTTGCCAAAAATTTCTACAATCATTAAAGCGAAACGGTCAAAAACTGACGGATTTATTAAGCAGACTACACTAGAAAGCTCAAAGTTTAAAACCGACGGTTTAGAAAAACTGACGGTACACAATCCTGATTTCGTTCTTTCAAATTGAAACATACAAGTTAAACAGGCCAAGAAAAAGTAGCTACATACAAATAATCAAAAGCGACGGCGTTATAAACAAATCGAAGCCCAAAAAGGCATTTAAAAAGCTGTCAAAATATTACACATTAGGGCCCAAAGGGCACTTAATAAAGCTGTTTGCTACATAAATAAAAGAGAAGGGAAAAATGTGAGCTACAAAAATAAAAACCGTCGCTTAAAAATTTTCTACATAACAGAAGGGTCCTCTCCGTCAAGCAGCACCACAGGAGGAGTCGCGGCAGTGGTTGGAGGGTTCGCAGCAGGTTGGGCCAAGACAACTCCACTACTTCCATGTGGGGGAGAATCAACCAAGTCGTCAACACCAACAGTGACGGCATTAGTAGCAGGCGTCATAGGCTAAGCGTCGTCCAGGGTAATCCCAGATAGGTCCAGTTCAGGGAAAGCTGACGCGACCTGTTTGAGACAGTCATCGAATCCCGTGCCATAATAGCCACCACAAGAATCGATGAAGGAGTCTGACGCTTTGAATTTCTTAACGGCGTCAGCCCCTGCCGTCTCCAACTGACCACGAAGGGTCGTCAGCTCTCCCTCTAGCTCGCCCTTCTGATGGCTCGCCTCTTCCAATTTCTCCTTTACCTCTTTCAGCTCGAGGTTAAGTGTGCGCACCGCCTCCTTATACTGAGCCTGCTGGTCTCGCATGTTAGAATTATGCTTGCTAACACGAGTGACGACCCCCTCCTTGGCCACGCACCGGTCTTGCAGCGCCTTCACACGAACCAAGGCCTAGAAAAATATACAACCGTCAGTTATCAAAAAAGAAAGATTAGGCACGTCAGTCAAAAAAGCTGACGGCTTACCCGCGAGAGATCGAACAAAGCTGACGACCCCAGTTCTTCTGTCCCCAGCTGAGCGCAAGGATCTATATCCGTCGGCCTTATGAGGGATTCAATAGTCTCGACGGCAAAATCCTTATGCGTCAGCAGGCGATGGGGTCCCTGCAGGACGGGACCAGAAGAGGTCATAACACCCTTCCCTGCTCCACGGCCCAACTTGGGGGGCGACTTCCCAGGAGTGACGGCTAGCTTTTTTGACGGACGAATGACTACCCCGTCAGTTTTCCTCTTCTGGGAACCCTTAATGATAGTTTGGGGGGCAGACGTGGATGTCGCCTCCCCCTTCGCCTTCCTTTCCTCCCTCTGACGGGCAGCGGCAGCCCTGATCCGTTCCTTAGCTACGTCCATTTCTGCAAAAAAACGCATAAGGGAAGCTGACGACTAAAAGTACAAAGAGTGACGTAACGAATAGGTCAAGGAACTTACGGTGACGGGAAAACTCTTCCAATTTGCGAGCTTCAGGCGTCGGTTTGGGACCCCCGCAGTACGTGTGAAGAGTGGTAATCAGGTCCCGGCACGATCTCTCTTCTATAGGTATCTCCAAAACCCGACGGATAAAATCTTCCTGCTCGTCGATTATTGATGGACTAGTGAAAGCTGAAAAAGAATAAATTGGCTACGTTAGTACCTTTTCAAAAATAAATTGAAATAAGTAGCAAACTGACGAGGATAAAATCTGACGGTTAAAACCTAACTCCCTAGCGAACCCCCAAGTATTGTCAAAACAACCAAAGGGTATCGTTTCCCACTCTTCCTGACGGCACACCCAGTCCGTCCCTTCCACAAAAAAGAACCTACTCTTCCAGGCTCTATTGGAATCTGGCATCTCAGACACCAGCCTCAACTCCTTTTCCCTGACGGCAAAATGATACATCCCCTTTGAAGAAGAAAGGTGCTAGGGTCTGTAGCAGTAGAAAAATTCATCCAAGGAAAGCTGACGGTGGCCTCCTCTTAGACGACCCCACAGTACCTTAGCACTAATAAAGATTCTCCACGAGTTTGGAGCAATCTGATTGACGGATATACCAAGGAAATCAGCCAGCTGACGATGTAAAGCCGTCAGAGGCAGTCTCAACCCGGCGGCAAACATGGCATCATACATGCCAACATCTGCAGTTCTTCCCATATAACATTTCTCACCCTCCCTAGGCAGACGGATAGGAATATGGTCGGGGATTTGGAAACGGGTGCGTAATTCGTTAAAAATTTTAAGTGTCATCTTTGGAAGGAACTTATTCACAGCCCAGTCCTTGGGAAGGATGAAGGGACGACTACCTCCAGGACTTCCAGAAGCCCCTTCATAAGACTCCTCGTCACCTTCATCCCCGTCACTATTTCCCTCTCCTACCCCAACCTCACCCTCCTCGCCTACTTCTTCCTCCTGGCCGCCGTTTCCCTAACTTCCTACTTCCTCGACGGGAGTATGGGCTGACGTCTCCCTCTCTGACGACCAGGAGGAACTCTCAGACTCACTACCTGAGCCTAAACCAAACACCTCGTCGTAGCCCGCTCCTTCGCGGACCGACGACTGGTCACTCAACGCGTCACTCGACATCTACCTACAAGTGACGGGTGTAAACTAAGCACCTACGATGACGACCTCACTTTAAAGAAAATAATTGAAATAGTGTGCAAGGAAAGAAAGGAAACTTACAAGTTTTCCAAGAGTAACGGTTGAAGAAGTGACGACAAAAATGTTGGCAGTGCTGACGGAATATAGGCGACGGATGTGCTCTCCAGGAATCAGTGAAAGTGAAATAGTGAAAATGGGGAGAGGTGGGCCATACATATATATAAGGAAAACGCACGGAAGACGAAGCGACGCCCTCATCCAGACGCGGAGCCAACCCGAGCACGCCACGTGTCCTAGCATTTAATACTGGGGTGTCAGCTTTTAATTACTCTCCCCTGGCCAAAGCAGCAGGTAACGACGAATGAAAACTCCATAACCCGTCAGTTATAGCTGACGGAGATATGGAGTAGGGGGCAACTGATAAGGAAGAATCATAGCAAGTACCATGGGCTTAACCCGTCAGCTTCTGCTCAGGCTGACGGGCCAGTCACGACGGACGTTGAGGACTCTAATACGCTGACGGAAAAAGACACGCTGACATTAAGGGAAACCCGAGACAAGCTTAAGGGCTAATTTTGTTCAAAAATGCTGACGGCCCTTTATCAACGTAGGGAACGAGACAAGCCAACGGGTAAGAGGCCGACGGTTCCAATAAAACCTTTACTTGGCCACCACGCTCAATGATAGATTCCTATAAGGAAAGGACTCCGCAATCTACGCTCATAAGGATTCCTATATGGAAAAGACTTCTGCTCCAAGGAAGAAAGGTCAACCCCCTACTACTATAAAAGCCCCAATACCTTTACAAATCGAGGTACGCATAATTAACTCCTCTCTAGCATTCTAGAGTTGAAAGAAGTTCTAACTTGACCTTCGGAGGGTATTTGGCCGGCTCCACACCGGTGCTCTCTGTTAGGTCCTCTTTTCTTTGTGCAGGTGTCGTTTCAAGGGTACGAGCATTGTGCAACTCACTGCTGATATTTTCGGCATCATCAATGCTTTTTACGTCATTTCATTTGGAAACTTAAGATTTTATATTATTATTTCCACATCATATAAAATACAAACTATTTAGTATTTACACTAATCTCTCTAAATGGCTGAAAAAAGGTTATAAAAATTTCTTGAAATACTTTTTTGAGGTTTTTCCTCAAAGCTCTTTTGTGTAGTGAACTTTTCATTAGCCATCAGATTTTTTACATACGACATTAGCTTATCAGGTGAAAAATCAAAACTCATTTTGATGCTATTTCTATAGTGTTTTATAGTTAAAACTTATTGCTTATATCTTATGATATATATACTTTTATCTCTTTAAGATTTGTTTAATTTATTGTAGATTGTCTCTCTTATTTTCTATTAAACAAGATTTTATCAACTATGTTAATTATTGATTACTTGATTATTACCAATGATTTTTCATTATATATATATATATATTATAAAAGGTAGAATCTTATGATTTTTTATTTGATTTGGAAGGTCCTTCTATCCAATAAGAAATGAATGGTATATTTTATGACTAAGACTAGTTACATTATAGTTCTCTTATACTCAAGTCTCTCCAACTTGAAGGAGGTAGAATTAGATCCTAAATCTCTAATAATTCACCAAGTTTTTGAGATGAAAAAATTGAAAAGTCCTTAGAACTTTCTAAACTGATGAATTTTGATCTCATCAATTTAAATTTTCATGTCTACATGAGTATATTAAAAATGAATAAATAATAATAATAATAATAATAATAATGAAATTTCGAAGTTTAAAACTTTGCACAATTCCTTAGACAAACCCCAAGTTCTACATGTCCCATTGAGCCTTAAATCTACCACTTGCGCTTATCATAGAAATGACCTAGAATACTCCTTAGACAAAAAAATCACACTCATACGAAAATAGTTTTCTGATAAAAAAATCACACTCATTGGTCCCAAATTTCTAGACGTCATAAGGGAGTGGGTTTTAGTATGCTTACATTTTTTTGAAGGATCATTGTTTCAAATAATATTAACCCCACCCCCACAAAAAAAAAAAAAAAAAAAAAAAAAAAAAAAAAAAAGAACAACAAACAAACAAACAAACAAACAAACAAAAAACAAACAAACCGTAGTAATTACCCATGTGAGATACACAATACATCTTAGTACTTTTTAAATTTTTTATTTTTATTTATATTTATTATTATTTTTTTATAAATACGATAACAGGAATTTTGAACGCAAATGTTATGACTCTAAACAAACAAACAAACAAACAAACAAAAAACAAACAAACCGTAGTAATTACCCATGTGAGATACACAATACATCTTAGTACTTTTTAAATTTTTTTATTTTTTATTTATATTTATTATTATTTTTTTATAAATACGATAACAGGAATTTTGAACGCAAATGTTATGACTCTACTTACATTTAAATTCATTTATAATTGAAAATAATCAACCTAACGAAGATTGATATGGCCCTTCAATCATGTGTGTCATTCTGTTACTCAACATTTTGTCTATAGTTTGCATGGAGAGAGAGAGAGAGAGAGAGAGAGAGAGAGAGAGAGAGAGAGAGAGAGAAGTCTGCCCTTGGTGTACATCAGACACAAGTTTACGTGGTTTTGACGTGTCCACTTCAATGTGAAAATGTATCCCAAAATGTGCTATGAATGCCATTGTTGGCTTGGCTAGCCTCCAATACAAGACAAAATTTTGAATTAGCTCTCTCTACTCCCTACTCTCTATTGGAGATGGTGACTGGTGAGACAAGATGCTGCAGGAATGTCTCAAAAATCTTGGGACCTTTTAATTTGTCAACTTTTCTTAGCACAAGCTAGTTGGCTAGTTCAAATCAAATGGAAAGGAAGAGCCAATTATATTTTCATCACCATTTTAATGCGGTTTTCCTCTAGTTCTGTTCCCTCAACATTCTCAATTTCTCATTTTGAGTTTAAGGTTTTCAAACTCAATTGGAAATGAAGAAATTCAAATAGAATCTCACATTGACAATATTGATTAACGTTGTATTATTGACTGTTGCTTTAATAGTTAATACAAGCATGTTGATTTTCTCTCTTTATATTAGCACCATGTTTCACTTCAATTTAATCAGGGTAACTAAAATTCATTTTATTTTTCTAATTTTACTTTAAATCGAATCTTGTAAGTTTTAATATTTTTTGTTAAGTACCACATAAATTTGCTACTTATGTTTAGTTTGTCCAAAAAAAGGATGTCACATTATTTTTGTAGCTCAAACAAAATAAATAATTAAAAATAACACGGCATAATAAAAATAACATGGTATCATTTTATTGGATGAACTAAACACGTGTATCAAGCTTATGTCGCACTTAACGGAAAATATGAATGAAGGGGCTACTGATACAAACAAAATAGAATTTTAGAGGGTAAAATTTAAATTCTAAAATTTTGTGGTGTAAAATCTAAAAATCTCTTAACTTGAGAAGTGTAGTTTGTAATTCAACATTTATTTAATTCAGGTTTTTCATCAAATTCCATTAAAAAATGCTATTAAATATGAAATTAAATAATGAAAAAAAATTATTTACACCTTTTGTACAATTCTCACATTGAGAATTTTTATTTTAATGGCAATGTTTTATCCTATGAAATAAAAGAGAAGGAAATATTTTAACAAAATTGGAGGAATACCCGAATTGAATAAAAATTTAAACATTAGATGACTCAATTGAACAAAAATAAAGTAAAAAAACTTAAATGAATTTTAATCACAATTTTCATAAAGCCTAATATGTATATCTCATGGGTCCAAAACTGCAAATAGTTGAGCAAGTGACATTTGTGCTACAAGTCATATAGTATAGTTGTTTATCGTTAATTAGCTGCGTTTTACAACTATCCGGTGTGTTTCGAGACTGTTCACTTTTCAACAACTCCTTTTCCGAGAAATAAACAGAAAATGAAAAACTTGAAAATTCTCTCCCGCCAATCCTCAGGGTCCGTTTGGATAGAACTTATGTTACTGAAACTAAAAACTGAAAATACTATAGCAAAATAATTTTTAAATGTATGAATAGTGCCATGAGACCCATTTTTAATGAAAATGTAATTAAATAGTAAAGTTTGTGGGACCCATGAACAGTGCACCCGTGCACTGTTCATGAGTGAATAGTCAAAAGTTGTAGCTATTGTTCATGAATAGTGCATGAACAATAGCCGTAACAGTGTTATTTGCTCCTGAAACGCATGCCAAAAAAAAAAGAGTAAAACGCGCAACCGCGCAAACGTGGAAGCAGAATAAGTGTATCCAAATGGATACTCAATCTCAGTTCAAGGTTCAAAGTCCAACACTATTTCCCTTTGTTTTTTTAAATTTAAATTTAAATTTTATTTTTAAAGAGGTTTATTTATGCTTTGATTGGTTGCTGAGAAAATTTGGAAGAAAAGAAGGGTGAAAGTTTGGTTTTTGGTTTATAAAAACTGCTCCGTTGGGATATATTAGAATTTATGGTATTGAATGTTACATTTATTACTTAAAAAAAGTTGAAACAACATAAGAAGAGGATATTCACATTTCAAAGGTCTGTTTTTTTATTTTTAAAATTAAACCCAGTAGTCTAATTAGGCTTAGCATGCAAAAAATTTTACCATAATATTGAATTAAATAAAATAAAGTAATGCTTTATGTAAGTGGGCACAAAAAGTTCTGAATTTTGAATTTTTATTGTCAATTTTTTTGTTCATTTTGTTGATGAGTTTGAGTATTAATTTTAGGTAGGCTAAAATGCAAAACTCACCCTCTAAGTTTCACCATTTTTCATTTCAATCTGCTAAATTTGCATTTTGTCATTTCAGTCCTCTAAGTTTCAATTATCCTCAATTCAGTTTTTTGTTAATATTCCATCCATGCCTACCGTTAACTTGTCCAAAAACGATGTCGTTTTGCCCGTTATTTAATATTTCATTTTTATTTAATTATTTATTTCTTATTTAAAAAACGTTAATTAAAAATTATATAAAAATAAATAAAAAAACCCAGTCCTTCCCCCATTTGAAGAACACAAACCATTTGAAGAACACGAAATAGAAACCCCACTACCCACTCTTGCCTAACTGCCTAACCCATCAATAATTGAGATCAAGAGGGAAAGAGCAAGATCAAGAGGGAGAAAAAGAGATCAAGAGACCAAGAGATCAAGAGGGAGAGAAGGTATTTCGACAGCTCCGCTCCTGGTGTACTTGGCATCTAGGCTCAAGCCAATCCTCAGCGGCTCCGCTCCAGATGTACTTGACTTCAGCCTAAATACCTCGTCTCCCTCTCGGTCTCTCAATGTGGCGCTTGTGGTCTCAGCCACTAGAGTAATAGACCATGAGGCTAAAGAACCTTGGGTGCTTGAGCATCACTGAGTTGAGTACCTAGGTTTAGTCTGGGTCTATGGGGTTCTTTAACCCGATTTCACAGTGGATTACTTGGTTTATTTCAGGTCGGAGGAAAAGCCTTTCTGCTGGGGTTAGACAGGCGTTAATTGCTCACTTTCTTCCTCACGATCTGCTGGTATTCTATTTCATGTTCTTCAGATGGTTCGTGTTCCTTAGATGGGGATGGACTGGTTTTTTTTTTTTTTAATTAACGTTTTTTAATTAAGAAATAAATAATTTAAAAAATGAAATATTATAATGGGTAAAACGACATTGGTTTTGGACAAGTTAACGGTAGGCATGGATGGAATATTAATAGAAGATTGAATTGAGGAGGATTGAAACTTAAAGGACTGAAATGAAAAATGGTGAAACTTAGAGGGTGAGTTTTGCATTTTAGCATTTTTAAGTAACTAGCTCAACAGCTATTACAGGCTGTTCACATTGCTGGGACAAAAGGAAAAGGATCAATTGCTGTGTTTCTCTCCAATATTTTACGAGCAGAAGGGTATTCTGTTGGGGAGGGGTAGTTCTGCTGCTAGTTGTGTGCGACAACTTTGATCTCTGGCCTGCTACTTCTTAGCCGCAGAGGGTTTTTTTTTTTTTTTCAATGCATGCGTATGTTGCTAAATAATTTCCTTTAAATTTTATTTAAAGGGCTAGGTTCAGAAGTTGTTTGTTTTGGTGAAATTGATTTATTGGGTTTTTTTTTTTTTTTTTTTTAGCTTTGCTATTGGTAATTTTTTGTTGTTAGGAAAATTTTTTGGGGCTTGTTTATTTTGATTTAGATTTAGATTTTAGATCTATAACATTTTTTTATAGCCTTTAAAATGAGGAAAAGTGCTAGACTTATACACTTTTTTTACAAATTTACTGATATGGTAAGTGGTTATTGATAAGTAAATTTTGTGACTATAGTAATACTCTTAAAAGAATTAATGGTATTTTTAAAGGGGGCAAAGTTTAGTTTTATAGAACAAAAATTGCTAAAATTTGTACTACATATTTACTAATATTTAAAATAAAAAAAAAAAAAAAAATTTATGTCCGTCCCAGTTTACGCTGGTTGCAAACCTATGTAATGCATAGAAATAGATAATTATTTTTTAATTGTGGTAAAATATATAATTTGTTCTCTAAAATGTTTTGAAGATAATTTGTTCTCCCTAAAAATTAAACAATTTTTAAAGTTATTTTTCATCTTTCTATCTCTACCAATATATCATTTTACAAGTATAAGTTTTTGTCAGATTGGGGGACAAGTGTCGAGATTCAAATCTCCAAAAGAGAGTTTTATGTACATATACTTAGATTAGGCTATAATAAGATTTAATTTCTATCTTAAATAAAAAAAAAAATTAAAAACTTCCAATTCTTATATAGTTTGAAGTTAGGTGAACAACTTACACTTTAGCTATAATATATTTTTTTTTTCAATAAAATTTGATAAGAGATACACATACGAATGAAAATAATAAATCATTTTTATATAATACTTTTGAACATTATCAATTAATTTCATTGTTATCTTTCCATTGTACAATTTCATTATCTACCATGTCTTTTTGATGAATTGCTCTTTGATTTCTGAGATTTTATATTAATTTTCTGTGATATATTTTTAATTTCCTCGTAATAACTTTATCCAGAAATCTTATTTGAAAATAAGTTTTTTTTACTCCTCTCTTTTTTTCCTTAAGATTTTCATATCCAAATTTTTATTTTTAGTAAGGTTTTATTATTAAAGATATTTACAAATAAAAGAAATATCATCTACTATATAAAATTATACTATGACAAGAATAAAATAAAATTAACGTGTAACACAACAGAATCTAATTAAGTAGCAAACTCACTGTTGTGACTTCACTTAATCATTAAATCACCCATCAACATCAATCAAAAAAAAAAAAAAAAAGATTTAACACATAATTTGATGAATTAATATTGACAAGAATTTATTTTATATGTAGAAAATCAAATATCATGATTCAGGCATAAAATTTAACCAAAAAATATTATGAAATTTTTTTTTTTAACAATAATTTTAATTTATCTAGGTAAGCCAATGCATAATGAAAAGAAAGCTAAAATCAAATTTTCTATTTTGATTATGTTGTTGAGAGGAGGAGGAAAAAAGGATTGTTTAGTATAGGATTGTTTGGTTTGTGGTCATATGAGAGATTAGATTATTAAAGTTGACAATCTATTGTACAAAAGAGTTACTTACAAATGTCCATCTATCCTGCCAAAAATTGTAAATGACCCTACTTAAGTATTTTTTTAAGAAATTTCATAAAGTTGATTATCATTTTTTTCTTGGATGGTTCATTCATTTTTCAAAATTCCAGAGCTCTACCATATGCAAGAATTTCATATTGAGTTTTATCACGCAACAAACATGAACCAATGTTGCCCTATTTATTAATATTTTTTTAAGAATAAGTCTTTATTTTTACGCCTAATTGATTTTGTATCTAGCCTTGGGGTTAAGAGCATGTGAGGTCTCGTATCCTAATAATTAGGCAATGAAACATTAACAAACCAATGAAATAGGTTTGGTGGTTCATTTTTACCATGTTTTTGCTTAGAGAAATGCTATGTCCACAACATTTTAAAAATAAATCACAGGTAGCAGGTTGTTAGCTGTTGTTATGGGTGAGCAAAAAAGTAATTTAAGTTGCAAATTCAAATTAAAGCCAATAACAACTTCCTACCTATGATTTGTATTGAAAATATTATGAAAATTGTGTAAATGTAGCACCTCCCTCTTACTTATCCTCTATAAGTATAACAATTCACAAAACATTCTATTATTAAATAAGTATGGTAAGGTGTGATGGGATCAATTACAAAGCAATATCACATGCTCCTATCATTTTGGTCTACTGTTGGGCTTACTATAGTATTGAAGAGTAGGATGCTCCAAGTCAAGTTGTGTGCATTTGATTGGACTCATGGAAGCTACCTGGCCCCCCTACAATATTTCCTAGGATCTTGGAGGATTTTTTGGTCATTTGCTGGAAGTTTGGGGTCATTTTGGTACTTTCCTGGGTAGCATTTTGGTACTTTGGGTGTTTTGAGGGTATTCAAGCCATGGTAAATGTAAGTTGTATGGGTTTATGTAATTGTCTATAGTTAGGGGGTGTTCGTGTAGTTGTAGGGATTTAGGGGTTGTCAGTGTAAATATGTAAAGTTGGGAGTTGGGCTTGGGTTTAGGTTATTGACTTAGTATAACTGAGTTGGGCTTAATAATTTTGACGGGCTTTTCTGTGTAGATGATTGGACTTAGATTTGAGTGAGGCTGGCCTTCGGCTTGTTAGAGAAATAAACTGGGCTAGGTGGTTTTAAATAAATTGGGCCGAGTTGAGGCCGGTTTAAAAAAGATGTGTTGGACCTATTTGGGTTAACCCGCCTTAACTAGATCTTATTGAAATCTTTTCCAACAGTGACATTTCAATTATTTCATGCAATGCCCATCTCATCTCTCTATCTCTTCTTGATGAACAGTAAATATTTAGGGGGGAAAAAAAATCTCATCTCTCTATCTCAAACTAGGATTTCTTTGGATCACTGATATGCTGTTTGTGGATTACTAAATAAATTGGATAAAAAAACACAATACAACTAAAAGAAAAGCTATATATAGGGTTAATCTACCAAATACAAGAAAATTATGATTGAATTTTTCAGTAAAATTACATACATTTTTATTATAATTTTATTTGTAGTAATTAGTTGTATTTTTTATTTATTTTTTTTTTTTTATGTCTCCTTTTACACGAAACATAATTTTTTGTTGATAAACATATAGCAACAAGCAAATTTAAAAGGTAAAATTTTATTTTAAGAAAATAAAAAGGAGTAGCTGTTTCCAAGTACTACTTCTATAGGTTTTACCAAAGTAAAAGTTCTACTTTGATGAGAGAGATTTTTTGTTTATGTTGTGGCAGAAACGAGCCATGAGCACACTCATGAAGAGGAATTTTTTCTATTGAGTGGTATACTGATATTAGAGATATTACAATTTTTTATTTGAGAGGAAGATATATTACAAATTTGATTACATAAAACTTATAAATTGATGTCTCACAAATCATAATAAAACAATTAAAATATGCATTTATTAGATTATTGAAGTTCACAAATCTCATTTATTGCCACATTAGTTTCTTTGCTTTTTGCAGTAAAATTTATAATAGTTTTAGCATTTTCTTTTTTACTTTTTCTGTTTTTTATTGGATAAAAAATTTAATTTTATCCATTGACTAGTACTTGAGGCTATATTGGTTAAGGTTTGGGGATCTTGTTGCACATAGGCCTTAGGTAATTACCTAGTTTGTCTAGTGGTCTGGTTCTGCCTTGTAATCCCACTTTGAAAGAAAGTGAAAAAAGTGTTATAATCCCTTTAGTATAGTTAGAGTCAAAGAAACCCAAAAAAAAAAAATTAATCATGTGAAAAAACAAGATCATTGAAGTTGGCATGAAATTAGGGTCGACACAAGAGTCAGGCAAGAATTGGGTTGATCGAGATGAGAGGTGAGTCTTTCTGTTGCTCTATGTCTGAAGTTTGCTCAATTGAGATACCATGTAAGTGAGGGGTGAACTTTTTGGACTAGAGATTTTGCATAATTCGCTTAAGCGAGTGTCATGCTCATGCAAAAATAGGGGGTGTTTACCCTTTAATGGCCAAACATTGTACCACTTGATATGATATTTAAACATTTGTGAGCATTGGAAAAATTTTGTATCTGTTTTCTAATAGTTATAACACATCGGAAAAAAATTATTATAATAACAAAGAAGAAGCCTTATGAGACAAGATTAATTAATAAATAAAAATTAAAGAACAAACTCCAAAAAAATTCTAATTACGAAAACTGATGAACAAACTGCCAAAGCACATTTCTATATGACATTTCTTTTCACATTTTGCCCCGACACATCTCAGTTTAAGAGTCTGGCCAAGCAAAACTTCACTATTTCAAGATTATGTTATATTCATCCCCCCAACTTCTGTTCCTAACTCCTTTAAAGGAGAAACATCTCTCATTGCCATTCATTCTACCATCAATTGTATACCTTCACCTTCAAGATTTCAGGTGTATGCTTCATTCTCTTTTAACCTCGCGGCACACTAATGACAAATGCACTCTCATTTGGCCCTTTTGTATACCTCTCCTCACTTTGCATTATCATTGTAGTCATTGCCTCTAAAGATTGACAATTTCTTCAGATGGACATGAAGAATGTCTTTCTCAACCAAAAATTAACTCAAAAAGGTTTAGATGATGCATCCTCTGGGCTTGCCTCATTCTTCTATAAAGTGTATACTTCATCGTATCTTGTAAAGATCGAACATGGTTTACAAAATTCAGCATCCTTATAAGACATCTTGGTTACTTTATCAATTAATATGACGCAATGTTATTTATTAGATGCATTGACCACAGTACCACGCAATGTTACTTTATGTTGATGATACGGAGATAAAGTTCTCAATCAACTTTTAATTCTGTACTATCACTAATGTATGTGACAACATTTGATAAGGATGCTATATGTGCGTGCGAGTGTGAGAGAGAGGACAAACTAGAATAAAATCTAAATAAAAAAGTCAAATTATATTTAAAACCCTATATTTAGAGTTGGTTTAATATTGTAATTTGAAATTTATGACTATTACAAATTAAACCTTATAGTTTCATTAATTTCAAATTGAACCTGAACTTTTAAAATCATATCATTACCGTATAGCTTCATTAGTTTCAAATATTTAACACTGCACTTTTAAAATCATATCAATTTAAACCCCTAATCAAACCTAAAATGTTCTATGTTTAAAAATGATGTGATTTTAAAAGTTCAGGGTTCAATTTGAAACTAGCAAAATTATAGTGTTTAATTTGTAACAATCTAAATAAAATAAAAAATAAAAAAATTGAAAGTCTTAAACTTCAAGATTTAATTTGTAACCGCTCCTAAAGAATATGGTCTAGCAAGTAATTTACCCTAAAACAAAGTGAAGAACAAATATATATCCAATAGAACATGACATAAAGCAACCACATTGGTTATCATTCTCAAAAAGTTTACAAAAAGTGTTACTAATTTTTTGGTGTGAATGACATAGCTAGTTTTTAACATAAATCTGGCCATACATTTCACAAAAACATAGCATTATTCAGGCAAAATGGACAATATCCATGAAAGTGTAAATAGAGAATTAGTTTTGTGGAGGAGTGTTAGCAAACTTCCATAGAAAATGATCCATGCTTTGATAGCTTCTACCACCAGCTACTTCTTCGATTGGTACAGCATCAGTTATCTCCTTCAGGTCATCTTCTGTAAGTTTCACGTTCAAAGAGCCAATATTGTCATCCAAGTTCTTGATCTTAGTTGTCCCTGTTAAAGTTCAAGGAAAAAAAAAAAAAAAAAAGATTTAACACATAATTTGATGAATTAATATTGACAAGAATTTATTTTATATGTAGAAAATCAAATATCATGATTCAGGCATAAAATTTAACCAAAAAATATTATGAAATTTTTTTTTTTAACAATAATTTTAATTTATCTAGGTAAGCCAATGCATAATGAAAAGAAAGCTAAAATCAAATTTTCTATTTTGATTATGTTGTTGAGAGGAGGAGGAAAAAAGGATTGTTTAGTATAGGATTGTTTGGTTTGTGGTCATATGAGAGATTAGATTATTAAAGTTGACAATCTATTGTACAAAAGAGTTACTTACAAATGTCCATCTATCCTGCCAAAAATTGTAAATGACCCTACTTAAGTATTTTTTTAAGAAATTTCATAAAGTTGATTATCATTTTTTTCTTGGATGGTTCATTCATTTTTCAAAATTCCAGAGCTCTACCATATGCAAGAATTTCATATTGAGTTTTATCACGCAACAAACATGAACCAATGTTGCCCTATTTATTAATATTTTTTTAAGAATAAGTCTTTATTTTTACGCCTAATTGATTTTGTATCTAGCCTTGGGGTTAAGAGCATGTGAGGTCTCGTATCCTAATAATTAGGCAATGAAACATTAACAAACCAATGAAATAGGTTTGGTGGTTCATTTTTACCATGTTTTTGCTTAGAGAAATGCTATGTCCACAACATTTTAAAAATAAATCACAGGTAGCAGGTTGTTAGCTGTTGTTATGGGTGAGCAAAAAAGTAATTTAAGTTGCAAATTCAAATTAAAGCCAATAACAACTTCCTACCTATGATTTGTATTGAAAATATTATGAAAATTGTGTAAATGTAGCACCTCCCTCTTACTTATCCTCTATAAGTATAACAATTCACAAAACATTCTATTATTAAATAAGTATGGTAAGGTGTGATGGGATCAATTACAAAGCAATATCACATGCTCCTATCATTTTGGTCTACTGTTGGGCTTACTATAGTATTGAAGAGTAGGATGCTCCAAGTCAAGTTGTGTGCATTTGATTGGACTCATGGAAGCTACCTGGCCCCCCTACAATATTTCCTAGGATCTTGGAGGATTTTTTGGTCATTTGCTGGAAGTTTGGGGTCATTTTGGTACTTTCCTGGGTAGCATTTTGGTACTTTGGGTGTTTTGAGGGTATTCAAGCCATGGTAAATGTAAGTTGTATGGGTTTATGTAATTGTCTATAGTTAGGGGGTGTTCGTGTAGTTGTAGGGATTTAGGGGTTGTCAGTGTAAATATGTAAAGTTGGGAGTTGGGCTTGGGTTTAGGTTATTGACTTAGTATAACTGAGTTGGGCTTAATAATTTTGACGGGCTTTTCTGTGTAGATGATTGGACTTAGATTTGAGTGAGGCTGGCCTTCGGCTTGTTAGAGAAATAAACTGGGCTAGGTGGTTTTAAATAAATTGGGCCGAGTTGAGGCCGGTTTAAAAAAGATGTGTTGGACCTATTTGGGTTAACCCGCCTTAACTAGATCTTATTGAAATCTTTTCCAACAGTGACATTTCAATTATTTCATGCAATGCCCATCTCATCTCTCTATCTCTTCTTGATGAACAGTAAATATTTAGGGGGGAAAAAAAATCTCATCTCTCTATCTCAAACTAGGATTTCTTTGGATCACTGATATGCTGTTTGTGGATTACTAAATAAATTGGATAAAAAAACACAATACAACTAAAAGAAAAGCTATATATAGGGTTAATCTACCAAATACAAGAAAATTATGATTGAATTTTTCAGTAAAATTACATACATTTTTATTATAATTTTATTTGTAGTAATTAGTTGTATTTTTTATTTATTTTTTTTTTTTTATGTCTCCTTTTACACGAAACATAATTTTTTGTTGATAAACATATAGCAACAAGCAAATTTAAAAGGTAAAATTTTATTTTAAGAAAATAAAAAGGAGTAGCTGTTTCCAAGTACTACTTCTATAGGTTTTACCAAAGTAAAAGTTCTACTTTGATGAGAGAGATTTTTTGTTTATGTTGTGGCAGAAACGAGCCATGAGCACACTCATGAAGAGGAATTTTTTCTATTGAGTGGTATACTGATATTAGAGATATTACAATTTTTTATTTGAGAGGAAGATATATTACAAATTTGATTACATAAAACTTATAAATTGATGTCTCACAAATCATAATAAAACAATTAAAATATGCATTTATTAGATTATTGAAGTTCACAAATCTCATTTATTGCCACATTAGTTTCTTTGCTTTTTGCAGTAAAATTTATAATAGTTTTAGCATTTTCTTTTTTACTTTTTCTGTTTTTTATTGGATAAAAAATTTAATTTTATCCATTGACTAGTACTTGAGGCTATATTGGTTAAGGTTTGGGGATCTTGTTGCACATAGGCCTTAGGTAATTACCTAGTTTGTCTAGTGGTCTGGTTCTGCCTTGTAATCCCACTTTGAAAGAAAGTGAAAAAAGTGTTATAATCCCTTTAGTATAGTTAGAGTCAAAGAAACCCAAAAAAAAAAAATTAATCATGTGAAAAAACAAGATCATTGAAGTTGGCATGAAATTAGGGTCGACACAAGAGTCAGGCAAGAATTGGGTTGATCGAGATGAGAGGTGAGTCTTTCTGTTGCTCTATGTCTGAAGTTTGCTCAATTGAGATACCATGTAAGTGAGGGGTGAACTTTTTGGACTAGAGATTTTGCATAATTCGCTTAAGCGAGTGTCATGCTCATGCAAAAATAGGGGGTGTTTACCCTTTAATGGCCAAACATTGTACCACTTGATATGATATTTAAACATTTGTGAGCATTGGAAAAATTTTGTATCTGTTTTCTAATAGTTATAACACATCGGAAAAAAATTATTATAATAACAAAGAAGAAGCCTTATGAGACAAGATTAATTAATAAATAAAAATTAAAGAACAAACTCCAAAAAAATTCTAATTACGAAAACTGATGAACAAACTGCCAAAGCACATTTCTATATGACATTTCTTTTCACATTTTGCCCCGACACATCTCAGTTTAAGAGTCTGGCCAAGCAAAACTTCACTATTTCAAGATTATGTTATATTCATCCCCCCAACTTCTGTTCCTAACTCCTTTAAAGGAGAAACATCTCTCATTGCCATTCATTCTACCATCAATTGTATACCTTCACCTTCAAGATTTCAGGTGTATGCTTCATTCTTTTAACCTCGTGAGCACACTAATGACAAATGCACTCTCATTTGGCCCTTTTGTATACGTCTCCTCACTTTGCATTATCATTGTAGTCATTGCCTCTGAAGATTGACAATTTCTTCAGATGGACAAGAAGAATGTCTTTCTCAACCAAAAATTAACTCAAAAAGGTTTAGATGATGCATCCTCTGGGCTTGCCTCATTCTTCTATAAAGTGTATACTTCATCGTATCTTGTAAAGATCGAACATGGTTTACAAAATTCAGCATCCTTATAAGACATCTTGGTTACTTTATCAATTAATATGACGCAATGTTATTTATTAGATGCATTGACCACAGTACCACGCAATGTTACTTTATGTTGATGATACGGAGATAAAGTTCTCAATCAACTTTTAATTCTGTACTATCACTAATGTATGTGACAACATTTGATAAGGATGCTATATGTGCGTGCGAGTGTGAGAGAGAGGACAAACTAGAATAAAATCTAAATAAAAAAGTCAAATTATATTTAAAACCCTATATTTAGAGTTGGTTTAATATTGTAATTTGAAATTTATGACTATTACAAATTAAACCTTATAGTTTCATTAATTTCAAATTGAACCTGAACTTTTAAAATCATATCATTACCGTATAGCTTCATTAGTTTCAAATATTTAACACTGCACTTTTAAAATCATATCAATTTAAACCCCTAATCAAACCTAAAATGTTCTATGTTTAAAAATGATGTGATTTTAAAAGTTCAGGGTTCAATTTGAAACTAGCAAAATTATAGTGTTTAATTTGTAACAATCTAAATAAAATAAAAAATAAAAAAATTGAAAGTCTTAAACTTCAAGATTTAATTTGTAACCGCTCCTAAAGAATATGGTCTAGCAAGTAATTTACCCTAAAACAAAGTGAAGAACAAATATATATCCAATAGAACATGACATAAAGCAACCACATTGGTTATCATTCTCAAAAAGTTTACAAAAAGTGTTACTAATTTTTTGGTGTGAATGACATAGCTAGTTTTTAACATAAATCTGGCCATACATTTCACAAAAACATAGCATTATTCAGGCAAAATGGACAATATCCATGAAAGTGTAAATAGAGAATTAGTTTTGTGGAGGAGTGTTAGCAAACTTCCATAGAAAATGATCCATGCTTTGATAGCTTCTACCACCAGCTACTTCTTCGATTGGTACAGCATCAGTTATCTCCTTCAGGTCATCTTCTGTAAGTTTCACGTTCAAAGAGCCAATATTGTCATCCAAGTTCTTGATCTTAGTTGTCCCTGTTAAAGTTCAAGGAAAATGAACATTGAGAAATAGCAGGTGAAAGTCTCAACTTGCCTCAACTTTTAAAATCTAGCAAACAGTTCCAAAGGGCTCTGATACAAAGGCAACTGTTTATACTAAATAAATATGATTGAAAATGAGAACATTAGTGAACTTTCCAGCTGAAAGAGAAAAGAAGATAGATACACACAATCATCCTTAAACTATGTATGGAACTAGCAGTCCTCTCTTCTTAATTATCAAATTTCAAGTTTCCTGCCTGTGGGAGGTACAAAAGGGTGCACTGGATGATGAAATTCCACTCTGCTTCATCATCTTCATTCATGTAACACTTCCAATGAAAGGTAAATAACTCAGCTAAACCTTGATTAATGTCGTTAGATTTTTTCTTAATACAGTTCCCTATATATTTAGCATACCTGCAAATATTTTTTTAGCAAAGTTAATATCAAAAGCACATAATTGACTCATGATTTTATTATTCCTCAAAGAGTCAAAATCAAACTACCACTCCTGCAAAAAGTCAGTAACTAGCCAGCCGTATGGCCAATGTCTTCAAGACATTGTGATCACAAACCGAAACCCATAATAAAATCTGATTTAGTTATGACCACAGCCTAATAATACATAACAAGAAATAGAATCTTCAGCCGCCTTTCTTTCTCTTTTTGAAAACTTAAATACATAGCACATTTTTGCAAGTAATTAATCAGGAAAAAACCAAAAAATGACAGCCAATTACCAGGTATGGGTGCAATGTCATCTCCTTGTTTGAAAACCCATGCAAGTGCTAGCTGAGCAGGAGTGCATTGGTGCTTTCTAGCAAGTCTTTCTATTCGACTATAAATGGTCTTGTTCTTGTCCAAATTTTCTCCATGGAACCGAGGGTGCATGGCCCATTAATCACTGCAAATATATTCATTTATTTATTGATATTTTTGAGTGTTCTATTACTGTTCGTTCTGTCATCTTAACGGCGGTGGGTGATATTAATGCCGCTGGGTTAGAGCTGTGTGGGTGATAGCTATGAGAGGAAGAGATGAGACAATACACAGATATTTTCGATCAGATGGGCCCATAATGTTCTATTACTATTCGTTCTGTCATCTTCTAATTTTCTCTCTCTCACTCTCTGTTTTTTCATTTTCTTTATGGGTAATAGAAAAATAAGTGGGCTGGGCCCCAAGAAAATCTGAGAAGATAGATTCCGAACACACCTGTCGGATTTTGGGTTTGTTTAGCTGTTCAGGCCTCGGCCCCGTACTTTTTCTTTTCTTTTCCTTTTTTTTTTTTTTTTTTTGAGACAAGCAAGTTTGTATATCTCTTCGAATATTTGACTTAGAGCAGTCCAATTGGTTGGATGACCCAACCAAATCGATCGGATCTGCCCGACCTAAAGCCCCATGGTCGGTTCCAAATACTTAAGTCAGTCGGATGCGAGTCTAATTACTACAAAACCTGAAGTTTTGATTCGAGTAACAGTTTAAAAGTTTGAAAACCGTAGCAACTGACCTGACCGAAAATTTTCCATCTGGGGGGTTTGTGAGCATTGAAAAAAAATTTCTATCTGTTTTCTAATAGTTATAACACATTGGAAAAAAATTATTATAATAACAAAGAAGAAGCCTTATGTGACAAGATTAATTAATAAATAAAAATTAAAGAACAAACTCCAAAAAAATTCTAATAACGAAAACTGACGAACAAACTGCCAAAGCACATTGGTGCCATTCTCAAAAAGGTTTACATTATTGATAATTTTGCAGTGTGAATGACATAGCTAGTTATTTAATATAAATCTGGCCATTCATTTCACCAAAACATAGCATTATTTAAGTAGAGAATTAATTTTTTGGAGGAGTGTTGGCAAACTTCCAGTGATAATGATCCATGTTTGGCAAGCTTATACTGCCAGCTACCTCTTCCATTGGTACAGCATCAGATATCTCTTTGAGCTCTTCTTCTGTAAGTTTCAACTTCAAAGAGCCAATATTATTCTCCAGGTTCTTGATCTTAGTAGTCCCTGCAAAAGTTCAAGGAAAATGAATGAACGATATACGAGATTTGGCACATTGGAAAATAAAATCTGGCAAAACAATTCCAAAGGGATCTTAAATCAAAAGAAAATTTTTATATTACATAGATACTTTGAGAGAACATGAGCATATTAGTGAACATTGATTTTCAAATTCCACGAAACCAAACTACCACTCTTTCAAAAATTATGCCACAAACATGAACCCAAACTAAGCTCTTACTTAGTTATGACTGTAACCTAACACTCTATTTATGAATATGTAACACTAACTAAATCTGAGTTTTTCTAAGGCTGTTATGACATTATAGGAGGCATTATCTATGTACTTTCCAGCCATGAAATGGGTTGTTTATTTATATGACAAACTTTGAAACTTGAGGCAGGAACTCCTTATGGAAATTGGATCCGTATACTTTTGACATTTTCCCTTGATGACTAATTTGATGTTTTGTCTCTATAAGATGCAGGTGTTCTTCATTCTACATGTTGCAGCTTAATAGGGAGAAGAGCATTACATAATTAAAATCAAATTAATTTTAATTTGTAGCACAAAAAAGAAAATAGTATTAATAACATTGAGTAGAACTTCAGCCACTTGTTTTGTCTCTTTTTTTGTGAGGAAAATTTCAATATTTTTGATGAGATGAGGAAAACTTAAATATGCGGCTCATTTACACCGATGAAATTAATCAGGGAAAAAGAAAAGATTAAGAGAGGCAATTACCAGGTATGGGTACAATGTCATCTCCTTGTTGGAGAACCCATGCAAGTGCAAGCTGAGCAGGAGTGCACTGGTACTTTCTTGCAAGTCCTTCTATTCGACTAAAAATGGCCTTGTTCTTGTCCAAATTTTCTCCCTGGAACCGAGGGAACAAGTCCTTAAACAAAAAGAGCCGGCTGTCAGTTTAGTTAAAGCATCTTTATTGTTATTATTACTATTGTTAATAATATTAAGGAGAAAGGCCAAAATTCTTGAAATCCTTGTGTAGATGGTTCTTAAAATATGACAACAAAAGGCTTAACCCCAAAACTTTGGGGTTGGCTATGGATCCTCAACAAACTAATTTGCGATTGGCCTTGTGTATTCTTCTTTGATATTCTGTCATATCCAAAATCATACTCTGTCACATTCTTAGTTGATGTCTGTTTTTAATAAAAAAAATTCAATAGTAGATGTTACACTGTAACTCTTTTAAAGCACAAACAGAATAAATATTGAATGGAATATAGTGTGACAAATTGAAAAGCTTGATAGCTAATTTTTCAAAATTTGACTTGGTTGCAATTTTTCAAATGTTATAGATGAAATTGGAACTTCTTGTAAACTGCGAGGACTAAAATAGGTACTGTTTTATTCAATGAACTTGATGAATCGTCGCTCAAAGAAAAATATCATTCTTTCCTGAAAAATCTTTGTATCTTACAAATGAATGACACAAAATACTGGTCAAATATGTACCAATACGGTATTTGCATGAAAATTTTCCACAACTCCTTTGCCAGCTAAAAAACCACGACCAAGAGGACTGTATGGAACTATTCCAATGCCAAGCTCCCTACATGTACAAAAACATCAAGATTAAAGAGAGCATTTTCATGCTTCTGGATAAGATAATTAAATTATATTGAAATCAAATCTACACAAAATGGATGATTTTTTTTTTTTGTTGCAGCAGTCATTCAAAAAGAACAGTGGTGTTGAAAACGCAAGAATGAAAAAAAAAAGAGGGGGGGGGGGGGGGGATAGGGGGGGGGGGATTTAGGATACATGGAGGCATTCAAGACACCAAAATTTATAGAAAAACATCATCTTTGAACTGAACAAACCTGCAAAGTGGAATTATCTCATCTTCAATCTCACGATTCCAGAGAGACCACTCTGTTTGTAAAGCTGTGATGGGATGCACAGCATGTGCCCTCCTTATTGTGTCTGGGCTGGCATCAGATAGACCAATGTACTTGACCTTTCCCTCTTCTACCAGTTTCTTAAGTTCACCAACCTACATTCCAATAAGATGTATCTAATCAAATTTGCCACCAAGATCTCACCATCACTACAATGAAATAATCTTTTCTGAAATTCTCTGCAAATTAAACTTGCAAAGAATTTGACAATTTCAAGTTAAAAACAATAAATAATTCAAAAAGGCCAACCATTGCTGTCATGTGGTTGAAAGGGCAAGAGAATCACTTACTGTTTCTTCTATGGGTACTTTTGTGTCTACCCGATGTTGATAATACAGATCAATGTATTGCACATCAAGACGCTTCAAGCTAGCCTCGCAGGATGAGCGAACATACTCAGGGCTACCGTTCACTTCCATCTGAGGATATTCAAATTTTTGGACACCAAATTTGGTGGCTATTTGAATTTTCTCTCTTGGCAACTGCTTCAAGGCCTGAAAGATATAAACTTCTCTCAGTTAATATTAAGTGTTTTTACATGGTCCAGATTGGTAATCAGTTCACTAACAACAGAACTTATAGAAAATAGTATCACAAAGACATTCCACATCAGTGACCATCTTTAGATTTACTACCAGATAGGAAAAAAACCATTTAACTTTGGAGCTAGTAAAATTAAAATTGGTGTCATTTACCTTTCCAAGAAGAATTTCATTAGTATGCGGTCCATAATAGTCTGATGTATCAAAGAAAGTGATTCCCTTACTGAAAGCATACTTTATTACTGCAATTCCATCCTCCTCTGGGAGTGGGGAATTGTACACTCCACTCAGGGTCAGACATCCAAACCCTAGCTTTGAGACCTGGGGAAAAAAAGAGTCAAAGATTACAGAGAAATGAACAAAAAATTATAGAGAAAACCATTTCTTAAAACCTATAGAACTTGTGCATCTTCAACAGTGAGAAAGATCAACTGCAAGATTTTAAATAAATATTTGAAGGGTTCATATTTTTAGTTAAATCTATTACTAAACTTTCATGGTTATAGGTTATTTATGAAGGTCCAACCTTATGTTGAGAGTCTTGAAGGAATAAAGAAACAGGACTATATAAGGTCTGAAGTGTCCAGCCTTTCTATCAATTTTAATTTCTCTGAAGCCTCCCACATGACAACATATGAAGCACACAAGATTTGAAGGACTTTACTACATACATCATTAATTTCAAAAAACAGAACAGATTAAGGAGCAGGGTTTTGTTGATAATGGATATGCATGATTTTCCTTCACAAAAAGATATGCATAATATTTTAGACTGAAACTAATAGTCAATGATACTGAGTTACAGTAGATGGATTCTTGTAACTTTAAAATCCCAAATAGATCAAATTATGCTTATGGGTTTTCAAAGAAATGTGAGCTGAACGTATATAAAATGGGGAAGTTTCTTGAAAAAGAAAAAATTGAAATGGGTGTTCAAGGAATGCCATTGGTATTTACCTCAAGGCCTTGATTGCCCAGTTTCACCAATGGAATTTGGAGTTCGTTCCGTACTACCATCATTCAAATTGTGTGTTTTTCTTTTCAAGATTCTCAATGTCTTAAATCTGTTTCTAGGATAATTTCCCTGGGCAATTATCATTAAATCTCAGATATATATAGTAGTACTAGTAGAGAGGTAAAGAGTAAAGACTACAGGATGTTTTGAAACAAAACTCAAAACGTAATCACTGATGGCAAGTTCAAAGAATTCTGACGACATCCATGGATATGTACCTAGAACTAGGAGTTCATTTTTACTTTTCCAGTGTCGGCGCCAGGCAAATAAAAGTATCTATGAGATGTTTTGAAACGAAACTCAAATCTTCATCACTGATGCCTAGGAGGAGTTCATTTTTATTTTTCCCTTAAGAAAAGTCGTAGGGGTTCAATTGGAAAATTTTAGCTATAGTTTCCTATCTGGGTGTTCTACATTAAATAGGAAGAGGTATGATTGAATTCAATTGTGTTATATTTTTCTTTGTTTGGGTGAAAAGGTCAGACACTTTAAGGTTTCATATAAAAATTTACCAACATAATATTAACTTTTTTTTTTCCACTCCCCTAGACTCTATGGCATCCGTTAGCATTTCCCTTCTTTTAATTACTCAGTTTTATATTTAAAATTTGAATATATATATATATATATGTGTGTGTGTGTCGCGCGCGCGCGCGCGCGCGAGACTAAATGGGTTCAAAATGGGTCATCCATCCGACATAAATAATAAACCAAATCATTTTGGGTTAATTGTGACTTATGCATGTCAATGCGAAGTTAAATCATTTATTAATTGTGCTTTGATACAAGCTTAAATCATTTTGGGTTAATTGTGACTTATGCTCTGTTAGAATCCCTAATGATTCCGCCACCTACTGCGCTCCCTGGATTGCTGCCTTTGTTTCATCACCGATTATGTCATGAATATGTTCATGTTCTCATTTTTCCCTGGTAGATTGAAAAGGGTTTTGGACATATATGGTTTCTAGTTGCCAGCCTCTCTTCGTCATTGATTTTGTCATGCCACTAATGGCACCATTCTGCCATTAGAGATTAGACCACTGGTGGCTGGTGCTGACTACAATTTGAATCTTATATGCTAATACAGCTCACCGTTGATATATATATGATACATTTTAGTACATGTTCTTGATCTACTTATTATGAAAAGATTCCCAGCACGATTAAGTGACTAATAATAAAACTCAAACCAATTGTTTTTTCACTCTCTATTTGTTTTGGCAATAATGTTTTTAAGAAAATTAGTCATTTTTTAAAAAGTATTTTCTATAAAACTATCTCATTTTTTTATGTTTAGTAAGAACTTTAAATGAGTTGAAAAATAATCTTCTAATTTCCCTTATTTAGTTTGTCGTGAGATAGAGTTATTTCTCAAAAAAATTTAGTAGAAAACAATCTTAAAAAATAAGTCATATTTTTTCTATTAACCAATTATAATTTTTCACTGACTCATTTTTTCTGATACTACCAATCACTGAAAAACATGTAAAACTATCTTTATACAAGTTTAATTTTTTGTGTAAATTCCAAATTTGTAGTGTGTTTCCAATTTAAGCCTCATAAAAAAGCCCAAAAATGAAACCTATTTGGAATTTTTCCTTTTTGTTCATAGAATTATTTGGAATGACAAGAAATATTAATGATTTATCTGCAAGCCAAACAACAACAAAAATGTTTTCTAACTTATTTTTAGAATCACAACTGAACACAGAAAAACAAGTCTGTTTTCCCCAATAAAAAAATGTTATTCATAATACAAACGAATCATAAAGTGAGTGTCTCTACTCATGGCCATCATGACTAATGCATATGCTTTTTTAGTAGCTTCAATGAATAAAAAAAAAATCTAGGCATCATACTACAAGTAGTGAGCATTTGCAGCTTTGTTATTTAAATGACTACTTTTATTAAATTTTCTTCATTATCATTTTATTGTGGAATTCTTCCTTTTTTGTGTTTAGATTCATAGCCAATTTCTTGGTTTTTAGGCATTATTTTGTAATCACAAACTTGTCAAATCATGGGATCTCAATCAAGTAGATTTTTTCTTTTTTTCTTTTTTTTTTTGGGTTGGGCTTGTATCCAATGCCCAATTCTACTAGACACGCTATCATACAAATACGTGTCTATATCCTAGTGTGTCTAGTAGAATTGGCCACTAGACACAAGCCTCATCCTTTCTTTTTTTCCTAGAAAGCTTGTTGTAAGATGCAAGCGGGTGTATAAGATCAAGATTTTCTCTGATGATTTTGTTAAGTGCTACTGGGCCCACCTTGTTGCTAAATAGTTCTCAAGAATATGACTTGACTTTGAGGAGACTTTTGCCCTACTTGCACACTTCTACTCTATTGCGCTTGTATCTCAATAATAATGTTTCCTTGTGTAGTATTTAGGGGTTGTTTAAATTGAGGTAGGAGGGAGGAGGAGTAAAGGAGAGTAGAACTGAGTTTGCTGAAAGTAGACTAATTTTGGGTCAATTCTACTCTACTATACTCTACTTCCACTCCCTCCCTCTCAATCCAAACTGACCATTAGTCTTTAGTAGTTAGGGTTTTGTTAGGTCGAATCAACTCTAAATCATTTGATTGTATTTTATGTAAACAACACCAAAAAAAAAAAAAAAAGCCTTACCATTTAATACAAGTGAGTCTTTTCTTTTGCTCTTTTTTACTTCATTCATTTTGATGTGTTGGGTCCATCACTTATTCCTACTATGGGGTAGAAAGGTCACATTACTATATGACATTTCTTTTCACATTTTGCCCCGACACATCTCAGTTTAAGAGTCTGGCCAAGCAAAACTTCACTATTTCAAGATTATGCTATATTCATCCTCCCAGCTTCTGTTCCTAACTCCTTTAAAGGAGAAACATCTCTCATTGCCATTCATTCTACCATCAATTGTATACCTTCACCTTCAAGATTTCAGGTGTATGCTTCATTCTTTTAACCTCGTGAGCACACTAATGACAAATGCACTCTCATTTGGCCCTTTTGTATACGTCTCCTCACTTTGCATTATCATTGTAGTCATTGCCTCTGAAGATTGACAATTTCTTCAGATGGACAAGAAGAATGTCTTTCTCAACCAAAAATTAACTCAAAAAGGTTTAGATGATGCATCCTCTGGGCTTGCCTCATTCTTCTATAAAGTGTATACTTCATCGTATCCTGTAAAGATCGAACATGGTTTACAAAATTCAGCATCCTTATAAAGACATCTTGGTTACTTTATCAATTAATATGACGCAATGTTATTTATTAGATGCATTGACCACAGTACCACGCAATGTTACTTACTTTATGTTGATGATACGGAGATAAAGTTCTCAATCAACTTTTAATTCTGTACTATCACTAATGTATGTGACAACATTTGACTAGGATGCTATATGTGCGTGCGAGTGTGAGAGAGAGGAACAAACTAGAATAAAATCTAAATAAAAAAAGTTAAATTATACTTAAAACCCTATATTTAGAGTTGGTTTAATATTGTAATTTGAAATTTATGACTATTACAAATTAAACCTTATAGTTTCATTAATTTCAAATTGAACCTAAACTTTTAAAATCATATCATTACCGTATAGTTTCATTAGTTTCAAATATTTAACACTGCACTTTTAAAATCATATCAATTTAAATCCCCTAATCAAACCTAAAAAGTTCAATGTTTAAAAATGATGTGATTTTAAAAGTTCAGGGTTCAATTTGAAACTAGCAAAATTATAATGTTTAATTTGTAACAATCTAAATAAAATAAAAAATAAAAAAATTGAAAGTCTTAAACTTCAAGATTTAATTTGTAACCGCTCCTAAAGAATATGGTCTAGCAAGTAATTTACCCTAAAACAAAGTGAGGAACAAATATATATCCAATAGAACATGACATAAAGCAACCACATTGGTTATCATTCTCAAAAAGTTTACAAAATAGTGTTACTAATTTTGTGGTGTGAATTTCTCCAAAAAAAAAAAAATTTGTGGTGTGAATGACATAGCTAGTTTTTAACATAAATCTGGCCATACATTTCACAAAAACATAGCATTATTCAGGCAAAATGGACAATATCCATGAAAGTGTAAATAGAGAATTAGTTTTGTGGAGGAGTGTTAGCAAACTTCCATAGAAAATGATCCATGCTTTGATAGCTTCTACCACCAGCTACTTCTTCGATTGGTACAGCATCAGTTATCTCCTTCAGGTCATCTTCTGTAAGTTTCACGTTCAAAGAGCCAATATTGTCATCCAAGTTCTTGATCTTAGTTGTCCCTGTTAAAGTTCATTTATGTAAACAACACCAAAAAAAAAAAAAAAAGCCTTACCATTTAATACAAGTGAGTCTTTTCTTTTGCTCTTTTTTACTTCATTCATTTTGATGTGTTGGGTCCATCACTTATTCCTACTATGGGGTAGAAAGGTCACATTACTATATGACATTTCTTTTCACATTTTGCCCCGACACATCTCAGTTTAAGAGTCTGGCCAAGCAAAACTTCACTATTTCAAGATTATGCTATATTCATCCTCCCAGCTTCTGTTCCTAACTCCTTTAAAGGAGAAACATCTCTCATTGCCATTCATTCTACCATCAATTGTATACCTTCACCTTCAAGATTTCAGGTGTATGCTTCATTCTTTTAACCTCGTGAGCACACTAATGACAAATGCACTCTCATTTGGCCCTTTTGTATACGTCTCCTCACTTTGCATTATCATTGTAGTCATTGCCTCTGAAGATTGACAATTTCTTCAGATGGACAAGAAGAATGTCTTTCTCAACCAAAAATTAACTCAAAAAGGTTTAGATGATGCATCCTCTGGGCTTGCCTCATTCTTCTATAAAGTGTATACTTCATCGTATCCTGTAAAGATCGAACATGGTTTACAAAATTCAGCATCCTTATAAAGACATCTTGGTTACTTTATCAATTAATATGACGCAATGTTATTTATTAGATGCATTGACCACAGTACCACGCAATGTTACTTACTTTATGTTGATGATACGGAGATAAAGTTCTCAATCAACTTTTAATTCTGTACTATCACTAATGTATGTGACAACATTTGACTAGGATGCTATATGTGCGTGCGAGTGTGAGAGAGAGGAACAAACTAGAATAAAATCTAAATAAAAAAAGTTAAATTATACTTAAAACCCTATATTTAGAGTTGGTTTAATATTGTAATTTGAAATTTATGACTATTACAAATTAAACCTTATAGTTTCATTAATTTCAAATTGAACCTAAACTTTTAAAATCATATCATTACCGTATAGTTTCATTAGTTTCAAATATTTAACACTGCACTTTTAAAATCATATCAATTTAAATCCCCTAATCAAACCTAAAAAGTTCAATGTTTAAAAATGATGTGATTTTAAAAGTTCAGGGTTCAATTTGAAACTAGCAAAATTATAATGTTTAATTTGTAACAATCTAAATAAAATAAAAAATAAAAAAATTGAAAGTCTTAAACTTCAAGATTTAATTTGTAACCGCTCCTAAAGAATATGGTCTAGCAAGTAATTTACCCTAAAACAAAGTGAGGAACAAATATATATCCAATAGAACATGACATAAAGCAACCACATTGGTTATCATTCTCAAAAAGTTTACAAAATAGTGTTACTAATTTTGTGGTGTGAATTTCTCCAAAAAAAAAAAAATTTGTGGTGTGAATGACATAGCTAGTTTTTAACATAAATCTGGCCATACATTTCACAAAAACATAGCATTATTCAGGCAAAATGGACAATATCCATGAAAGTGTAAATAGAGAATTAGTTTTGTGGAGGAGTGTTAGCAAACTTCCATAGAAAATGATCCATGCTTTGATAGCTTCTACCACCAGCTACTTCTTCGATTGGTACAGCATCAGTTATCTCCTTCAGGTCATCTTCTGTAAGTTTCACGTTCAAAGAGCCAATATTGTCATCCAAGTTCTTGATCTTAGTTGTCCCTGTTAAAGTTCAAGGCAAATGAACATTGAGAAATAGCAGGTGAAAGTCTCAACTTGCCTCAACTTTTAAAATCTAGCAAACAGTTCCAAAGGGCTCTGATACAAAAGCAACTGTTTATACTAAATAAATATGATTGAAATTGAGAACATTAGTGAACTTTCCAGCTGAAAGAGAAAAGAAGATAGATACACACAATCATCCTTAAACTATGCATGGAACTAGCAGTCCTCTCTTCTTAATTATCAAATTTCAAGTTTCCTGCCCATGGGAGGTACGTAAGGGTGCACTGGATAATAAAATTCCACTCTGCTTCAACATCTTCATTCATGTAACACTTCCAATGAAAAGTAAATACATAATTGACTCATGATTTTATTATTCCTCAAAATCAAACTACCACTCCTGCAAAAAGTCAGTAACTAACCAGCCATATGGCCGATGCCTTCAAGACATTGTGATCACAGACCGTAACCCATAATAAAATCTGATTTAGTTATGACCACAGCCTAGGACTATGTTTATGAATATGTTAACAGGAAATTAAAATCTGAGTTTTTCTAAGGTTGTTATGACATTATAGCAGGCAATATCTATGTAATTTCCAGCCATGAAGTGGGTTGTTATCCATTTATATGCTAAACTTTGAAACTTGAGGAAATTAAAATCTCTGAGTTTTTCTAAGGCTGTTTTGACATTATAGCAGGCAATATCTGTGTAATTTCCAGCCATGAAGTGGGTTGTTATCCATTTATATGCTAAACTTTGAAACTTGAGGCAGGAAATCCTTATGTAACTTAGATTGGGATAATTCTGATATATTTCCTTAACTACTATATCAATTTTGTACACTATAAGATGCAGGAAATATAAATTCTACTTGTTTCAGCTTAAGTGGGGAAAAGCGCACACTTGGAGTCAAGTTAATTTCAATTTGAAGCACACAAAAGATAATAATACATAACAAGAAATAGAATCCTCAACCTCATTTCTTTCTCGTTTTGAAAACTTAAATACATAGCACATTTTTGACAAGTAATTAATCAGGAAAAAAACCAAAAAATGAAAGCCAATTACCAGGTATGGGTGCAATGTCATCTCCTTGTTTGTAAACCCATGAAAGTGCTAGCTGAGCAGGAGTGCATTGGTGCTTTCTAGCAAGTCTTTCTATTCGACTATAAATGGTCTTGTTCTTGTCCAAATTTTCTCCATGGAACCGAGGGTGCAAGGCCTTATAGAAAATAAAAATAATAAAAATAAAGAAGCTGGTTGTCAGTTTCATTTGAAGAATTTTTATTGTTGTTATTACTATTTTATTAAGGAGAAAGCACAAATTCTTGAAATCCTTTCTATAAGATGGTTCTTATAGTACAACAACAAAGCCTTAATTCTGAAACTTTTGGGGTTGGCTAGATTTTGAACAAAGTAATAATGCAGAAAGTGCAAAGAATAGTTTATTTTAATGTAGTCTTATGAATTTTGAGTCAATTGTACTTTTATTGGACAATTGGATTTAGGTCTTATTAGTGAATTAGGTCATTAGTAGTTTATTTAAATTTTCTTAAGTCAAGAGTATTTTTGTTATTCAATACATGACTCTCCTAAGTTGTTGCTGCATCCATTTTGGTTTTGTCCTGCGTCAACTAATTGGAGTCAGCCATATGTATTCTTCTTCTCCGTTATTCTATCCAATATAAAAATCACATTTTGTCACCTCCTTAATCAATATATCTTTTCTTACTACTAGTAATGTTATTTTAAGTCTTCTGCTATTTTCTTTTGTGGATATATTTGAGATGATTTAGTTTACAAAAGAGATAGAGGGAACAAAAAGATGGATATATTGACAAAATACCCATTTGTTTCTTCCATACCTTTGCATAATTTCTCACCAATACAATTGATTTACTTATAGGAAAATGAAGGGAAAATAATTAATTTGGTTCCTGAAGCTTACAAGAAGTTCTATTTGCTCCCTAACGTTAGGGAGGTCAACAAGTTGAGTCAGTTTGGGTTTGGTATCAACCCGAACCTGCTACCTGACTAACTCCTTTTTGGGTTGGGAACATTCCTGCATGTTGTTTACTAGATTATTGGTTGAAGTGGATAACACCCCAGTTTTGGGTGAGCGGTTGGGGTTGTTTGGTGGGGAAGGAGACAAGCAGAAATGAGTGGAGAGGGTCAGTGATGAGCGGTAATGAGTAGATGACATGACACAACCAAGTAATAACTAATGCCAACAGATGATGTGGCACGACTTAGTGATGATTTGGAAATTGGAAACATATACAGACCATTTTGTTCTTTTCACTTTTCTGTGAATAGTTATTACTCTTCTACCTCATCTTCCTATCATTCTAGGTGAACTTCCGATTGGCAAATCATCATCTAAGTCATGTCAGGTCAGCTATTTAACATGACATGTCATCTATTGTATTTGTGAGGCAGATAGAAAAGCTTAATAGCATAATGTTAAAATGTCAGTAACTTGTTTGCAAATTTTTCAAATATACAGACCATTTTGTTCTTTTCACTTTTCTGTGAATAGTTATTACTCTTCTACCTCATCTTCCTATCATTCTAGGTGAACTTCCGATTGGCAAATCATCATCTAAGTCATGTCAGGTCAGCTATTTAACATGACATGTCATCTATTGTATTTGTGAGGCAGATAGAAAAGCTTAATAGCATAATGTTAAAATGTCAGTAACTTGTTTGCAAATTTTCAAATATTAGGGATGAAATTGGAACTTCTTGTAAACTGCAAGAACTAAAAATAGGTGTTTTCCCTTGTAGGAATTTTTACTCAATAAACTTGAAGTATGCATTGCTCAAAAAGAAAACTATTATTTCCTGAAGAATTGTGCAGAAAATTTAAGAGTCCACAAATAAATGATAAAAAATATCAGTGAAATATGTACCAGGCGGCTATTTGCATCCAAATTTTCCACAACTCCTTTGCCAGCGAAAAAACCACGGCCAAGAGGACTGTATGGAACTATACCAATGCCAAGCTCCCTACATGAACAAAGGCATCAAGGGAGCATACTCATGCTTTTGGATAAGATAATTACATATAATGAAATCAAAGCTACACAAAATGGATACAACCCAATTAAATTTTCCTTATAGTAACAGTCTTTCAAAGAAGATAATGGTCTTTGAAACCTAAGGGGAAAAAAGAAGAAGAAAAAGAGATACTTAGGACTCATTGAATATATCCCCTTAACTAAAATTTACAGACACAATGAGCAATGAACAAGCAGCTCTAAATTTAACTCCACATCTAGAACAGATGAACATGTGTAATCTTCTTATATGTGGAAGCACTCATGAGACCAAAATTATAAAAACATCATCTGCGAACTGAATAAACCTGCAAAGTGGAATTATCTCCTCCTCGATATCACGACTCCAGAGAGACCACTCCATTTGTACAGCTGTGATGGGATGCACAGCATGTGCCCTCCTTATCGTGTCTGGGCTGGCTTCAGATAGACCAATATATTTGACTTTTCCTTCATCTACCAGTTTCTTAAGTTCACCAACCTATTCCAATAAGATGTATTTAATCATATTTGCAGAGAATTTAACAATTTCAAATTACAAAAAACAAGCAAGAATTTTAAAATACCCATTGCAGGCATCTAGTTGAAAGAGCAAGAGAGTCACTTACAGTTTCTTCTATGGGTACTTTTGTGTCTACCCGATGCTGATAATACAGATCAATATATTGCACATCAAGACGCTGTAAGCTAGCCTCACAGCTTGAGCGAACATACTCTGGGCTACCATTCACTTGCATCTGAGGAAATCCTGATCTTTGGATGCCAAATTTGGTGGCTATTTGAATTTTCTCTCTCGGCAACTGTTTCAAGGCCTGAAAGATATAAACTTCATTCGGTTAAATAGAACAGAATTTTAATGTGGTCCTTGATTATTAATCAATTCACTAACAGATAATATAGAAAGTAGTAACAAAATTTTCACACCTGTGACCATCTTCAGATTTACTACCAGATAGGAACAAAAACATTTGACTTCTTGAGCTAGTAAAAGTAAATATTAGTGTCTTTTACCTTTCCAATAAGAATTTCATTAGAATGGGGTCCATAAGCATCAGATGTATCAAAGAAAGTGATTCCCTTACTGTAAGCATACTTTATTATTGAGATTCCATCCTCCTCGGAGAGAGGAGAATTGTAGGCTCCAGTCAGGGACATACATCCAAACCCCAACTTTGAGACCTGGGGCGAAAAAAGAAGAGTTTAGAATTACAAAGAAATGAGAAACAAAAAGTTAAGAATAAATGTAGTAGAATGATAATAGAGCGTGTTGTAATATTCATGAGTAAGTATTGTAGTTAGTTAAGTAGTGAGTTTCCACATTGGATAATAATGGCAAGAGTGAATGGTTCATATGACATAATTAGGCTCTAATTCATAGGCTTAAGTTTTTGGGTCAAATGTTGTCCCTATATGTTATATTAACTCCTCAACTAGAATCTCCCCAAGTTGTTATGTCCCCAACATAGCGCAACAAAATATTTTAGTACAAAAACTATTCCTTAAAAACTTAGAACCTTTACATCTTGAACATTGGGAAAGATTAACCAGAGGATTTCATTGTTATAGGTTATTTATGCAGGTTCAACCCTATGTTGGGACTCTTGACAGAAGAAAGAAATGGGACTACTAAGGTTTAAAGTCTCCATACTTTCTATCAACTTTAATTTCTCCAAAGCCTTCCACATGACAACATATGAAGCACAAGATTGAAGGACTTTAAAACATGCAATCTTTAAGTGCTGAAAATGGAAAAGATGAAGGAGCATAAGTTTGTTAATTCCAGAAACTCTCCATGACCATAGTCTCAATTATATAGTGTAAGATCATTACGCAACAAATACGTATTAAAATGACACTTAACTTCAGAATCTCCCCACCCAATCAAATTGGAGTATGTGTATCATATATATGTTCTTAGTATACTAGGCAAAAGAATAGTAACTACTCTTTAAGATATGGCATCTCTAGTGTTAACGCAAATCTCATGTCTTCACAAGAAAACAACAAATCCCTGTGGACTTTAAATTTATCTCAAAAGTTTAACAATCAGCTCAATCTGTTTAGTTCATCATGTTGACTTGGTTATGAGGTAATACAAATGGCTGCTTTAGTGTAGTGTCATAACAGAGTTCCAAGGGCATCATAACCTCAAAACACAATTGAATTATGAGAGTCTCAAGGGATCATAACCTCAAAACACAATTCAATCATAACTAGTATAATCAAATTGCTCTAAACTCTTGCTTTGTCATTCGTGTTCAAACTTGCAGCCACAATAGTTATTCATTATTCCAAACCTTAAAGATTATCTCCTATTAAAGTATAAAACTATGTGGTTAAATGATTAAATTTACCATATGCTAATAGCTTAAACTTTTGAGACTATCTATAATTTAGCATCGTATCAGAGCATGAGATCGATCTTTGTCTCCTCCAATCTATCTCCCATTTAAAATCCCAACTCACTAGTAAGGGGGAGTGTTAAAAGTACGTGGTTAAATGACTACAAAACCGAAGCCATTAACTGCTTATGACTTGAATATAGAATTGTGTTTCTAAGGGATGACTTTCAATTCCTTCTGTGGTAGTAAGTTCTCGTTGAAGGGCAACAAATGAATATAAAAAACATCATTTTTGCAGCAACATCTCAAGATAGGTACAGTTTAACACTTCTCTACAAATTTATTCTCAATTTATAGCATGTGTCTAAACTAAACAGCTTCATAGAAATCGTTTCAAATTTATGATGCACTGTTCCTTGTCTCTAACTAACACACTAGTTAACTTCGTGCCCACCATACTTTTAAGATACAGGGTACCATATGCAAGAGGATTATTTTCATAATGATTTTGAGACTCAAACTTAATAGTCAATCAGTATTGAGTTACTGCAGATGGGTTTTCAAAGAAATGTGATTTGCACATATACAAAATGGAAGTTTCTTAAAAAAAATAAAAAAATAAAAAAAAAAAACTGAAATGGGTATTCAAGGTTTGGCTTTGTGATTTACCTCAAGGCCTTGATTGCCCAGTTTCAGCCTTGGAATTTGGACTTCGTTCCCTTCCGCCATCTTCCAAATTTTGTGTTTTTCGTTTCAATGTCTGTATGTATATGTTGCTTATTCTTTTGATTTTCTCATTAAAATGTTAAATATAGTAAAACAGTAATGACAGTTACATACCGGTGTAAGGTACACATAATGCCGCCTCAACTAATATAGGATTTCAGATAAAATTTGTGTTAAATATATTTTCATAACAGCAAATATATATTTTTTTTTATCTAATAATAATAATTTGTCACATAAAACTTATAAAAATATTTTAAATTTAACATTTTTCACTAAACTTAAATTCACCATTTTACGATTATAATTAATATCGTGAAACGATTTTAAAAGAGTAAGCACAATTTAAAAGAAAAGTTTCAAAACTTTAGTCACTGATATCTACTTCAAAGAATTCTGAAGTTTCTAACCAAATGGATCATGTGGTTAAAAAGTTGAGTTTTTTACTTTTTATTTTAAAGAAAACCGTAGGGGTTGAATTGAGAATAAGAAAGGGGCAAATTTTTAGGTGCCCACAGTTAATCACTGCAGATATATTTATTTATTTATTGATAATTTTGAGTTTGCATTTATTAATTGATTATTTCAAAAAAGAAAATTATAACACTATTAAGAAAAATATAAAAAATTGTTAAAAAATTAATTATTTTTATCTTTCTCCGCAAAATACATTTAAAAATATTTTCTTAATCAATGTGGCCAAGACATTAGTTAACTTTTCTGTTTTAAATTAAGCATTAACATTAATTATCTGAGACTGCCCACACACACCTGACCTTGCCATTTGTCAAAAAAAGCTATCAAACTTTTTTAAGATAGTTATTCCAACTAGCATGTAACTCATACAGATGCATAGATACATTTAAACATAATTTTTATTATAAAAATATAAATAATTAGTCAAATTATTAAAAAAAATGGCATGTAAGTTGTAACACATGCATACATATAGATGCATTTAAAATTAAACACAATTTTTTTATAAATATATAAATAATTAGTCAAATTATTTATAATAAAAAAAAAGTAAACATAATTAGTCACATATTAAAATTCTTATCTAAATTTAATACTACTTATTATAACTTTTTTTTTGTAATTTTTAATAAGATAAAACGTGTGATGATCTTTATTGTGTGGTGATTTTTATTGAGTATATTTGATTTTTTTTTTTTTGAAATAGTTCATTAATATTATATTTTTAGTATTTTGCACTCATTAACTCACTTAGTATAAATTTAAAACATGACACAATTGAATTTAATTATTCTTAGAAAAGATATAGTCTTAAGGTTTTTTTTTTTTTTTTTTTTAAATTAATAGTTGGAGGAAGGGAATTTGAATTCGCCTTTATTGGGAACACTAGAAAATGTCAATTTAGTTATAAGACTATTGGCAAGTAATCATTTTAAAGACTTTGATAGTTGTTGCCAAGTGCCTTAAAAATCCTGTCACTGCACTAGTCGATGACAATTCGTATTAGCGGGTCATGTTTGAGTTGAGTTTGGTGTATTCAAGTACTTAAGTCAACACGACTCAAAAGTATTCGACCTTAAAACAACATGATTATTAATAATATGCTTATATCTAACACAATCCATTTCAACTCATTTAATAAATAGGTTAGGTTGACATAAATATAACTCATTTCAACACATTTAATATAGAATGACGTACCATGAGTTTTAGTTAGCACAACAGGTAAAGTCTCTTGTTATTTTATAAATTTTTTTTAAAAAAAAAGACCAAATAATTAACAAGATTACCATATTTTTATATTTTTGTAAGCATACTAAATTATAATAGTATTAAACAAATAAATTTCATACAAATTGAAATTATGCTTCATAATAACATCTATTTAAATGCTAATAGCACACAACCTAAAAGTTTTTATTTCAATTCAATGAAATTCCGTACAACTTTAGAAATATACAAGTTAAGAAAATAAAATGAAATGCAAGGTTAGACACTTTAAGTTTTCATATAAAAATTTGCCAATATAAGATTAACTTTCTTTTAATTACTCAATTATATATATATATATATGTATGTATATATCAACTAAATGGGTTCAAAATGGGTCATCCATCCTAGCATAAATAATCAACTAAATCATTTTGGGTTGATTGTGACTTATGTAGGTCAACACGAGGTAGAACCATTTATTAATTGTGCTTTGATACAAATTCAATTACACTAAATATTAACTTCAAAAAAAAATTCTTAAATAAAATAAAATAAAACTTCAAAAAAATAAATAATGTTGTATTTGTGAGTTATGTCAAAATATTGGCACCCTCTAAACATTAAAAATCAGACCACTAATCATGCATTTAAGACAAAGTTATTGCTGCCTTTGTTTCATCATCGATTATTAATGATTTACGTGCAAGCCAAACAACAAAAAATGTTTTCTAACTAATTTTCAAGATCACAACTAAACATAAGAAAATAAGTTTATTTTCTCGAAACTATTTTCCAAAAAATGTTTTTCATAATACAAACAAATCATAAAGTGAGTGTCGACACGGCCATCATGACTAATGCATATGTTTTTTTAGCAGCTTTGTTGAATAAAAAAAATCTAGGCATCATACTATAGGTAGCGAGCATTTGCAGCTTTGTTATTTAAAGGATTACCTTTATAAAATTTTCTTCATCATCATTTTAATGTGGAAGTTGTCCTTTTTTGAGCTTAGATTCATAGCACATTTCTTGGTTTTGAGGCATTATTTTATAATCACAAACTTGTCAAATTATGGGATCTCAATCTAGTATATTTTTTCTTTACGTTTTTTTCTCCCATAAAAAGCCTGTTGTACAATGCAATTGGGTGTACAAGATCAAGATTCTCCTTGATGATCCTGTTAAGTGTTACAAGACCCACCTTGTTGCTAAACTGTTCTCAAGAATATGACTTGACTTAGAGGAGACTTTTGCCCTTGTTGCACACCTCTACTCTATGGCACTCTCATCTCAATCATGCTTCCTTGTCTAGTGTTTAGTCTTTAGTGGCTAGGGTTTAAGTCAAGTCAATTCTAAATCATTTGATTGTATATTAGGTATACAAGACAAAAAACATGCATTACCATTTAAGAGTCTAGCCAAGCAAAAACTTCATTATATTCAGCTTCTGTTCCTAAGTCCTATAAGGGAGAAGCATCTCCCACTGCCACTCATTCTACCATCAATTGGATACCTTCACCTTCACGTTTTCAGGTGTGTGCTTTATTCTTTTCTAACCTAGTGATCGCGCTCGCACTAAACGACAAATGCTCTCTCAACTGTGTTACTTCCTGGGGTATGATCTTAAACAAAAGGGTTTTTGTTATCGACACTACAATCCTACCACTAAGTCAGAGTCTCCCATCATGTTGTCTTTGGGAAACACAAGATGTTCCATTCCATGTTCATGTTCCACACACATTCAACATTTGATGGTTCTATTGACCACTATCAGGCCAATGTTGTAGCTAACAGGTTCACACAAGAGCACACTATTGACTACCTAGGAGACATTTGGCCCTTTTGCATACCTCTCCTCACTTTGCATTATCATTGTAGTCATTGCCTCTAAAGATTGACAATTTCTTCAGACGGAAATGAAGAATGTCTTTCTCAACAAAAAATTAACTCAAAAAAAAAGGTTTAGATGATGCATCCTCTAGGCTTGCCTCATTCTTCTATGAAGTGTCTACTTCATCGTATCCTTAAAGATCGGACATGGTTTACAAAATTCAGCATCCTCATAAGACATCTTGGTTACTTAATCAATTAATATGACGCAATGTTATTTATTAGACGCATTGACCACGGTACCACGCAACATTACTTTATGTTGATGATACAATCATTACTAGAGATTACTTGCAAAGTTCTCAATCAACTTTTAATTCTGTAGTTTGTGATGAGGTAACAAAAGCAGCAGATGGCTACTATCACTAATGTATGTGACAACATTTGACAGGGATGCTACATGTGTGTGCGTGTGTGAGAGAGAAAGGAACAAACTAAAATACAATCTAAATAAGAAAAGTCAAAATATATTTTAAACCCTATATTTAGAGGTGGTTTAATATTATAACTTGAAATTTATGACTGTTACAAATTAAACCTTAAGTTTCATTAATTTCAAGTTGAACCTGAACTTTTAAAATCATATCATTACCATATAGTTTCATTAGTTTCAAATATTTACCCTGCACTTTTTAAATCATATCAATTTAAACCCCCTAATCATACCTAAAAATTCAATGTTTAAAATGATACGATTTTAAAAGTTCAGGGTTCAGTTTGAAACTAGCAAGATTATAATGTTTAATTTGTAAAAATCTTTAAAATAAGTAAATAAATAAATAAATTTTAAGTCGTCTTAAACTTCAAGATTTCATTTGTAACCGCTCCTAAAGAATATGGTCGAGCAAGTAATTTACCCTAAAACAAAGTGAGGAACAAAATATCCAATAGAACATGACATAAAGCAACCACATTGGTTAGCATTCTCAAAATGTTTACAAAATGGTGTTGCTAATTTTGTGGTGTGAATGACATGGCTAGTTTTTAACATAAATCTGGCCATTCATTTCACAAAAACATAGCATTATTCAAGCGAAATGGACAATATCCAATTATCCATGAAAGTGTAAAATAGGGAATTAGTTTTGTGGAGGAGTGTTAGCAAACTTCCATAGAAAATGATCCATGCTTTGATGGCTTCTACCACCAGCTACTTCTTCGATTGGTACAGCATCAGTTATCTCCTTCAGGTCATCTTCTGTAAGTTTCACATTCAAAGAGCCAATATTGTCATCCAAGTTCTTGATCTTAGTTGTCCCTGTTAAAGTTCAAGGCAAATTAACATTGAGAAATAGCAGGTGAAAGCCTCAACTTGCCTCAACTTTTAAAATCTACAATTCCAAAGGGCTCTGATACAAAAGCAACTGTTTATACTAAATAAATATGATTGAAAATGAGAACATTAGTGAACTTTCCTGCCGAAAGAGAAAAGAAGATATATACACTCAATCCTTAAACTATGTATGGAACTAGCAGTCCTCTCTTCCTAATTATCAAATTTCAAGTTTCCTGCCTGTGGGAGGTACAAAAGGGTGCACTGGACACAATAAAATTCCACTCTGCTTCATCATCATCATTCATGTAACACTTCCAATGAAAAGTAAATAACTGAGCTAAACCTTGATCAATGTCGTTAGATTTTTTCTTAATATAGTTCCCTATATATTTAGCATACCAGCATATATTTTTTAGCAATTTTAATACCCAAAACACATAATTGACTCATGATTTTATTATTCCTCAAAATCAAACTAACACTCCTGCAAAAGGTCAGTAACTAGCCAGCCATATGGCCAATAATGCTTTCAAGACATTGTGATCACAAACTGTAACTCATAATAAAATCTGATTTAGTTATGACCACAGCCTAGGACTACGCTTATGAATATGTTGACAGGAAATTAAAATCTGAGTTTTTCTAAGGCTGTTATGACATCAGAGCGGGCAATATCTATGCAATTTCCAGCCACGAAGTGGGTTGATATCCATTTATATGCTAAACTTTGAAACTTGAGGCAGGAAATCCTTACGTAGCTTGGATTGGGATAATTCTGATATATTTCCTTAACTTCAATATCAACTTTGTCCACTATAAGACGCAGGAAATCTAAATTTTACTTGTTTCAGCTTAAGTGGGGAAAGAGCACACTTGGAGTCAAGTTAATTTCAATTTGAAGCACACAAAAGATAACAGTATTCATAACAAGAAATAGATCTTCAGCGCTTTTCTTTCTCTTTTTGAAAACTTAAATACATAGCACATTTTTGGCAAGTAATTAATCAGGGCAAAAAACAAAGAATGAAAGCAAATTACCAGGAATGGGTGCAACATCGTCCCCTTTTTGAAAACCCATGCAAGTGCTAGCTGAGCAGGAGTGCATTGGTGCTTTCTAGCAATTCTTTCTATTCGAGTATAAATGGTCTTGTTCTTCTCCATATTTTCTCCATGGAACCGAGGGTGCATGACCTTATAGAAAATAAAAATTAAAAAAATAAAGAAGCTTGTTGTCAGTTTCATTTGAAGAATTTTTATTGCTGTTATTACTATTTTATTATGGGGAAAGCACAAATTCTTGAAATCCTTTCTATAAGATGGTTCTTATAGTACAACAACAAAGCCTTAATCCCAAGCTTTAGGGGTTGGCTAGATTTTGAACAAAGTAATATCGCAGAAAGTGCGAAGAAAAGTTTGTTTTGATTTAGTCTTATGAATTTTGAGTCAATTTTACTTTCATTGGACAGTTGGATTTTATTTTAGGTCTTATGAGTGAATAAGGTTATTAGTAGTTTATTTAAATTTCCTTTAGTCAAAAGTATTTTTGTTATTCAATACATGACTCTCCTAAGTTGTTGCTGCATCCATTTTGGTTTTGTCCTGTGTCAGTCAGCCATACGTATTCTTCTTCACTGCTATTCTATACGATCAAAAATCATACTTTGTTACCTCCTTAATCAACATATCTTTTTTTAATACTACTAATGTTATTTTAAGTCTTCCGCTATTTTCTTTTGTGGATATATTTGAGATGATTTAGTTTATAAAAGAGATCGAAGGAACATAAAGATATCAGATCTAGGGAATAAAATGATGAATATATTGACAAAATACCCATTTGTTTCTTCAATACTTTTGTATAATTTCTCATCCATAAAATTAATTTACTTATAGAAAAATGAAGGGAAAATAACTAGGTTCCTGAAGCTTACAAGAAGTTATATTTTCTCCCTAACATTAGGGAGGTCAACGAGTTGAGTCAGTTTGGGTTTGGTATCAACCTGCTATCTGACTAACTCCTTTTTGGGTTGGGAACTTTCCTGCATGTTGTTCACTAGATTATGGGTTGAAGTGGATAACACCCCAGTTTTGGGTGAGCGGTTGGGGTTGTTTGGTGGGGAAGGAGACAAGCAGAAATGAGTGGAGAAAAACGTAAAAATGTCATCTAGTGTATTTGTGAGGCAGATAGAAAAGCTTAATTGAAAAACGTTAAAAATGTCAGCAACTTGTTTCAAATTTTCTAATATTAGAGACGAAATTGGAACTTCTTGTAAACTGGAAGAACTAAAACAGGTGTTTTCCCTCGTAGGAATCTTTCACTCGATAAACTTGAAGTATGCATTGCTCAAAAAGAAACCAATTATTGCCTGAAGAATTGTGCAGAAAATTTGAAAGTCCACAAATAAATGAGAAACATTATTGGTGAAATATGTACCAGGCTGCTATTTGCATCCAAATTTTCCACAACTCCTTTGCCAGCGAAAAAACCACGGCCAAGAGGGCTGTATGGAACTATACCAATGCCAAGCTCCCTACATGAACAAAGGCATCAAGAGAGCATTCTCATGCTTTTGGATAAGATAATTACATATAATGAAATCAAATCTGCCTACACAAAATGGATACAAAACCCAATTAAATTTTCCTTATAGTGGCAGCCTTTCAAAGAGGATAATGGTCTTTGAAACCTAAGGGAAGACACAATGACCAATGAACAAGCAGCTCTAAATTTAACTCCACATCTAGAACAGATGAACATGTGTAATCCTCGTATATGTGGAAGCACTCATGAGGCCAAAATTAGAAAAAACATCATCTGTGAACAAAATAAACCTGCAAAGTGGAATTACCTCCTCCTCGATATCACGAGTCCAGAGAGACCACTCCATTTGTATAGCTGAGATGGGATGCACAGCATGTGCCCTCCTTATTGTGTCTGGGCTGGCTTCAGATAGACCAATATATTTGACTTTTCCCTCGTCTACCAGTTTCTTAAGTTCACCAACCTACATTCCAATAAGATGTATTTAATCATATCTGCTGCTTAGATCCCACCATCTACATTGAAATAATGAATTTGCAGAGAATTTAACAATTTCAAATTACAAAAAAGCAAGCGAGAATTTTTAAAATCACCCATTGCAGGCATCTAGTTGAAAGAGCAAGAGAATCACTTACAGTTTCTTCTATGGGTACTTTTGTGTCTACCCGATGCTGATAATACAGATCAATATATTGCACATCAAGACGCTGCAAGCTAGCCTCACAGCTTGAGCGAACATACTCAGGGCTACCATTCACCTGCATCTGAAGAAATCCTGATCTTTGGATGCCAAATTTGGTGGCTATTTGAATTTTCTCTCTTGGCAACTGTTTCAAGGCCTGAAAGATATAAACTTCTTTCAGTTAAATAGCACAGAATTTTAACGTGGTCCTCAATCAATTAACTAACAGATAATATAGAAAATAGTAACAAAATTTTCACATCTGTGACCATCTTCAGATTTACTACCAGATAGGAATAAAAACATTTGACTTCTTGAACTAGTAAAAGTAAATATTAGTGTCTTTTACCTTTCCAATCAAAATTTCATTAGAATGGGGTCCATAAACATCAGATGTATCAAAGAAAGTGATTCCCTTATCGAATGCATACTTTACTATTGAGATTCCATCCTCCTCAGAGAGAGGAGAATTGTAGGCTCCAGTCAGGGACATACATCCAAACCCCAACTTTGAGACCTGGGGGGAAAAGAAGAGTTTAGAATTAAAAAGAAATGAGAAACAAAAAGTTAAGAATAAATGTGTAGAATTATAATAGAGCGTGTTGGAATATTCATGCATGAGTATTGTAGTTAGTTAAGTAGTGAGTTTCCACATTGGGTAATAATGGCAAGAGTGAATGGTTCATATGACATAATTAGGCTCTAATTCATAGGCTTAAGCTTTTGGGTCAAATGTTGTCCCTATATGTTATATTAACTCAACTAGAATCTCCCCAAGTTGTTATGTTCCCAACAGAGTGCAACAAAATATTTTAGAACAAAAACTATTCCTTAAAACCTTAGAACCTATGCATCTTGAACATTGGGAAAGATTAACCAGAGGATTTCATGGTTATAGATTATTTATGCAGGTTCAACTTTATGTCGGGACTCTTGATGGAGGAAAGAAATGGGACTACTAAGGTTTAAAGTCTCCATACTTTGTATCAATTTTAATTTCTCCAAAGCCTCCCACATGACAACTTATGAAGCACAAGATTGAAGGACTCTAAAACATACAAATCTTAAGTGCTGAAAATGGAAAAGATGAAGGAGCATGAGTTTGTTAATTCCAGAAACTCCATGACCGTAGTCTCATCAATTATATAGTGTAGATCATTACCCAACAAATACATATTAAAATGACACTTAACTTCGGAATCTCCCCACCAAATCAAATTGGTGTATGCGTATCATATGTATGTTCTCAGAATACAAAGCAAAATAATAGATGGCATCTGTAGTGTCGACACAAATCTCATGTCTTCACAAGCAAACAACAAATCCCTGTGGACTTAAAATTTATCTTAAAAGTTTAACAATCAGCTCAATCTGTTTAGTTCATCATGTTGACTTGGTTATGAGGTAATACAAATGGCTGCTTTAGTGTAGTGTCATAACAGAGTTCCAAGGGCATCATAACCTCAAAACACAATTGAATTATGAGAGCCTTAAGGGATCATAACCTCAAAACACAATTCAATCATAACTAGTATAATCAAATTGCTCAAAACTCTTGCTTTGTCATTTGTGTTTAAACTTGTAGCCACAATAGTTATTATTTATTCCAAACCTTATAGATTATCTCCTATTAAATCATAAAACTATGTGGTTAAATGATTAAACTTACTATATCCTAATAGTTTAAGCTTTTGAGACTATCGGTAATTTAGCATGGTATCGAAGCATGAGATCCTGAGTTCGATCTTTGTCCCCTCCACTTTACCTCCCATTTAAAATCCCAACTCACTAGTAAGGGGAAATGTTAAAAGTATGTGGTCAAATGACTACAAAACCGAAGTCATTAACTGCTTATGACTTGAATATAGAATTGTGTTTCTTAGGGATGACTTTCAATTCCTTCTGTGGTAGTAAGTTCTCGTTGAAGTGCGACAAAGGAACATAGAAAACATCATTTTTGCAGCAACATCTCAAGATAGTTACAGTTTAACACTTCTCTACAAACTTATTCTCAATTTATAGCATGTGACTAAACTAAACAGCTTCATGGAAATCATTTCAAATTTATGATGCACTCTTCCTTGTGTAACTAACACACTAGTTAACTTTGTCCCCACCATACTGTTAACATACAGGGTACTATATTGAAGAGGATTATTTTCATAATGATAACACTTCACAGCTTACGATCACAAAAACGTAACTTGGCAACACCCATCATCGGTTTTCAACTATTCATGATTTGAGTTTGAGGGATTTTTTTAAAAAATTACCAAATCCGTCAAACTATTTTATTAGTAAGGCAAGGTTTGAAACTATTTTCGTTTCTAACAATTCGAGTCCAGAGAACTCGATTTTGCCATTTGAAAATGCACTTGGAAATCGAGTGTTTAGTTTGACTTGAAAATCGAGTGTGAAGGTTTCCAATTGCATTTTCAAAGGGCAAAATCAAGTCTTCTGGACTCGAATTGTTAGAAATCAAATATGTTTGAAACGTTCCTTAACTAATAATATAGTTTGGGTTTTATAGTTATTTTTTTTTAAAATCCAAGTTTGAGACTCAAACTTAATAGTCAATCAGTATTGAGTTACTGTGGATGGTTTTTCAAAGAAATGTGACTTGAACATAAACAAATTGGTAGTTTCTTGATAATAAAAAATAAATAAATAAATAAACAAACAAAAAAAACAAAACAAAACTGAAATGGGTATTCAAGGTTTGGCCTTGAGATTTACCTCAAGGCCTTGATTGCCCAGTTTCAGCCTTGGAATTTGGACTTTTTTCCCTTCCGCCATCATCCAAATTTTGTGTTTTTCTTTTCAATGATGTCTGTATGTATAAGTTGCTGAGATGATTTAAAGTGTTAGATATGGTAAAACACTAATTTTGAACCAAAAAAAAAAAAAAACCAAAGAAAGTAAAACACTAATGATAGTTACATACCGGTGTAAGGTACACATAATGCCACCTCAACTAATATAGGATTTCAGATAAAATCTGTGTTTAAAATATTTTCATAACCAATTTTAGGCAGTAGACTGTTGATTTAATCCGGGTTGACCACAAATATATATATTTTTTTAATCTAATAATAACAATTTATTACATAAAACTTGTAAAAATATAAATTTAATATTTTTCACTAAACATAATTTTACTATTTTACAATTATAATTAAAATCATAACACAATTTTAAGAGTAAGCACAATTTCAAAAAAAAAAAAAAGTTTCAAAATGTAGTCACTTATAGCTACTTCAAAGAATTCTAAAGTTTCTAACCAAATGGATCGGATGTGCCCAAAGAGTTGAGTTTTGTACCTTTTATTTTAAAGAAAACCGTGGGGTTCAATTGAGAATAAGAAAGGGGCAAAATTTTAGGTACATTAATGGCCCGTTAATGGTTGTGGATTTATTTATTTATTGATAATTTTGAATGTGCATTTATTAATTAATTATTTTGAAGAAACATTATAACATTATCATGAAAAATATAAAGAATGGTTAAAAAATCAATTTTTTTTTTTATCCTTTTCTGTAAAATACATTTAAAAATATTTTCTAAATCATTGTGATCAAGACATTAGTTAACTTTTCTATTTAAAATTAAGCATTAATTATCTGACACTGTCCCCACACACACTTTTTTTTTTTTTTTTGGAGAAAGTTTGAACTTATAGCATCCGCTCCTGATAATAGCTCTTTATCATCAGACCAAGACACATGATAACTCTTTATCATCAGACCAAGACACTAATCAGTTTTTGGTGTAGGCGGGGAGTTCGCCTTCTTCGTCGACTACTGAAATGACAAGCGAGAATCTTAGGCCTAGCATTAATGCAGATCATTCAATTCACTATAGGTCAACTGCAAGTAATTTCATGATTGAATCAGACCCGTTACAACCTAATAATGGCAAGGAGGATTTTTTGGAGAGTCATGAAAATTACAAGGAAAAACTATTTTAGTATCTCTAAATGTCCTGGTCGAACTAGCGTTTAATAACCCAAACTGGAACCCACGTCCCCACACACACTTATGAGCCTTGCCATATGTCAAAAAAAGCTGTCAAATTTTGTTTGGTCAGCTATTCCAACTAGCATGTAACTCATGTATGGATACATTTAAAATGAAACACAATTTTTATTATAAAAATATAAATAGTTAGTCAAATTATTTTAAAATTTGGCATTTAACACATGCATATATATGGATACATTTAAAATTAAACACAATTTTTATCATAAAAATATAAATAATTAGTCAAATTATTTATTAAAAAAAGAGTAAATGTAACTAGTCACATATTTATATATATATATATATATATATATATATATAAAGAGTAAATGTAACTAGTCACATATTTATATATATATATATATATATATATATATATTTTCCATCCAACCATTCTCCCTATTATCCATGAAATATTTATCCATGTAACCAAACAAACATTGGTTTCAGCTTCTAGCTTCCTTCTCCCTCTGCCCCAACTATTGGCTAGCTAGAGTAGAGACTACTGACTAGAGGTCCAATTGGAATTGAAGTGGGTTCTATGGCTGTAGAATCCATCATGGAAGTGTTTTCATTAGATTAATGGTGTGGGTTTATTTGGTTTTGGAAAGAACATTTATAGCTTATTTGGATGGAGGGAGAGTAGAGGAGAGTAGAGTAGAGGAAGGGAGAGTAAGTTAAATTACCTTATTTTGATGTTTTATAAGGGAGGAGGGGGAAGGATTTGGAGGGATTTGGAGGGGTTTTAACTACTTCTAACCCCTCATTTTTAATTCCCCTAAACTTGAGAGATTTGGAGGGAGAGTAGAGCATAAAAATGTTTAACCAAATGAATTACCAAATTTATCCTTACCATATTAATAAAATTACAAACTATGAAAAGACTAATTATTCCTCTCCCCTTTACTTAATTTTAAAAACATTCAAACAAGGTAGAAGTTAACCATTTCTCTCTACTTTCCTCCCCACTACTCTCCTCTCCCTCCAAACTTCCAAACATAGCATTAGCCATTTAGGTTTCATGTTGTATGGTTTATGACAAAGAGTTTATTAATGAGTATGGTGCTTGGATTTTCAAAGTGATTTTAGATGTCCAAATATCCTTAGGATAACAAAATCCTGGATGTTGATGTACACAAAATCTCTTTGGAAGGTATGGATATCGAATATCCAAACCATCTTATGATACGCAAATTGAGTAAACCCTATGAAAATCGTGTACGTAGTAGATATTCGATAAATTCAGATAGTCATTAAAGGTTTTGGATGTCAGATATTTAAACATTTTAAAGATTGTGTATCACTCAACCAAATCATGGATGTTGATGTACATAGTTTTGGACATTTTTTTGGAAGATTTGGATTTTAGATGTCCAAACCACCTTATGATACTCAAGTTATGTGTGACCTATATAAATCGTGGGTGTTGATATTCACAAATGTAGATGTTTGATGGAAGTTCTGGATGTCAAATGTCCAAATGTTCTTAGGATTGTGTATCACCTAACCAAATGATGGATGTTAATGTACATACAATTTTGGACATTCTCTAGAAGATCTGGATGTCAAATGTCCAAACCACCTTAAGTTACTCAAGTTGTGTATAACCTATGGAAAATTGTGGACGCTAATATTCACAAATGTGGATATTCTTAGGAAGGTTTGGATATCAAATGTCCAAGCCTCCTCAAGATTGTGTATCACCTAACCAAATGGTGGATATTGATGTACACAATTTTTGGACATTTTCTAGAAGGTTTGGATGTCAAATGTCCAATCGCCTTATGATACTTAAGTTGTGTATATATTATGGAAATCATGGACATTGAATTTCACAAATATGGATATTCTTTAGAAGGTTTGGATGTCAAGTGTCCAAATTTCCTTTAGATTTTGTATCACCTAACAAAATAGTGGATGTTGATGGACACAATTCTAGATATTCTCATGAAGGTTTGGATTCAAATGTCAAAACCACATCATGATACTCAAGTTGTGTATATCCTACGGAAATAGTGGAAATTGATATCCACGGTTTCGGTCCACTTAAGTCTATTTTGTCCATTTCAGTCAATTTCGACCTAGTTCTGTCTATTTGGTCAATTTCAATTCATTCAGTCCAATTCAATGATGCTTTGGGAAGAGAGGTTTGTGTAGAAAGAGAAGTTACTTCAGTGACAATTATGTCATATTCTTAGCATAATGTAGGGAAGTTCTGGATAAAATTACATTTTTCTTATATTTTAGTCTTGTATTTTTTTTTTTTATATAAGTAATAAATTTACTTATATTTGCATCATTTTTAGGTCATTCAAGACATACAGAGGATAAACCGTTTGTAAGAACTACTAGAAACAAACTCTAACCACACATTATATTATTTACAAAATATTTTGGCTTATATAATAATTGAATGTAAAATGCATTATGCCTCCTTGAAAAAAAATTTAAAAACACTTTCAAATAACAAATATTGATAGTTTAATTTAGAAAATCTTACATATTTTATCAAGTATCAACTATAGTTTATTAGAAAATAATCACATCATTAAAAAGGATTTAAGACAAATGCTTATACGTTTTATATACTATTTTCATTTTTCATTTAACATAAAAAAAAAAATTAAAAAAAATAAAAAAAAAATTGTCAAAATTTTCTACATATTGCGCAAGTGCTGACTAGTAAATATATAAAAGGAGAGGAACAAACTCCCAAAATATCAATATAAGAAAAGAAAAAAAAAGAAGCAAATTAAGAGTATATTTGGCAAAAATTAAAAAACCAGTTTATTTTACTATTCACTTACTTTTGCTACTATTTATGAGCCCCACTACACTTTTTGGTACTATTCATAGGTCCCACTATACTATTTCAACTAACTTTTACATTTATCTACTATACTTTGTGTGTGTTTGGCTACCAATTAAAAAGCTAGTTTATTTTATTATTCAACTTATTTTTGCTACTATTCATGGGCTCCACTGTATTTTTTGGTACTATTCATAGGTCTTATTATACTATTTTAACTAATTTTTACCTTTATTTACAGTATTTTCAATAAAAAATTTTCAATTTCAGAAAATAAACGGATCTTAAACAGACCTCAACAAAAAGTTTTCAGTTTCAGCAAAATAAGCGGATCCCAAACAGGCCATAAATTTTAAAACCTATACTTTAAGGGAAGTTTCAAATTTAATCCTAAAATTTAAGACTGTTACAATTTAAACCTTTTTAGTTTCATTAGTTTCAAATTTAACCCTCCACTTTTAATACTGTATTAATTTAAACCCCCTACTCAAACCTAAGGAGTTCAAGGTTTAAATTGATATAATTTTAAAACTTTAGGACTCAATTTGAAACTAGTAAAATTAGAATGTTTAATTTGTAAGTCTTAAACTTCAAAATTGATTTGTAACCAATCCTAAAGAATATGGTCTAACATGTAATTTACCCTAAAACAAAGTGAGGAACAAACTATCAAAACATCCAATAGAGCGTCACATAAAGCAACCACGTTGGTACCATTCTTAAAAAGTTTACATAATAGTGTTCCTAATCTGCTGAGTGAATGACATAGGTAGTTATTAACATAAATCTAGCCATTCACTTCACATAAACATAGCATTATCCAAGTGAAAAGGACAATATCAATAAAAGGGTAAGTGGAGAAAATTAATTTTTAGGAGGAGTGTTAGCGAACTTCCATTGAAAATGATCCATGTTTTGATAGCTTCTTCCACCTGCCACGTCTTCGATTGGTACAGCATCTGATATCTCCTTCAGGTCTTCTTCTGTAAGTTTCACGTTCAAAGAGCCGATATTGTTTTCCAGGTTCTTGATCTTACTTGTCCCTGTAAAAGTTCAAGCCAAATGAACATGAGAAATAGCAGGTGAAACTTGAAAGTCTCAACTTGCCTCCTTTTTAAAATGGAGGAGGCATAAGAGATTTGGCAAATTGGATTATAAAATTTCACAAACAATTCAAAAGGGATCTGAGTCAAAAAGCAACTGTTAGTGTTTATTCTAAATAAATATAATTGAAAATGAGCATATTAGTGAACTTTCTTGTTGAATGAGAAAAGAAGATATATACACTTAAAATTATATACATTTACATTTACAATCATCCTTAAAATATCCATGGAACTATCAATCCTCTCTTCTTGATTATCAATTTTTGCTGCAAAAAAAATAAAATAAAATAAAACTCCAAATTTTCTGCCTGTGGGAGGTACCAAAGGGTTTACTGAACATAAAATTCCAACCTTGATCAATGCTATCAGATTTTTCTAAACACAGCTCCCAATATATTTAGCAGATCTGCTAATATATTTTAGAAATTACACATGGTTGACTCATGATATTAATTTTTATTCCTCAAAACCATACTACCACTCATTCAAAAAGTTAAAAACTAGCCTGTATGGCCAATGATGCCTTCAAGACATTGTGATCATAAACATGAACCCATAATAAAATCTTTTTTTAGTTATGACCACAACCTAACACTATGTTTATAAATATTTTAACTGTAAATTATAATCTCTGATTTTTTTTTCTGAGGCTGTTATGGCGCTATAGCAGGCAATATTTACGTAATCTCCAGCCATGAAATGGGTTGTTATCCATTTATATAGTTTAAAATTTGAGGCAGCAAAACCTTATGGAACTCAATAGGGATACTTGTGATATTTTTCCTTGACTTGTATGTCAACTTTGTCTTCTATAAGAAGCAGGTGATCTTGATTCTACTTTTTGCAGCTTAAAAGGGGAAGTGCATTACAGACTTGGAGTCAAGCTAACTCAATTTGAAGCACACAAAAGATAATGGTATAAATAACAATGAATAAAATCTTCAGCCACTTTTCCTTGTCCACTTTTGAAAACTTAAATACAGAGCACATTTTTTCACTAATGTAATTAATCATGACAAAAAAAAAAAAAAATGAAAGCCAATTACCAGGTATGGGTACAACGTCTTGTCCCTGTTTGAAAACCCATGCAAGAGCTAGCTGAGCAGGAGAACATTGGTGCTTTCTAGCAAGGTTTTCTATGCGACTATAAATGGTCTTGTTCTTGTCCAAATTTTCTCCTTGGAAACGAGGGTGCAACACCTAATAAGAAAAAAGAAGAAGAGCTGGATGTCAGTTTCATTTAAAACATTTTTTTTTATTGTTACTATTTCTACCGTTAAGGGGAAATGCCAAATTCTTGAAATCCTTTATATAAGATGGTTCTAAAGTTTAACAACAAAGTCTCAATCCCAAAACTTTGGAGTCGGCTATAAATTCTCAACCAAAAAATAATGCGGGAAGTGTGAAGAAATTTTTATTTTCTTATTTAATTTATTGGTCAATTGGATTTTATTTTAAGTCTTATTAGTAAGTTAAGTTATTAGTACTTTACTCCTAGGATATCTATCTTTTTATTTTTTTGGTTCTTCAATTGTTTTGCTGCATCCATTCTGCATTCGTCCTATGTTAAAGAACTTGGTCAACCATGTGTATTCTTAGCCATATATATTCTTCTATGCCATTCTATCCTTACAAAATCATACTCTATCACCTCCATAGTTAATATATCTTTTCTTACTACTTTTGTTTATGTTTTTTAAGGTCTTCTTCTATTTCGTTTTGTTCTCTTGGCTTGAACTAAATCATTCATTCTCATTGGTGTATTAATAACTTTCTTTTGTAAATGGCCAAACTATCTTAAGCAACTCTTTCTTATCTTTGCATCAATAGGAGCCACCAATCTTTAAAGGAATACCTTCATTTTGTAAACTTTCTTCTTTTCTTTTTTTTTCCCCAACTTATCTATAACATTCTTATTTTAGTTAAGCTTATTTTATTATCATGTTGATTCTTAATAGCTCAAAACTCAATACGATAGATCATAGCTAGTCTTAAGCTAAAAAACATAATATTGCCAAAAAAATAGCAATTGTGATAACTTCAAAATAAAATAAATGCTGCATTTACGTGAAAATTCTTCAGTGGAGATTGCTTTAAGAAAAAATATACATATTAGATGTTACAATGTATAATTCTTTTAAAACCAACTGAATAAACAGTGGCTAAGGTCCAACTCTTTAAGAAATATAGCGTAGAATATAGTTCCATAATGTGTAATGTGGCAAGTATGGAAGGAGAGGAAAAGGAGGACCTTTGAGGCATAGGAGTTATCTACAGACATGATAAAGTTAAAGTCTTGATAAATTCTACTCTATATGATTTCATAGATTCATTGTAATTTTGACTTTTCAAGGGGAATTGTTAGATGTATTGGCAAAATACCCCAGGTTTCTTCTGTACTTGTATAGCTTTTCATCAATAAAATTGATTTACTTATATAAAAAATGAAGGGAATATAACTATTTTGGTTCTTGAAGTTTGCTAGAAGTTTTAATTTGCTCCCTAACATTAGGGGTGTCTTTAAGTTACCCACCACCCAACTGCCTCCTTTTTTATTCAATAAACTTGAAGTATGCATTGATCAAAGAATGCAGGCAATTTGACAGTCAATGCATAAATGAGAAAAAACATTGGTGAAATATGTACCAAGGAGCTATTTGCATCCAAATTTTCCACAACTCCTTTGCCAGCAAAAAACCCACGGCCAAGAGGACTGTATGGAACTATTCCAATGCCAAGCTCCCTACATGAACAAAAGCATTTGTACAGCTGGGCAATGAACAAGAAGCTCTAAATTTTAAATTTTCAAATCAAGAAAGGAAGAACATGTCAATGGTGTAAACATGGAAGCACTCATGAGACCAAAATTAATAAAAATATCATTTGTGAAGTGTGAACTGAATAAACCTGCATAGTGGAATTATGTCGTCCTCAATATCACGAGTCCAGATAGACCACTCCATTTGTACAGCGGTGATGGGATGCACAGCATGTGCCCTCCTTATTGTATCAGGGCTGGCTTCAGATAGACCAATATACTTGACTTTTCCCTCATTTACCAGTTTCTTAAGTTCACCAACCTACATTCCAAAAATATGTATCAAATCAAATTAACCACCTGGATATCACCATCTACAATGAAATAATGAAGGCAGAGAATTTGATAATTTCAAATTATGAACAAGCAAGAATTTCGTAGGCATCTAGTGAAAGAGTAAGAGAATCACTTACAGTGTCTTCTATGGGTACTTTTGTGTCTACCCGATGCTGATAATACAGATCAATGTATTGCACATCAAGACGCTTCAAGCTAGCCTCACAGCATGAGCGAACATACTCAGGGCTACCATTCACTTGCATGTGAGGAAATCCTAATTTTTCAATGCCAAATTTGGTGGCTATCTGAATTTTCTCTCTTGGCAACTGCTTCAAGGCCTGAAAGATATAAACTTCTTTCAGGTAATAGCACAGAGTTTTAACATGGTCCTCATTATAATCAATTCACTAACAACAAAACATATAGAAGATAGTATCACAAAGAAATTTCCACATCTTCAACCATCTTAAGATTTATTACCAGATAGGAACAAAAACATTTAACTTCTTGAGCTAGTAAAAGTAAAAATTAGTGCCATTTACCTTTCCAAGCAAAATTTCATTAGAATGGGGTCCATAAGCGTCAGATGTATCAAAGAAAGTGATACCATTACTGAAAGCATACTTTATTATTGAGATCCCATCCTCCTCAGGGATAGGAGAATTGTAGGCTCCAGTCAGGGACATACATCCAAACCCCAACTTTGAGACCTGAAAGAAAAAGGTGAGAGAGAGTTTAGAATTACAAAGAAATGAGAAACAAAAAGTTGACAAAACATGCAATAGGAAGAAAATAGAGCGCAGCAAACTATTTTAGTAGAAAAAAATTTCCTTGAAGCCTTAGAACCTATGCATCTTGAGCATTGGGAAAGATTAATTGCAAGATTTCGAGGTTATAGATTATTTATGCAGGTCCAGCCTTATGTTGAGACTCTTGATGTAAGAAAGAAACAGAACTATTAAGGTCTAAAGTTTCTATCCTTTCTATCAATTTTAATCTCTGAAGCCTCCCACATGACAACATATGAAGCACACAAGATTGATGGACTTAAATACATACAAATATTTCGTGCTGAAAATCAAAAAGATGAAAGACCAGGAGTTTGTTGATTCCAGCATCTCACCTCAACAGTAGTCGATTATATAGCATAGACGATTACCAAAAATAGGTTCTTAGTATACTAGGCAAGAGAATAGTAACTATTTAAGAGATGGCATTTGTCACAAATCTCGTCTTCACAAGAAAAAAAACAAATCTTTTTGGAGTCAGACTTTATAGTAAAAGTTTCCTGATCACCTCAATCTGTTAAGTTTATCATGTTGACTTGGTTATGAGGCATATAGATGGCTGCTTTGGTGCCATGACAGAGTTTCAAGGGCATCATAATCTCAAAAAACAATTCAATTATAAGTATAATCAAATTGCTCTAAACTCTTGTTTTGTCATTCCCACTTAAACTTTCTGGCACGAGAAGTTTCTCACTAGGCCAAAGCTTAAAGATTACCTCTTATTAAATCATTCCTCTTCTCTTAGGTTGATCCAAGCTCATGCTTTGAATATAGAATTGTGCTTCTTAGGGATGACGCAATTCTTGCTGCTGTAGGAAGTTCTTATTGAACAGTAATACTATTGACACAACTTTTATTTTCCACAACAAATTTTACAATTGCTGAGTTGGTCAGCTGTAAGTGGTGGACACAACTATCATTCATAGACCCAAAAAATTTTCTCCATCAATTAGAGTCGACCAACTCAACAATTGTAAAATTTGTTGTGAATAAAAGTGTCTTATCATTTTCACTTATTGAAGGGTGCCAAATGTCTTTAGAAGACATCATTATTGCAGCAAGACTACAATGGAACACTTCTCTACAAACCTCTCAAAAAAAAAAAAAAAAAGTTTGGGGGAGGTGGGGGGTGGGAGGGTAAGACTGTGTACCAATCACCTCTCTTAGACTTTGAAGAAGTGGGAACTTTATACATTGGCCATGACCTTTTGGTCTGTGTCTCTAACTAGTATTCAGTTAACTAGGTCCCCAGGACCCCATCATATATTTACAAAAATAAACTGTACATATACCGTACAATCTGCAAGAGTGTTATTTTCATAATAATACTCCTAACACCTAGAAGCTTCTGATCACATAAAGGTAACTTGGAAACTCCCAAAATCAGTTTTAATTTTCTTCTAATCTTTCCTTCCTTCATGTCTCCTCAAAAGATTACGGCTTAAGATCTAAAACTATCACCAGGACTTATAGCCATGAAAATTCGTGCATTTCATGGAAATTAAACGAGCTATCTTGTAATTTTACATTACATATTAGCTTCATCATTCAAGAGCATTTCTGTTAAAAATAAAAGTAAAAGAGCTATCATTGATGGTACTGGATAAGCTTCTGAAAGGGGAAAAATCTCTTAAGCCCAAGTAGACGGATCCATCGTTTGCACGGCCCTATATGGACGGACCTATTGTGAACGGGCCGGACACAGACGGGCTGAATTATGCTGGGCTAGATTATCCATGGGCCTGTTGAGCCCCTAAGGAGGGATATTTTGGCCCATTCTCGTAAGAGCCCAAATAGAGTCCTTGCGCTAGTAGGACTTCGGAGATCTGGTATACTTGATAAAAATCTTCCGCGTAAGGAGGAGACTTGTTCATCACGTTTTGGACTCCATAGGAAGAGTCCTATAAGGAAAAGACTTCCGCATCAAGGAAGGGATGTCAATCTCAAGCCACTATAAAAGCCCCAATACCCTCATAAGCCAAGGTACGCATAATTAACCCTCTCTAGCACTCTAGAGTTGTGAGCACTCTTTCTGACTTGACCTTCGGAGGGTATTTGGCCGGCACCACACCGGTGCTCTCTATTAGGTCCTCTTTTTTTCTGTGCAGGTGTCGTCTCGAGGGTGCGAGCATTGTGCAACCCACTGTTGATATTTTCGGCATCATCAGTTGGCGCCGTCTGTGGGAAAACGCCTCTAAGTGATTAAGCCACATTATCGTTTCCCGGACCAAAAGGTTGCATGGTACTCACTCGCTCAATGGCAACTACTAATGACGTACAAGGAGAGGAACCACCCACGACTGCCCTCGAGAGACAAGTTCAAACTCTCGGTGCCGCCGTGGAGCGTCTCACCAAACGGAACCTCGACTTGGAAGAACAGCTGCGCCAGAAGAATGCAGCACTAAATGGCCGACCGGAAGATCAGGAAGGGACTAGTGCTCCAAACAGGAATCAGGAGAGACCTGAGGGCAGCCACGCCCCAAGCAGGCCGGAAGGGCAGCATGTGAGCATGCCATCCCTCACGGATGCGACTCCACCACATATAGCTGCAGAGATGCAGGCCATGAGGGAACAAATGGAGGTCATGATGAACGCCCTCAAGGGGCGAGTATCCAGTGACCTTGACGATCTGGTCAATCGTACCGATTCACCCTTCACTGCGGCCGTGAACTCTTTCCCCCTGCCCCACAAGTTTCGCATGCCGAATATAGATAGCTATGACGGGATGAAGGATCCTCTTGATCACCTGGAAACTTTCAAAACCTTGATGCATCTACAGGGGGTACCGGACGAAATCATGTGCAGGGCCTTNAAAAAAAAAAAAAAAAAAAAATCACTACAAAACCACTAAATACATTTGTAGCAAAGAAGCAATACAAGATATAGTACCATAGTTCATAAAAGCAATTAAATAAACTTACAACTTACAAGCATGCATTCCATTCATGCCAATTAAGAATCTTAATCAAAATCCTACAATTTTTTTTTTTTTTTGGGATAAATCACAATCCTACAACATATATTTTTTTTTTGACAAATCACAATGCCACAACATTGTAGGCCAAAAGAATCATAACTTGTAGGATTGTGATTAGCCACTATTTGAGTAAATTCCAAATGAAGGCGGGATTCACCTAAATGCATGACCAATTAATTCCATGCTTCGTATGCCAGTATTCCTGCCTTCAGATTTTGACTGATAAAAATGTCATGATACTTAAGAAAATGGTATGAGACAACATTTTCACTCAGACAGCACATAAAATAAAATGATGCATAAATAATTTACCTTAGAAAAATAACCAACCATGTGGCATCCTCGATCATCGCATTCACACAATACATAGAACAGAAAGAGGTCAACGTCATAATAGAGGGTCTTGTGATCAAGAAACAATTTTGCCAAATAACAAAGATTCTGCCCATAAACCTTGTTCTTTTTGCCATCAACCTGTTTTGAAACATTTAATTAAATAAAAACTTAAATCAATTAAAAAATTTAAATACGCTCATATACAACAGGGTATCCTATAAAACAAATAATACAAAACAGAGTATGAGAAACAAGAAGAAAGGAAACCATATATTCCAATATTGAAGAAACCATATAACAAGATATTCTAAAAGTAAACCAAACTCATAGTTCTTTTGATAAAGTTATACATGAAGTCTGTTTACTGAAGTTATAGAAATTGATATTTACATTTAACTCCATATATCTTTTTATAAACAGATATATAATCTCCTATAGAAAAAAACACGTTTCAATTTTAAATGCCAAAAAATCATTGGGGAAAAGGAAATCTCAGATGAAGGAGAACTACAAACTATACTTAATAGTCACATGCAAAAAACTTATGTACAAACTGTACTTAGATGTTTAAAACTTATTAACCCAAATAAAACCAGCACTAATAACCAAACAACATACCTCAAACATTGACAATGTACCACATCGGTATATCTCATCTCCAGGGGGATGCTTGAGATCACACTTCCTCTACACATGCAGAATAAGAATTAAATAGACCAAATACATCCAAAATTGCAAAAATTAAAGGAAGAAAGGGAAATCACTAACAGAAAAGATAGCCAAGAAAATGAAATCTAACCACTCAATAACACAAATTTCTATCTCCTATCTCTTCTTAAAATAATATAGTAATTAGTTATAGTAAAATTTAAATCTATTAAAGACATCAAAAGGAAGAGATCTAAATGCCCTGTAGACCAGGTTCAAACCATGTGGTTTCTATCCATCAAGGCTTCTGACAAACTATGTCCAGCACAAATTTCACTTAAGCAATCAAAGAGCATATGAGAAAACCCAATCATATGAACTCATTACAGTAGACTACAAATTGATAAACAAAATTCAGAACGTTAACGTTTTTAACCGATGAACTGAATACAGCTCAATGCTGCCAATACTATTCCTCCTTAAAGGCCAACCATACCACAAACTGAAAGTATATAGTGAGTCAAGACAGTGGAATATGAAGCACTGCTCACCATATGCCTCTGAAGTTGTTCTTTACGCTTCATGAAATTGAGGCAAAACTCACAGAAGTACAACTTCACACAATCATTGTATTCCGGTGGAAAGGGGGAAAAGTACCATGTCTCGATCTCATATCTTCCAAGCTCTATAGTTGCTATATTTTTCACTTTTGTGAACTCTTCGTGTTCTCGCAAACTGGCAGCATCAAGCTCTTCATGACCCTAAAAATTGTGAAGAATGAATTAAGATTATATAAGTACAAATTACAACTTATGATGGAGGCAGGAAACTCGAATGACAGCCAGAGATTCAGCTCATAAAATTCTAAATGTAAGCAGCTCATGTCATTTGGTATTTCATTAAATTAATCATTTACTTCTCACAAGAAATTAAAAAGATGTTACATTATTTCCACTCTTATGAATTCATGTGTGTATGCATGTGTTGTGTGTGTGTGTGAGAGAGAGAGAGAGAGAGAACAAGTGCAATCATGTGCCACATGACAGACCATGACATATTGATTACGGCTCAAAGTCAAAACTGATATAGAAGTAACTGCTAAATCTTCTCAAAGCTTCATCAATGCAAAATTTAACTCTATTATTTTCCTCTTCTAATACATTTAACATTCAGGAAAAATAGGCTCTAGCTTAGATAACACTAGAGTGAAGGCTGAGATAATGGAATTAAGACCCTCTAGCAAGAGAATAAAATTAAAGAGAATGAGACGAAAAGTATGTAACTTTCAGATTCCACTTTCATTATAATCCTAGCTGATCAGATAACCCATCCAGTACATGTACCTTTTGGTTCCCTTTATCTCTATGGTTTCTTTAAAGCTTTCAATTTAGACAGGGTTTCAGTACAAATAAGATGGAGCAAAAAAAAATTGGAAAATATTTTTTACTTGTATTTACCTCTACATGTGTCTCGTCAATCTTTCGCTTCTGGTGGCGTGTCATTTTCAAGCTTGTAACCTGGAAAAACTCATGCACAATTCTTGTGATTAGTATTAAAAATAAGAAAGTAAATTCTGTGGGAGAAGCAAATAATAAAGGTATTAGAAAAAGTATCACATACTCATTACCTTGTCCTCCACCTTCTCATCAACAACAGTCTCTACAGAATCGAGATCAAGTTGTTCAAGCTTCACCCATTCGTCAAGCCTCCTATTGACTGTCAAAATGCACAAAGTAATAAATAGCGAAGAACACACACACACACACAAAACCCTAAACCCCCAATAATAAAATCATAAAGCAGCAGAGCAGAGCACAACGATTTCCAGTAACTTGAAAACCCTAACCCTAACCCTAACCCTAACCCTAACACCAGCAATGGAAAGTGAAAGCAGAAATTAGGAAAAGAGTGAGAAATCATACACTCGGTGTAGTGGACATAGTACTCGTAATCGTTGGGGCCAGCGGAGGGCATTTTGCGGCGTTCGATGACTTTGACAGGGTGGTATTTGGAGTCCCTCCAACGGCACATGACACGAGTACCAACCTCCAGTGGAAGCATACTCGCTCTCCTCTTCTTCATCACCTCTGATTCTACTACTATCATTACTCCATCGCCAAGTTTTGGATCTCCGGGACTCCTACACCCACCATTCCCGTTCCCGTTCTCTCTCTCTCTCGGTGAATCTAACGATCCCATTTCTTCCTTCTTTCTCTTTCTTCTTTTTTTTTTTTTTTCTCTCTTCTTTCCAAATGCCCCACCTCCTCAATGTGGAATCGTGGTTACTTACAAGTTACCAAACATATTTTTTATTCCCTTCTTCTTCTTCTTTTTTTCCCTAAACAAAATAAAAGAAGAGAAAATTTAGAAGGATAAAATGCTGCTAGTTTTTTATTTAAAAAACTAGTTGCTAACCCATGCAATGCATAGGAAAGATATTGAAAAATAGATTTTATCTTTCTTTTATTCTATTATATGTCATTTATATATAAGTGTGTTTAGATCTATTGATAAAGAGCAATCATTGTGTAGCATTCTCCATAAATTAACATTATACTGAAATTAAAAAATTAAAAAAATAGAAAGAAGAAAAGAGATATAACATCATTTTCAGTTGTAAATCTATAGTTTTATAATATTTTAAACTTTTTTTAATGATATAATGTGTTTGGGACCAAGTGTGTGTGTAAAACATCATATACCTATAATCATAAAAGCAAGCATTTCTCATAGAAAAATGTGAAAAATAACCAAAATTTTTTTTACATATATGGGTTAGATTTAAAACAGACTACATATATTCCAAGTCTGATAAGCCAACTCAATGGTAGAAAAATGTTCTTTATAAAATTAGATAGTAACATATTTTACAAAAGTAGGCAATTCTTTGCAACTCTATCTTGTGGTTCATATTCTGCAGTATACAACAAAGTGATTTATCTATCTAGGTACAATGGGCAATAGTATTGGCTGTTCTTAAGCACAATTCAATACAGACAAATGAGATAGAAAAGAAAAAAAAAATAACATAACAAATACAAAAAGTACCACTGTTCCAGCCCTCCAAATCTCCATAAACAAAACCCTTTCCTAGCCCAAAAATACAAAAAGTTCTAGCAGTCTCAATTTTCAAAAGAGAAACGAATACTTATCCCAATGAAGAAAAAAATTGGAAACAACTGGAGCTACAGTTTCATAGGAGTATGTTGTTCTCAACAAAAAAATATTTTGCCAAAAAAAAAAAAAAAAAAATGGAATCCAAAATATTTTGGGGTTTATGTGATTTGTGACTGCTTGAAACCAAAACAATATGAGCCACACTATAGTATTTCCAACTACCATAGTGACTAGTTGTTTTGTGGAAGGTACTTATTATTGCACCAAGCCCGACCTCTAAATCCTACCCTTATGTTCAATTATAAACTACATCTAATCCTAATTGGCTATTATGTTTAGAATTATATGCAAAACTAAATCAATTAGGCTCTAGAAATAAATATATAAATTCTAATATAAAGTTAAAATTTTATAAAACAAACATAAATTCTAATATCAAACTCCAAATAAATTATATAACATGCAACAAAGAAACCCAAAATGGAAAAAAAAAAAAAAAAGAAACAAAAAAGAAACTATAGTAGCTAAATATACAAATAAAATAGTAATTAAAAGACACTGAGACGCTGAAATTAATATCTAAAACTAAAGAAGCATACCTTGCTCAAAAACTTTTTTATTTCGATAAGATCAAACCTGGCTCAGAAAAGCTTAAATTAAAAGAACACAATTTAAATAGATTAGTAAACCCAGTGGCCAAATAAAGAAAACAGGTAAGCGGGAAAATCCTAAAATTATATTTAAAAAAAATAAAAATCACATAATGATTCATAGATATAAAACCCAAATTGCCCAGATTAAAATCAAAAGCACATTAAATTATCAAGTAGAATATAAAGTTAGCCTAAAAAAACCCACAAAACCCCTTAGTAACAATCGGAAATTAAGCGAAAATTGAAATTAGTAAATATATCTTCGACTAAAAAAAATAAAAACAGGAATGAGGAAAACAAAAATCAGATAATAAGTCATAGATTAAAACCCAAATCGCCCAACAAAAACAACGAAATTTCCCATTTTTT
>NW_027071806.1:553178-583151 GCF_002906115.3 Quercus suber | reverse complement strand
CCTCAACATCTCTTCGAACTTGGTCTGGACGAGATCATGATTTTTGGTTAGATTCAACCAAAATACCTTTGGAGACTTTAATAACTCCACCTTGCCCAGTGTATTTGTAGCCACGAGAATCAAGCTCCGAAAGTGAAATCAAGCTTTTCTTCAATTCCGGAACATGCCTCACATTTTCAAGTATTCTCACAATGCCATCAAAGAGAGAGAGAGAGAGGCGAGTACTTGCAAAAGTGGATCCATTGATGACTTAAATTTCACGGGTTGTGCTCCATAAAACTTAACCAGCCAATAGTATAATGGAAAGTTGTTCTGCTTGGAGAGCATCTGTATTCTTCTAAAAATACAACTGCTCCCCCTGAAATAAGAAATGTGGGGAAAGAGTGACTACGATAAGTATAAAGATTCATTTCATAGACAGTCAGATAAAAAGTGGTGTTAGGTTCTAAAGATTTAGGAATTTATGTATTTAGAACTCTAATTTGTATTGTTGGCAAACCATGATCAAAACAGGTTGTTTAGTCTTGTTTAGGCTTGCTCAAAGATGTTTATTTGTAAAACTGAATCGAGTGAGTGCAGATTTATTGGACTAAATCTGTAAGGCTGATCGATCGAAAATTAGACTCGATCGATCGAACCACGTACAGATTTATTTTTCTGCAGAGTTCCAGTTCAGCCCAAACTCTATTTAAACGTCTTGGGGTTCAAGTAAAACACTTCTATATATAAGGAAAACCCTAGAACGTTTTTGGGACTTCTGAGAGAGAGATTAGAGTCCTCTTGTGCCTCCTTTTATTTTTAGGGTTTTGTACCCAAACCTCTCTAAGTCTTTGTTGCTCATATTTGCGGTTTATGTGAATCTCTTGTGAGATCCTTGAGGAGCTTTCCTTCACATAAACTTAGGGTTTTTAAGGTAGAGATTATTTCAACATCTTGATGATCAACAAGGTTGCTACATTGGAGATTAAAAGAAAAGCAAGCGGGGAGCTTGTAGCTGATTGAAGAATTCAAGAAAGAAGTAGTCCGTGGATTCGGAGCCTGCGCGTGGTCGTGTCAGGAAGTTTTACTGGTGGGTAGCATTAGGAAGTCGAGCGGGGAGCTTGTAGTCCTTCTGTAAGAACTTCAATTCTTTCATAGTGAATTCTGTTATGCCTTGAGGATCGGTGGGTCAAATCCTCCCCAGGTTTTTACCGGTGGTTTCCTGGGTGATCATATCTTGTGTTATTTATTTTCCGGTGCTTTATATCTTGATATGATTATTTATTGTTTTAACCTAGAATTGCTTAATTTGACTAAGTAACAACTTGGCTAATTAATCTAGGCTACGCAATCTGTGTGTTTAAGGGGTCTAAATTTCCAACAAGTGGTATCAGAGCGGGTAGCTCTTCTTGTTGTAGATCTTTTGATCTAAGAGCTGATCCTTGACCCTGTTGTCATGGATAATTTGAAGTGTCTTTCTGATCATATTTCTGCTCATCTTCTGCTGATTTTATTGATGCCTGTGATGTTTTGAATAAAAAGGACACTATTGTTTCTGTTGATTTTTTTGATGCTTTTGAAACTCTTCGTAAGGAATTATCTAAATCTTTGAAAATTTCTAAGAAATTCAAGGAAGAGTTAAAATTGGCTAATCTTGAAAAAGAGGATTTGATTGTGAGATTAGATGAGTCTAATAAAAAAATGAATTTTTGAGAAATCAAATTTCCTCTCAAGATGAGAAGATGAAAAGTTTGGAACAAAAGTTAGCTGAGGCTGAAGCTAAATTGAAAATTTGTCTAATACCAAACTTGTTGATGATAACAGAAGTGTTTCTGTTTCTCTTAAGCCTAAAACTGAGAAAGTTTATATCCCTCCTTTTAAGAGGAATAATAAAGAGAAGGCTTATTTTGCTAGGTTAGACAAAGGTAAAAGTTCTGATGTAGACGCTGAAGTTTCTAAACCTAAGTCTAATCCTACTGTTAGAGAGCATAATAAATTGTTTTTGTGCCTACTTGTCACCTTTGTGGTGTTGTTGGTCATATTAGACCAAATTGTTCTTTGTTGAGGCAAAAACCAAAATCTGAGAATAGATTTGCTATTAGGAATACTGATGTTCCTAAATTTGTTCCTGTTTGTCACTTTTGTGGTGTCTCCGGTCACATTCGTCCTAATTGTCATAAATTAAAATTTAAGCATTCTATGTTTCAATTTAGATATGTGATGATATTTCTCCTGCCATAGGTTCAAATAAATTATTTCATATGCTTTTGAAAAATTTGAGCTTGTTGGTTTGTGAAAGGAATTTGCAGGATTTCAGTTCTCTCAAAAGATTGGTGTAATTCCTCAAATGCACTCTACTTCTCATGGATTTTCACCTACAAAGCCGAATACTCGTGCTAAATGGGTGAGAAAAGATTCTCCAAGGTGAGTGTTGCTAACTTGTCCTTGATTTAATTCTTTCAATTATTTGTGGACATGTTTTGTTTTTTTGTTTTTGGTTGTTTTGTTTTTTAGGTTGTTTTTTTAAAAAAAAAAAAAATCCAAAAACATTGAAAAATTTAAAAAGACAAAAATATTTTATTTTGTGTCTAGTTTTTCTTTTTGAGGATTACATGAATTGTTATATCTCTCTTGATTTAGAACATGCCTGACATTGTGGAGAAACTTGAATAGTTTGTGCTAAGCTATTTTTGATTTTGAATGAGTATGTACTAGTTTGTACATGTACTCAAGGGTTAATTAAGAAATTGATATTTCTTGTTTGTGTACCCTTTATAGCTTAGTTTTGCACTGTCATGCATTGCATTTGCATTGTTCATTTAGCATAATATGTGTTTTTTGTTTTTGGTTATAAAGTTTGTTAAAACCAAAAAGATTTTTGTGTTTTGTATTATATATCTTGGATTTATAATCAAGGATTGGCCATATTATCTTTACATAACATGTTTATGTACCTTGTTTAGCTTTGATAAGCTTATTTATTGCACTTTACTAGTTGAAGTTTTGTAGTGCATGTTGTGTGGGAAAGATGTGTATGGTTTTTAATCTCCTTGTCTTAATCATGAAGTCATATGTTATTTGACTGTCGGACTTGATCCTTTTGAGAAAGGCATAAATAACCATCTCACCACTGTTCACTAGCCAATCATGAACACCTTAGTGCATATCATAAGATTCTGTGCTCGAGAAAGTTAGCACATGCACAAAAAGAACATAAGGTGTAGCCTCAAATTAATTTAAAACTGGTGTGTACTATTAGGCTTGATGCCAATTCACTTAATTCAAACCGGTGTGTACTATTAGGCTGAATGCCATCTCATACAAATAAGAGGCAAAAATGCAAGAAACTTACATGATTGCAAGCTTTTGTTCTAGGAATGTGGGAGTTATATGATGTAACTCTTTAGGTGATAGTCTCTTTTAAATTCTATGTGATGAATTTTGTAGACTTTGTGATTGATTCTATTCACATATCACCTCACATGTATCTCAAGCTTTTGCTAGTTGCACACACTACACAAGTTACTCTTTGTAAACTTGGTACATTATATTGTGTGTGATTTTGTTGTGGCCATCCAAGATTAAAAGTTCCTTGATTTTGATGCAAAATATGTTTCAAGTTTGAAAAATTTGAAAATATCTTGAAATTTGTGCAGAATATATTTGTTGCTTAAGAAAATTTCAATGGGAGAATGATTGAAATTTGTTTTGAGAAAATTGGGTTCAAAATTTTGGGTTTTTGAAAAAAAAAAAAAATCCATCTCATACTCATGCATTTTGCTTTCATTGGTTAATGCTTTGAGGAGTTGTTTTTCAAAATTAGGTTTGTGTCTTTCAAAACTGTGATTTTTCTCAAATTTAGTGAGTCTCTGCCAATTCGATCGATCCAGTGTGTTTTTCGATCAATCGAAAAAGTGCTTTAATTTGTTTAAAAATGACTGTTTCATTCGATCGATCGAATGTATTTTTCGATCAATCGAAAGTCGCGAATCAGGTTTTTAAAAAGGGTTTGTTCTTGATCCGAATTGGGGCTTTTGTGAAATTGAGTTGAATTTGATGAAATTGGCTTGTTGTATTGATGAAATTAAGCATTATACTCTGAGAGTTATGTTATGTGATGCTCAATTCATCAATTTGTTTAAAAATTCAACAAGTGATTTTCAAATTTACTTCCCTTCCTCGAAAACGGGAGTTCTCTCTCTCTCTCTCTCTCTCTCTAAATATGTGTATTTTGCACATATCCAACATGTGTCTTTAACAAGATTCTGCCCTGATAGTGTATATGGTAACTGTGCTTCAAAGCTTGATCCTGTTAATTTTGGCACTCAATAATGCCTTTGCGTTTGAATAGTTAAATGAGATATTTACCCCTTTGGCTCCTGAACTTTTACAGCTCTTGTTGTTATTACCGTTGTTGTTATTTGTACTGTTAGTCTGTTGCAATCATTGATATTAATGTTATTGTTATATCTTCACGATTATTGTTCTTGTTGTTCTTTTTGATGGACTTTTCCCGTACTCCAAGCATGAGGAAAAAAAAAGAAAAGAAAAAAGAACTAAGGAACTGATATTTCTGTTATGCTAATTATTTTAGGTGTTAGAATTTTTTTTTTTTCATTTGCATGGCTGTAATTGCCAACAAACCATGTTGTTATATTACCAGTTCTGCTTTTATTTAATACTCTATATTCATGAATTATACCTTTGAGTGCTTCAGGTACGTTTAAATTGACGCTTCAGTTTACAGAGGATTATCCAAACAAGCCACCAACGGTGTGCTTTGCCTCTAGAATGTTCCATCCAAATGGTAAGTTTACTAATTATGTTTAACACCTACAGTTTATTATTCCTGATATTCTTGCTTTACAGTTTAAACTTTGGATTTATAAGAAAGGACAGAATTTTCCTCCAAATTGGTTTGGAGGAAATTTCCCCCAGCCCAATATGTGGCAATATAATTGGAAGGGCCTCACTTGTTCTTTCTGTTCTATTCTGTCTTCTTTCTCTTCTTTTTTGTGTGTTATAAATACATACAGCTGGGTTATCTGGGTTTATGTTCACCAATTCCTGTTGCTATCTCCAGTGCTGATGTGCTTTGATTTTGAATATATTTATGCTTCAGCTTTCTGTAATTCTGTCTTTTTCTATAAGGCTCACCCTGCAATGCTAATAGTTATTGAGATTTGAGCCTGATTGGGAAACCTGGTGGTTGTTATGAAGCTTCTTTTCTTATCTTATTTTTAATTACTTACATATATATATATATTGATGAATCTTTTTATGAATTATTTATTGGATAGATCAAGCTCCTAAATTAATGTGAACTTAGTATTGGTCCTATTTACTTGTCCAGCTTTGCCATTCAACTCTTTAACTTTTCTTTGTTTTTGCTTTGCTTGGTCGTTATTCTATTCTCTTTTGTTAATATCTTCAAAATATTTAGTGAGAGGTTTTGCTTGTTTGTATTAATCCAAGCCATTTATTGCCCTTTTTACAGTTTATGCAGATAGAAGCATATGTTTGGACATTCTACAAAATCAATGGAGCCCTATATACGATGTTGCAGCTATAGTGGGTCATATGTTGTGTTTGGACAATGATGACCTTTGGAGAAGGGTCATTGAGGCAAAGTATGGGAATGGGGGTGGCTGGTGTACAAATCTGTGCTGGGCTAGCTTGATATCTCTCTAGTCTGTTGGTTCAAAGAAAGGGATAATAATCACTTGTGTACTCTTTTTTTATTTTTTGGATTATGTTATTTTACACTACCTAATAGCAGCAATGACAGCAATGGCAACCCAACCTAGTGGCTAAACAGCTCACATCAAACATTTTCCATAAGCCATTAATCTGTAGAACCTTTTATACTGTCGGTGCCACTCTGTGAAGTATGGATGTGGCATAAACAGTCCAAAAGTTTTGGCTCTTTTATTATATTGTTAATTTTGCTAAACAATGAGATAGAAAAATGAAATTTTCAGGTCAGGAAAATATCAACCCAGATCTTTAGTTAGCTCTGGCCTATGATTCAGAAGAAATCATAGGGCTCTAATTTCTCTTCAGCCCAATATGTACTCTTGATACATTTTAGGTGGGGGAGAGAGGAGTTGAATCTTGGATGTTTCTATTGAAATTTTGAAATACCAAACATGTCATTGAGCTATACATATTATAAATATTAGTTGAAATAAAACATCTGCTTCATTTTTGCTTTGTATCCCATTGATATTAGGATCGCCATGTTTTCCTTAAGCTTGTAAAAGCTATGTAGGAAAAAGACTGCATGACAAACTTGTCCCACTCAAACAAGCAATTTTATGAGTGCGTATTTGATACATTGCATTATAAAAAACTGTCACATAACTTTTAATTTTCTTTTTTTTTAATAAAAAAATGCTATGCTCAAACACATGTTCTTCACCCTGTGTCTCTAAAAAAAAAAAAAAACGTTCTTCACCCTGTGTTGCATATGTCAAGAAAGCATTACTATTCAGCAAATCAGACAAAAGATGATAAAGAGAGATTTGTATAGGTCCACCCTGTAAAATATTTATTGTCGTTATGATTGAGATGAATAAAGAATTCAGAACCTATGCTACCGACACTGGGATTAACCATCACAGAATACAAACATTGAAAACATTGCATAAACCATCTGATTAAAAATGTTATTAAAAAAAAAAAATTCATAGAATATTCACCTCAATAAGTTACACAAAGCTGGAGAAACAAATAATTTATTTCTATATACACTTTTAAGATACAAGTCACACCACTGTGCATTTTATGTCCTTCAATAAAAAAACCACTGACCCTTCCAATAATTTAACTCACATCACTCAGATTTGAAGACACTGACTTTTACAAAGAAGAGAAACGGATAAAAATAGAACAAACATGCTGCTGGAAATGCAAGCATGCTTCTTGATGCGGACTCCCTGCATTACCGTGCAGCGAGAGAGCCTAACTCCCGACTCAACAATACAACCGGGGCCAATGGCAACATCGGGCCCAATCAGACATCCCTCGCCAATTTTGGCAGTCTCATCCACTATAACATTTCCCACAATGTGGGGGCCATTGGACAACTTTGATGGAGAATTCTTCTCAATGAGTCTAGGTACAGTCTCAGCCCTGTAATGTAATCCCTCGGTTGTCCAATGTCCATCCAAAACCCTGGTAGCACCATAGCATAGAGCTTGTTCTCTACTGCAATTTTTGGGAAGACCTCTTTCTCAATTGAGGTGGGCTTCAGTTCAATTTGATCAAGAACTGAGGGGTGCAACAAGTAAATTCCAGCATTTATTTTGTTACCAACAAATCTCTACAAAACTCTCAACTTTTCCAGTAGACTGTTCCATAACCACCACACCATAAGAAGAAATTATTTGTTATCACCTTTCCCCGCATGTTTCACAATGTCTTCAAGTAAGATATATTTAGAGTGTTACCTTGGTCACCATTATTGAAGCTTCTCCTCCATGGGACTTGTGGAATGCAATCATTTCCTTAAGAGGATATTCACTAATAACATCACTGTTGAGAACAAAAAATGGCTCACCAGAATCATCTAGTAGTTTGTCCCTAGCAAGAGCAAGAGGACTGGCAGTGCCGAGTGGCTCAGTCTCTTGTGAGCATGTGATCTTGATCCCAAGCTTTGTTTCAAAATCCTTCAAGAAGTTCAACATTACCTGCAGAACTTAAGCAACATTAATGTCTGCAGCATTAAATCATCACTATACCATGGTAGTAAGAAGAAAGGCCATATTCCTTATCTCTGGTTGGTAATTGATAGCCAAAACCACTTCACTGACTCCAATAGCCTTAAGAGCCTCTATCTGATGAAAAATTCAAAAGATATGTCAACTAATATTTATCACACAAACAAACAGGGGATAGTTGGAAAATTTTAGAAGCCAACTTGGACAAGTGATTGGGCTTCTCAAGATAGCATCAATAGTTCTAATTTTCACATGACATACTTAAGCAGAAGAGAAAGGTCTCTGATAGTAATGGTTCTGTAATTTTGCACTACTTCACTTGGCAATTGGTAGAACTGCTTTACAGGAGTCATAACATACCACCCTTCCTTTACGTCTAGGAAATACGTGTTCCTTCCTTTTATTTTGTCTTTTTTGGTTTCAGCCCACCTTTTTGTACACTTGTAACAGAAAACATGTTGGTTGAAGATGTTTTAATTTTGAAAGTTATGATTTTACACATTCGTTAAAGATGTTCTATATAAAGAACCTGTGGGGTAGAACTAGGATGAAGGCTGTTTTTATTACAACTTCAATTTATGGTGAACATCATCCAGATAAAATATCTGCTCCTGAAACTCTGAGCAAACTCACCAGGCTTCTTTCAAATTCTAAATTTTAGAGAAACGAACTCTAAAATTGGAAACCAACTCTAAAATACAGCATAAACCAACACTAAAATTGGTGTTCTTACTGCCAAGGTGGTTGAAAAAAAAAAAAAATCTCCTAAGTCCGTAGGTTCATAGTATCGTGTGCTCCCCACACTCCCAACCAAATCTAATCTTATCCCAACTTATGGATAAGGGTTCCCACGTCTCACATCCCAAACTCAAAAGTGTAAAGATTTTTTTTTTCTTTTTTTTGAGAAACCAATCTGTGAGACAGACCGATGCTTTTATTAAAACATAAGAAAACTAATCAAACAGATCAAGGGGGATAAATGTCCCCAAGTAAGTCTTCAAATATATAAGAACCGAAACTCAAACAAAACAATAATATCATAAACCCACAAAGTTTAGAGAAATAATATAATATGTAAAGAGAGAACCTGAAGATTGTGGGTGGCGCCGCCGATTTAGAATGGAAGAGAAGAAACACCGCCGAGTCGTCCAGGAAGAGATGAAGCGCCACCGAGTTGGATTGGATATGAGTGCGCCGCTGATTTGAATATGGATTGGAAGAGAATAAGTTAGAGAGCGGTGTCGACGAGTGGATTGGATGAGAAGAAGCGCCTCCGATTTGAGGTTGTGGGTGCGCCGGGCTATGAGGGCTTTGTGGGTGCGCCGCAGACGTGGTATCAACTGTCTGATTTGAGGGATTTGTTTAGAGAGGCAAACAGAGCAAGAGCAAACGAAGCAGAGAGGTAGAGAAGCAAACGTGAGTCAGGAGAGGAGAAAGGGCTGAAGCGTGATGAATGTATAAAACCTGTTTAACTGGTAACCAAAAATCTTTAAAATTATATCAACGGATAAGATCAAAACTATAATAAATTGACAGCTATATAAATGGGTACCGTACTCTCTTTTTTTTAGATGGGTACAGAAGAATGACCCTTAAAGAATATCTGTCAAACAATAGATTTAAGTATGAGACTCCCATTTTTTGGATTGCCAAAAAAAATTAAAAAAAAAAACCATTTTTATCATTTATTTTTTGTTATTTTCGTACAAAATTTTGGTCAATAATGAGATAATGGTAATCTTCAATGAAAACCCAAGCCACTTGCCCAATTTTCAAACTGATACAGTATTGGAAAATTAAAGTCAGTCAACAAAGACGATTGCAGATGAGGTTTTTATTTTTTATTTTTTATTTTTTATTTTTTAAAGAAAACACATTGAAAATATTATTATAACAACATTATAGTACATATACATCATGGATAAGAGTTTACTGAATACAGCAAAGAATCTTTTCAATTCAAATTACATTATTGACAAGGTTTTGAGCTTGTCTTACTAGAATATGGGCTGGCTTATTGCCAATCCTAAGTACATGAGAGAAATGAACAACACCAAGTTCAGCACCTAACTCATGAATGCCTTCCATAATAGAATCTACAGAAGAGGGTGGTAGTGTAAGTCGCTTGAGAGCATTGGAAATTATCAAGGAATCACCTTCCAACACAACATCTCGCAGCTTCAAATGCCTTGCCAGCAATAGACCAGCCTCATAGGCCTTAGCTTCAACTTCGACTGACCCCATTGGAGCTTTAATTTTTCTGCATAAAGCTGTCTTCAATCTGCCTTGAACATCTCTTATCACTACACCAATCCCAGCTTGCTTCTTTAATGAAAAAAGAGCCCCATCTACATTGATTTTAAAGCAACCAGCTGAAGGAGGAAGCCAGGCCACAAGCATAGGTTGATGTTGTGCATCAGGTATGTGCTGAACCGAATTTGATGTAGCTTGAAAGCATGAACCCGTAGCAGACCAGTACTCTTGAAGGAAATGTATTGTCCAAAGAGTAATGGCTGAACCTGTTTTACTTTCTCCACCATAAAGAATTTCATTTCTATTACTCCAAAGTGCCCAAGTCGTTGTGACCACATGTGAACATTTTTCCTTACCTGACTCATTGGTCATCATAACAAGCCATAACAGATCCATTAAAGAGCCACAATGAATATCCAAATGCAGTAGTTGTAATTTTGAAGCAGCCCAAGTTTCTTGTGCTTTTGGATAGCCCCAAAAAATGTGTCCATTTGTCTCAGCTTCTTCATGACAGCAAACACACATATCATCTGTAATCACATTACGCCTCCTTAACTTGACTTTGGTCGGTAAAGTGTCATGGCAAGCACGCCAACAAAAGTGCCGCACCTTATGGGGAATGGGCAAAGACCACATTTTGTTCCAAAATTTTCTCAATAAATGACCATCAGAAGTAGTTCCATGGTTTGCAGTTGTAAACAAATTAACTGCTAATTTATAAGCACTCCTAACAGTAAAATTTCCAGTAGAAGTTTCAACCCAAACTTGTTTATCCGCTGGTAGAGTAACACTCAAAGGAATACTCTTGATTGCGGATGAGGTTTTATTAGTATGCACACTGGTATTTTGTTATATAAAATCAAGGACTCTGAAATTCAAACAAGTTACTTGTTTGATATTAGTTTTAAACTCATGTGGTTATGTTGCATCAATAGGAACTTACATTTGGTAAGTTGTATTATAAAAGTGGTTAGCTAGAGTTCAAGAATTTCATAGCTCAAATAGTTGTCATTTTTTGGTTTTTCTAAAATATCAAAGGTTCAAAAAAAAAAAAATGTAATCTAAAGTAATTTTTGTTAGGCTAAAATAATAATAATAATAATAATTTAAATTTTAAAAAACCAGATATAAACGTTCTAAGGAAAGAGATCCTAATTGGGTGGACTTATGGCAAGAGGGGTTATTATTGGGTATTACGGGAGTATACTCCCTCCCTCTCACATAAGGGTGGGTCCCACTCACCATGAGGTCCATTCCCATGTGGGAGGGAGGAAATATACTCCTAGAGTATCTAATAATTTTCCTGGTGAAAAGGGGTTTGTTTTTTTTCTCTATAATGAGATGTGTGGGAAATCACTAAGTTTCAGAGTCTGTGACCAATTGCCTCAATAGTAGTCAATACCAAGGAAAAATGCAATGTCTATGAGAAAACACATCTATATGTAATACAAAAATATTAGTGATGCTTTCCAAAACTAATTACCTTGATGGTGAAAATAAACACAATGAAATTATTAATGACACTTTCCAAAACTGAGACTCGTTGCACAAAATTCTAGTCAAATCAAAAATGTTTTCAATTGAGAGAGGTGTAAAATATCTTATACATGTCCTTGGTGTAGAACATTCTCAATCAACACAAAACACATCAATCAACCACCCTTCCACCCCCAACCCACTCAACCATCAGAGACACCACCCCACATGCACGTCGAGGCTCTTCTATTAAGGTCTCTCACCAATCAAGTTGAAAACATTCTAAACAAAAAGAGAATTACCCTAAAAAGCAAACGACTAAGCTTACTACCATTGCTTTATCCACAAAACTAAGAATGGAAAAGGAACAATTCTTTAACAAATTTCAAAAATTGTGATGTCGAGAAAGTCTGAAGAAAGCACACACAATGCTCTCTTGATAGAACATGAACTAAATTGTTAATTTCTAGTAGTAAACCTCGAATCCACGAGGGGTTTCCCTAAATCCATAAGGAGATAAAAACTAGAATCCACCAAAAGAAAATTTGACAAAACATTTTTGTTTATAGATAATAGTCTGATATACCTCTGATGGCTACAAAACATATAAATACTAAGAAAAACGTCTAAAACCCTAATTCACACTACTTACACAATTAAGTGACAAAATACTGAAATTTACCAAAAATGGCAAAATTGAGTTAAATGCAAAATCATAAGCTACTGACCTTAAGGGTCGCCCAAAAACAAACGAGACCTTATTCTAACTTTTAAACTAAAATTTATTAAGGAAAAACAAATATTACTATAAATAGCAACCAAAAAAAAAATCTGTTTTTAGGGCCTTTAAGAAGGAATTCGCCTAAATTTTGGCAACGCTTATGGTATGATTCTAGATTAGAATGCCATTTTCCTTCAACCTGCCAAATTTCACACAATTTCGACACTGTATTCCTGATGCCCTATCCTAGCACCCCCCTTTGATCTTGCGTTAGATCCAATTAGTTTCAGTGGGGGTAGAGTATATCCCAAGGGCATAGTGACATTGACAGTAACAGTAGGGACTTACCTGAGGCAGTTAACCCGTCAGATAGACTTCTTGGTGGTAGACTGCCCCTCATCTTTCAATGTGATTATTGGGAAGCCCACATTCAACAAATGGAAGGCAGCCACGTCCACCTATTGCCTGAAGGTGAAGTTCCCAACGGACAACAGGGTCGGAGAAATAAAAGGGGATTAGGTCTTAGCCAGAGAATACTACCAGCCCGTCCTGGCTGCCAAGGAGAACAACACATGGACGATTGGAGAGAAAGAAGAAGAAAAATTGGAGGCTTTGGAAACAGTGGTGCTGAATGAAGGAGAGGTAACCAAGACGACGAGGATAGGGCTGACGTTAAGCCCTGAGATGAAATCAAGGCTCGTTCGATTCTTAAAAGAGAATCAAGATGTCTTCGCCTGGAACCATGAGGACATGCCAGGCATATCCTCAAAAGTCATCCAACACAAGTTGAACGTGGATCTAGAGAGGAAACCCGTCAAGCAAAAACGGAGAGTCTTTGCTCCAGAACGAGATTAGGCAGTTACAGAAGAAGTTAACAAATTGGTGACGGCAGGGTTCATTCGGGAAGTATACTATCCTGATTGGCTTGCAAACGTCGTCCTAGTGAAGAAAGCAAATGGGAAGTGGAGAGTGTGTGTGGACTTCACGGACCTAAACAAGGCATGCCTAAAGGACAGTTTTCCTCTGCCAAGGATAGACCAGCTTGTGGATTCTACCGCCGGACATAAGTTGTTGACGTTCATGGACGCTTTCTCAGGATACAACTAGATAAAAATGGCTAAGGAAGATCAAAAGAAGACTGCTTTCATCACAAGCCAGGGGCTCTATTGTTATAAGGTAATGCCTTTTGGATTAAAGAATGCAGAAGCTACTTACCAGAGGTTAGTGAATAAAATGTTCAGTAAACAGATCGGCAGGAATATGGAGGTGTACGTAGATGACATGCTCGTCAAGAGTAAGGAAGAACTCGCCCCCCTAGACGACCTAAAGGAGACATTCGTCACCCTCAAATAATACAAGATGAAGTTGAATCCTAATAAGTGCGTCTTTAGTGTAGCTTCAGGAAAATTCTTGGGGTTCATGGTATCCCAAAGAAGAATAGAAGCAAACCCAGAGAAGGTGCAAGCCATAATCAACATGGCATCGCCCAGGACCACCAAGGAAGTCCAAAAGCTCACAGGAAGAATTGCAGCCCTTAACAGATTCGTCTCTTGGGCCACGGACAAATGCCTCTCTTTCTTCAAAACCTTGAAACAGGCGTTCGCCTGGATAGACGAGTGCGAAGTTGCGTTTCAAGAACTCAAGCATTACCTGAGCAACCCACCTCTCTTGAGTCCTTCCAAAGAAGAAGAAAACCTATATCTATACTTGGCGGTATCAAATACAGTCGTGAGTGCAGCTTTGATTCGAGAAGAAAACAAGAAACAACTCCCAGTTTACTACGTCAGCCAAGCTTTCCAAGGGGCTGAGTCCAAGTATCCAAAAATTGAGAAGATTACATTCTCATTAATAGTTGCCTCACAAAAATTGAGACAGTACTTTCAAGCAAATCCAATCCTGGTGATGACAGACAAACACATCAAAAAGTCTATGAACAAACCTGAAGCAGGGAAGAATGGTCTAATGGGCAATTGAGCTCAGCCAATTTGACATCGAGTACCATCCCAAGATAGCCATTAAGGCACAAGCCTTGGTGAACTTCATCGCTGAGTTCATTTCCTCGGACAAAGACGATCTCACCAATGAGGCTGAGGAATGGACGATACAGACTGACAGTTCGTCAGCCCAAAAAAAGGGGAGAGTAGGGGTCGTCATAATCATCCCAGACGGAGAAGTGCTAAAGTATGGAGTTTAGCTAAACTTTCCAGCCACCAACAACGAGGCCGAATATGAAGGAATTCTAACGGGATTAAGACTCAGAAAGGTGCTCGGGGCTAAGAACCTGTTAGTTCAAAATGATTCAAAACTAGTAATTGGGCAAATTAAGGGGGAATACGAAGCAAAGGAAGAGAGAATGCAGAAGTATCTCAGGCTAACAAAACGTCTTGCTCAGGAGTTCGATAAAGTGGAATTTGTACAGATACCCAGAAGCCAGAATATGATGGCAGACGAAGTTTCAAAGATAGCTTCGTCAGAATAAGAGGTGACGAGCGTGGACTTGATGATAGAAATCCAAAAAAACCCCAGCATTGAAGAAGTTCCAACGTTCACAATCCAGAGTACAGACAGCTAGATGACACCCATCATATCCTTCCTCTAGGATGGGCACCTCCCTTAGAATACAGACGAGGCCAGGAAGATCAAGAAGAGGGCAGCCAGATTTACGATCCTCAATGACACCCTATAAAAGAGAGGCTTCTCCATGCCTTACTTAAAATGTGTTAATGAAGGAGAAGCTAAGTACATCCTGGAAGAGATACATGAAGGAATTTGTAAGGACCATGCTGACCCTAGATCCCTAGTGAGCAAGATTATTCGAACAGGTTATTTCTGGCCTATTATGCAGGTGGACGCAACAGAGTTCGTCAAGAAATGTGACAAGTGTCAATGGCTGTTTGCACAATGGGGAATCGACATTATCGGCCCACTGCCCCTAGGCAAAGGACAGGTAAAATTCTTACTAGTTGCTATTGACTACTTTACGAAATGGGTTGAAGTAGAGCCACTGGTGACTATCACCGAAGCAAGGATCCGAAGTTTGGAAGAATATAATTTGCAGGTTCGGGATTCCAAGGACAATCATATCAGTTAATGGACGATAGTTCGATAGCCAAGGCTTCAAGGACTTCTGTTTAGACCTGGGTATCAAGAACCAATTTTCATTACCCGGACATCCACAGGCGAATGGACAGACGGGGGTGAAAAACCATACACTACTTTAGATCATAAAAACCAAGCTGGACGATGCAAAAGGTGCCTGGCTTGAAGAACTGCCCAATGTCTTGTGGGCTTACAGAACCACATTAAGAACCCCGACGGGAGAGACCTCCTTCAGACTCACCTATGGCACTGAAGCAGTGATCCCGGTCGAGGTAGGAGTAACCAGCACCAGGCGAGAAGTATTCAACGAAGAAGCTAATGATGATCGTCTACGATTCAACCTGGACTGTCTAGGTGAAGTAAGAGACAAAGCCTGCAGCAGAAAATAATTGACTATTACAACAGAAGGGTAAAACTCAGGCGACTCAACATAAGCGACCTCGTCCTGCACAAAGTAACCTCGGCGACCAGAGATCCTGCTCAAGGAAAACTCAGCCCCACATGGGAAGGACCCTACCGAGTTATCCATTACTCCAAACAGGGTAACTATTATCTGGAAACCCTAAACGAACAAAGACTTCCGAGGCCATGGAATATTGAACACTTGAAGAAATACCATCAATAGACGTAACAATTAAATGTATTCATTATTGAAGTTAATAAAGAAATTATTCAGCTAATGTTTCTTTGCGAGCAGGTCTATTCAATTATAATTCACAAAAAGCCAAAAAAATGGCTAAGTAACAAGATTCTGCTTTGACGGATGTAAGTTACTAACGATGACAAGATTCTTAAAAAAAGGTGTAAGTCACAAAAAGCCAAAAAATGGCTAAGTAACAAGATTCCACTCTAACGGATGTAAGTTACTGACGGATGTTACTGACGAAATCCTTAAAAGGATATAAGTCACAGGAGCAAAAGATATTGGCGAAGAGAAGGAAAAGTAAAAGTTTCACCAAGCACACCACATGGGCAATTAAAAGATCCCACCAGCATATCACAAACCAAAAAGCATGCAATCACAAGTGCAAGTAAGTACAGAGAAGCAAATTAAATTAAAGCCTAAAACAAACAGGCAAATCACTATTGTTTTACAACTAGAAACCCATAAACATTGGGTTAAAATATTGTTCCCAAAATAGATAAAAGTAAAATTGTTTCGAAATAAGATTTACAAAAAGCCCAAAAAGACACGTCGTGCAATAACCAAAGACAAGAAGAAATATTTCTTTTTTCATAAGTGACAGGTTCAAGCACTAGCAACTGAAGGGGCATCACCAACAGGAGTATCGTCAGCAGGAGCATTCTCTGGAATGTCACTTTCAGGAATTGAGGATTGGGTAGCTTCGTCAATGGCCATCTCTTTATCCACCTCTTCCAAGGCCAGACTATCCATATCGACACTAGTGGGATGCTTGACCAGGTACCTCGGAGAAGCTCAAAACCTTTGAAGTACTAACTGAAGAGCACGGTGTTGTACTCGTCAGTGGTTTGGAAAGCTTCAACAGATCTGGCATCAATTGTCTTGAGCGACTCCTTGGCACTTAGAAGTTGCTCATCCTTTTCCAAGTTGAACTGACGTTCAACTCTAAGATCATCGCCCAGGACCCTAATTTTCTCCTTCAAGGTGGTAGCCTCATCCATAGAATCGATAAGGTTCTTCTTTAACTTAGAATTTTCCCCTTTCAAAGCTTGCATCTTGGATGTGAGAGAAGCCAATTTGGCCTCTTGAGTAAGATACTCAGAAGCGATATGCAAACTTTTTCCCAGCACCTGAAAAGAAATTCAAAACCTTCAGTAAAAAAAAAAAAAAAAAAAAAAGGGAGAGAGATTGTGGGAGTAGCAGAAATACTCTACCTGAACAAGCTTGTGGACGTAACCACTCGCAACGTTGTTAAATGGAACCCTAGAGAAGACCCTCAAGTCATCAGCAATCATGACACTGTGGGCCCTATCCACTGCCAATCTCTCATCCTCCCAGATAGTGGACGAGCAGGAATCCACCTTCTCCTTCTCCTTGTTTGACAGGCGCGGCCTTTTATAAACGGGAGTAGGGATCTCTTCAATCGAAGTAGACGGAGAAGTGGTCCTCGTCGTCTTAGTGCTAGAAATGAGGGGAGTGACAGAGGCAGTTAGAGTGAACGGAAGGACCCCTCCCAGTCACACGCACAATCTTCCTTCCTATACTCGACAACGGCTCGTCTTTTTTCGCCCTCATCTTCGCATACATGTCCTTATTAAATTTAGACGTCATCTCTGCAAGAGGGAAACACTTACTCTCGAAAAAAGAGATATAAAAAAAAGGGGGGGTCAGTACTGATGAATCTAACACTTATTCTTTTTTCCTTTGATATCAAGGTTACGCAAGACGAAAGCAGAGGGTTTTGGCCCAAGGCAGTAAAAGGCGAGCGTCCTTGGATTGACAAGATCATCCCAACTCTCAATCGTCTGTGCGTATTCAATCGCCCTCTATACTCACTCTTTATACTTGCTCTTAAACTTAGGCCGTCTCTTAACTGTACCAAAAAAAAAAAATCAATAGCCATAACGGTATGCATAACAGAATTCAAAGGAGGAAGAGAAATATTGACGCACCTAAAGTCAGGATTTCCCACCGACGATGCAACCTTGGGAGATCACCCCAAACCTCGCCAGAGTAAGTCTCAAAATCATCCCCAGACATGAAGAAAAATCTGGACTTCTAATACCTGAAAGACGACGGTAAACCCTTGACAATCCTAGTTCTCCTTTCCCAGGGCACCAATTCATAGTACCCATGTTCTTTAGATGCTTTTAAACGATACAAATAAACAAGCTCGTCAACCTTGAGCATGTCCCCGTCATTGGCGGCCAACCAAATTCCCATACAACTCACCAATATTCTCCACGAGTTAGGCATAAACTGCTCAGGAGCAATCTGAAATGGTCTAAGAGCTCCATAAGAAAAGGATGGACCGGAAACCTCAATCCACCGACGAAGGCAGATTCATAGAAACAAACCTCCCTAGGAAAGAAGTGACAGGCTCGATCTCCCTCACTAGACAAACAAACCCTAACTCACTCTGGAAACTGAAACCTATCCTTAAATCTACCTAGCATATCGGCATCCAGCCCACACTCCTCCTCAAGAGCATAAAAATCCCTAACCTCTCGAGGAGTAGAGATGGCTATATCTTCCTTCGCTGGGTTACTGCTAAACGATAACCCAGTCTCGAGCTCACTGGACCTAATCTCAGACATTATTCTCCCCTCCTTCACCAGATTATCAAACCAATCAATTGACTGACGCAACAAGGGTAGTAGATCGGCTAATACAGCGGTCAGGAAATTACCTTCATAGACGAAGTTTTCAAGGTGTGGAAAAAGTCCCAATGACCCCCCTAGTCAAGCAAAAAGAAATGAGATCGAGGGGCAAGCTATCCTAACCTCAGAACCACTGACCATGGAAAAACTAGAAAACACAAAAAAGAAGAGAAAAATCTAAAAACCCTAAGACCCAAAAAGCCAAACACAAAAAAAAAAAAAAAAAAAAAAAAAAAAGATGGGGGAAAATCAGAAATCTACCACAATATGTATATACAAAATGAGAAAAGAAGTGGAAAGAAAAACATACCTAGAAGAAGAGAACCACCACACTACGCATCAGTTGGGAGGAGGGCTACAGAAAGAGAGGTTGGAGAAGAAGATGCCCAGAAAAATGATTGAAAGTTTTCGAGAAAAGTGAAAAGGGAAAAATGAGAAAGGAGGAAGTTTAAAACTAAGACTTTGGAAACTTAAAAACCAGCAGGAAGCCTAATAGTCCCAACAATTGGAGCACTAACTCCACCAGTCAGAATGCGCCATGTAGGCTACAACCCGGAGAACGCTACCCCTATGCATTTAATACGGAACAAAACCCCAAGAGTCACTTACCTTTAGAAAACCTTTCATATCCTATGGTCATCATGCCTAGACAACCACAGAATCGGGGGACAGTTGACAGGACTGACGAATTCATTTACCGAAGATGAAGTCCATAATACGGACGAAGATATCCCTAGACGAGCAAACTAATACCCACATCACTGACGAAGGCAAGAAGACCATTCAATGCAACACAATTATACCCAAAGTGGTTACAAGGCCAACTATATGAACCGTTCGAGCACATTAAGGCCACATTGCACAGCATTAAACGTTACCAGGAGGAGCATTAAGACCTCCATAACTATCCCAACGGCTAGAAGCTATGAGAACATATATAAATCCCACACATCACCAAGTACAAGGTACTGAGACACGGACACACAATGATTTCTTTTATTCTGATATATTGCATTTTGGTCAAAGATTTTCTTGTACTGACTTTGGCATCGAAGGCATTGTGGCAGGCACCACACCGGTGACCACCTTTGAGAGTACGTTCGTACATGTTGGAGGTTGCTTCCATCTGATCACCTTGACTAACAAACTTACGCTTCATCATAAAATAATAAAGAGTTTTAATTAAAATTTTAAAAAAAGTGCCCCTAAAAAAAAAAATGCCATGTCAGTGTCAGAATTTAAAAAAAAAATTTAATTTCTCAATTTTAAAGAAAAAAAAAAACTTAATTTTTATTTTCTTTTCTTTTCACTGTCGTTCTTGTAGTTTCTTGACAGACAAACATAGCAAAACTTATTTTATTTTTTTTTATTTTTTTATTTCCCTCTCACCAAAATCACACCCCAAAAAATTCCATCAAACCCAATAATGCTCATTCTCACATGATGATCCCTTTACACTCATATACAATGATATGGGTAAAATTGTAATAGTAATATTCACCCTTGCAAAGGTATAAAGTGACCTTCCTAATAGACACAACGAGATTCATTGGCAAGTGACAACAGTATGATGTCTGCAGCTTTAAGTTGACGAGGTCAACTGGTGGAAGATGGAAAATTGACTTCATTAAACTAGAGGAGATACACGAGACTGAAGATTCTGACATATTCTTGACTTGGCCACCATGCATGTGTATATAAGAAAATGTCTTGCGTCCCATGCTCAGTGTTAGTCTCCTACAAGGAAAGGGTTTTGCAATATACGCTTAGAAGAATTCCTATAAGAAAAAGACTTTGAACCCAAGGAAGAGATGTCAACCCCCTACTACTATAAAAGCCCCAATACCTTTACAAACCAAGGTACACATAATTCACCATAGCTCTAGCATTCTAGAGTTGTGAGAAGTTCTAACTTGACATTCGGAGGGTATTTGGCCAGCACCACATCAGTGCCCTTTGTTAGGTCTTCTTTTGTTGTTGTGCAGATGTTGTTTTGAGCGTGCGAAGACCGTGTGGCTCACTGGTGATTTTTTCGACATCATCTGTACACAAATTCACCACACATTGAACATTTTCAGAATTTTCTTCCACACATAATTGTTCACCTATTCATAATCAGAGCAACACACATTCTTTTCAGATCCTTTGCTTTACCAACAACCAAAAGTTATATCAATAAACTAAAACCATCATAGAGAAGTCTCAATTATTTTCAGAATACACTTTCATTTTCTTAGCAGCCAAACTAAAAAAGAATATATATAATAAATATCACAGTGACATTTCAACAAAGACAAGAGTTTCAGTGCAGTAAAACTCAAGCAAAACGAAAATAAGAACAAAATGAAATGAAACAATAATATAAAGCCAGTAAGAAGTAGCAGATGAATTCTTGTTTTTCCCACTACATTTTCCTCTTTACTTTTCTTGAGAACCAAACAGAAAACAAAAGGAAATATTGCAGATTGGAACTTTACTACCCACTTCAACAACCCACCCTTGGCAATGTTCTCCATCACTTAATTGTAAGCAGGAATCCCAACCCAAATAGATCGTTATCTCCCTCCTCCATCTGCCGATAAAACCATCAAGGGGTTATACCAGTTTGCCCAAACATGCTCACTGATTCAAGGCTTGAAGAAAGCCATTGCCATGTCATTGCCAACCACCAGACATGGTTATGCCTTTTGTGAACCATTGTCATGTCGTCACCATCCATTGTGGACTCTCTCTCCCCCTCTTCAAGTACAAAACAGATTTGGGTTTTGTGTTGTTGACATAATAGATTGATTAGGCATAGATCCACTCCAAAGACCCTGAAAGAAAATCCCAACCACTGATTGTATCCAATCTTCACCACACCTCTCTCATCCGATTTCCTGCCCAAGTTTGAGATGTATTTATCTTGAATTTTCAGTGTGATTTTTTACTATTTTTTTTCCTATGTCTTTATTTTTTACATGTTTGGTTCCCAAAAAAGATTTTTGGATGTTTTAATTTTTTTAAAAATATTTTTTTTGCTGATTTGTGTTAGGTTCTAAAGACTTAGGATTTCATGTATTTAGAACTCTAATTTGTATTGTCGGCAAACCATGATCAAAATAAGTTATTTAGTCTTATTTAGATGTGCTCAAAGTTGTGCTATTTATGTAAAGTTGGAATCGAGCTAATGCAGAATTCAGTATACATCTCGGCCTGGCTCGATTGATCGAAGCTTAGGCTCGATCAATCGAATTTTGCACAGATACGTTTTTTCTGCAGTTTTTCTAACTCAGCCCTAACTCCTAAAACGTTTAAGGTTTTATGTTTTTTCTCTAGGTATATAAGGCAAACCCTAGCCACGTTTTAGAGGTTGCTCATATTGCTGTTTGTGTGAATCTCTTGTGAGATTTGTGAGGAGCTTTCCTTCACACAAGCTTAGGATTATCAAGAGGAGATTTCTTCAACATCTTGATTATCATTCAGTTACTGCCATAAAAGCTTAAAGATACACAAGTGGGTGTGCTTGTACTTGCTGGAGAATCCAAGAAAGAAGTAGCCCGTGGTTTCGAAGCTTGCACGTGGTCGTGTCAGTAAGTTCTACTAGTGGGCAGCAATAAGAAGTCAAGCATGGGGGTTTGTAAGTCTTATTGTATGAACTTCGATTCTTTCAAGATAGTGGATTCAAGTTTACCTTAAAGATAGCTAAGTTAAATCCTCCCCAGGTTTTTATCGGTGTGGTTTCCTAGGTCATCATATTTTTGTGTTATTTATATTTCCGCTACTATATACTTGATATGATTGTTTGATTGTGATAACCTAGATTTGCATAATTTGACTAAGTTAATCACTTGGCTAATTAACTAGGTTAATCCGGTTGTGTTAAGAGGTCTAAAAATTTTTCAATTTAGATTTTTTAATAATTAAAATGCTGATTTGTCATTTTTTTTAAATATTATTTTAAAAGCCACATCAACTGTAATTGTGCCAACTGTACACATCATTTGTCATACAAGGATCAAATTGATTGTAAATTGAAAACAATAGAGACTAAATTGGTTGATACTAAAATGTTCTGCGCCCCCCCTCCCAAAAAAAAAAAAAATCCATGTATGATATATCTACTAAATATTTGAGCCATCATTGGGCCCTTAGTACCTTTATCTTCAATGGGCCTTCTGATCAAAAAAAAAAAAAAAACTAGAGTGAAAGGAATTTCAAGCCTATCACAGCCTTGGACCAAACCCAAAATTGTAAGAAAATTGCTAGGCTTGTTTGTACAAAGCAAGCATTTGGTGTGTGAAAAAGACTATCAATTATCCGTATCAAATTTCCTGGGCTTTTTTTTTTCTCTCTTTCTCAATCAATCTTCTATGTCTCTTTTTTTTCTTTTTTCTTTCTTTCTACTTTTTTTTTTTTTTTTTTTTTCTGAGATTCTATATCTCTTTCAAAGACCCAAATTCTCCAACCAATAATAAAGATTCAATTTTGCATGTGTGTTTGTCTTCCTTGTAATCTCAAAAACTGAGTTGCTAGAGGGAAAAACAAGAAAAATTGGTAAGGTATGGCTCAGGCTGTGGAGGAATGGTATGTCATCACCCATTCGTATCTCACAGGCGCTATTGTCACCACTATTGGTTTGGTTGCTCCCTTGATGTACGAATCTCTAAGCTTCGAGGTTTTGGTCAAAAAGGGGGTTTCTTTTTGGTGTTGGATTTGTGTATTTGGGGATTAGTGGAGCATTGGTTTGGGTTTCAATTACAGAAAATGGCCTTCAAGTTACAACCATTTGTCCTTCTATCATAAGAACAACAGTGGCAATGCATCCAGGAACATGATCTTTGTTTAGAAGCAACCTAAGAAATATACCCAAATTATAGTAGGAAGAATAGCTCATAAATTCAAAAAATCAAACAGGTTTTAAAAAAAAAAAAAATTAGAAAAAGGAGGGAATATCCTGGATGGTCCTCGACAATGCTTCCTTCAAACACCTAAAACTGTAATTTAAAAACTAATGAATTGCACCATTAATCCTCCATAAAATTCTTAATGTTGGGCTTTGTGGAGCCTAGTTGTGTTTGATTCCATTGATGACCTGACCCGACCCAAAATAATGTTGCGAGGTTTTTAATGGGAGATTTTTTAAGACTTAGTCCATGGAGTGGAGGCTTGGGCCAACAAGCCCAAGTTAAGGCGCTCATGGACAAGCCTTATGGGGGTCCAAGGGCAACACCCCTGGGAAAATTTTTTGGCCTGTTTTGTAGCCCATTGTGAATCTTATGCGTAGGATATAGAAACTGTTTTTGGTGATTAGGGTTTTGTCTTGTTGTTGTTGTTTTTTTTTTTTTTTTGAGAGAGAGAGTAAAAAAAACATTGTAGCCGCACTCTTTATTTTTTCCCTAATAATAGTGAAATCCCTACAACTCCATGGACGTAGGCAAATTGCCGAATCACGTAAATATTGTCTTGTGCGTGTGATTGTTTTTTCTTTGGTGTGGGTTTTTCTCTATTTTTTGTTTCTCGCAGGTTGGGAATTTCGGTTTGAATTCCCTTCACTTAAAAGTTGTACCTCTCTAATATTCTCACCAAGCATGCATGTTAGGATGAGGCAATGGTGATTGGTATTAAATGATCCAGGTTTTTTCCTAGGTAGTAGTTTCTCAATATTGATTTTACAAATCCTATGTGATCCACTAGACAGTTTAGGTGTGCTCTCCCTCGTCGTTACTACATACAATAATAAAATCTAAGCCATAATCCCAAAACTTTTGGCTCAACAATGGATCGTCAATAAACTAATCAAGGTCAGCTACATGTAATTTTTATGTGTGCTCTCCCTGATTTGATTTGATTTTTTTTCCCCTTTGTTAGCTGGTTGAATCAAGCAGGAGGAATTATGCTAGGGAGCTGCCATTGAAAATTGGCCCACACTTTTAGGTTCATGTAAGTGATTTTAACTTTTCTAAATTATGAAGCTGTGGTTGGTAGATACAGAGTTAATGTAGACATCACATCAGTAAAAACTAAAAAACCATATATATATACAGAGAGAGAGAGAGAGAGAGAGAGAGAGAGAGTACAGAAGTAAAGAACTCAAACAAATAGCAAAAGAAACAACAACCTCACATATGCACACAAGCATGCAGAAATATAATAACATTGGGGTGCGAAGTGTACAGAGCAAATATCATCCCCTAACAATATTTAGATCCTCAATTTCATATCATGAACAGCAAGAAAAAGATACATGCAAAGACACATTCATACCAAATATAACAAGGGCACAAGCCACAACCTAAAACAACACAAATACAGAAATTGAGGATGTGGAGGGCATGAGCATAAACAAATACACATTTATGTTATTGGTAATTACACATGCATCTAATGGGTCTTGAACCTACTATCTCACCCTCCACCTACTATTTGAGCTAGAACTCATATATTTTAGTCTTTTTTCAATTTGTTTTTTGGGATTGGAGCATATATTGTACTTAAAAGGTTTCACAAAGAATATTCTGATCATTATACAGAAGCTCAATTTTATAACATAGACAACAACAAATACACTCATCCATACATGAATATATAACAAGTAAAACCGTCACGCCCCGAACCCAACTGTAAAGATAGGCACATATGAAAAGGATATTAAGATGCTAAGTTCCCTTCTTAGCTTCACTTTGTTAAACGCTTCAAGATACCTTGGATATTAAGATGGCAGTATGAAAAGGATGGTGATGTTCTCTCCAAACATTGGTATGTAAAATGGCGGGGTAAATTCCCTCATGCTCAAAAAATTATTGCTACAATCTCTAGAGATTCTTCATCTCCTGCTGTTCTCCCCATTGCTAAGGACTGTTCACATGGTCAATCCCCTATCCTTAATGCACCTGCTTCCTCTTCTAAATCTGTTAAATCATCTGTTAAACCTAGAAAAGTGAGTTCTCCTTTGGATGAAATCCGCAAGGACCCTGAAGCTCTGAATGCTCTCATTAATATGTTAAAAGGAGAAAGAGCTGGTAACAGTCCTCTGAAGCCTCTGTTACAAAAGATCCTTACCACCATTACAATGAAAAGTGGTTTGGACATGATGAAGATGATGCTAATGACTTAGCTCAAAATTGATTGATTCACCCTATTTGTCTGGCTTGCACAACGGCCAAGAAGTTACTATTCTTTCCCATGCTAGAATTGCTACTGTTGTCTCCCATGCTATAATAATGTCCTTAAAATAAGATTCTTCATGTTTCCAAGGTCCTGAAAAGAAGATTCTTCATGTTTCCAAGACTACTTTCAAATATTCTGGGTCCACTATTCGGCATGCTTTGGTCAAAGATTTTACTGACCACTATTTACTTTTACTGTTCATGTTACTTTTACTATTTAATCAGAACTTTACCTATTTAAGGGGGGTTGTCCCTTATGTTGAACTCAGAATTTTATTCTCATTACTTCCTTTAGAATTTTATTCTCAGAACTTTCTTTAGAACCTCCTTAGAGAGCCTTCTTAGTGAGAGAGTTCCTTGTTTCCACTACTATTACTTTGTTCCTACTTGTTCCTACAAACATTGTAACTAGGACTAGTTCAAGCTTTGTAACTATTAACCTCTACTATTGAGATCTTGTATTCACTACTACTGTAAGTGTTTAATCTACTTTCAATAACAAGTATTTTCAATTTTATATTCATTATACTACTTGTTGCTACCGCCACCTTGGACGGATTACCGCCATACCTGACGGTTCTAAATTGATTTCATTTACTTTCAATTATTTTGATATATACTGCTTGGCTAGTTCTACCGCCTTATTATTGTTCTAACTTATGCTTATATTACTTTGCTAACATTTGCTTTCAACATATATTATACTGTGCTTCCGTCTCTTCCCCTCAACTGTGCGTCCCCTTCCCCCTTTATGATATCAGAGCCATTCTTTTCTAACCGGTGATAATGTTGTTGTGTCTTCTTATCTTGCCTGTGCTTGTCCGAACCTTTGATGCTCCATTGTTGTGTCCCCTTCTTACCATCGTTGGTGCCACCGTAGGTATAAAGTGAATTCCCAGAACCTAACTGTAAGGCCCATTTGAGCCAAGAGAGGGTGTGTAGGGCATGTGTGTGGTATGGGGTTGCTTAGGGTATGTGTTACGAAATACAATGGTTGTGAGAAAAACATGATAACTGAGTGTTAAAACTAGGATAGTGTGGATAAGTTGTGGAGATCCAACTCCTCTATCAGTTCCAGGACTGGTTGTCCTCCTAATATTGTAGATAAGGAAGATCACACTATTGAACATAATGAGTTTCCTGCAAGATTTAAGCACTTTAAAGATAACATTCTTGGTATAGATACTGCTTCCCTGAATGATGATCCTGTTTATTTCAACTGTTCTCCTAATATTACTCCTGTTGAAAACCCTGTTTACCAAAATCAGTTGAAAGTTTTAGATGAAAATTTTGAAATTGATATGGTTTCATCATTCAATGAATTTATGCTTTCAAAAAACTGACCAGAAAGGAAATATTTCCAAAGCAATTTTGCTCAATCTGAAAAGACCGTGTTAAAAGAAAATGGAAAGAAAAGATGCATCAATTGATAAAACATATTTTGTTCTTTCATTTTCTTGAAAATTATTACGTTTCAAAAGATGAAGTTTCAAAAATCATTTGAATGTGATAAAGAAATCAAATTTTGTTAAAAGTGACAAAACCATTGTTAGGTCTAGTCATCCACCTCTTTAACAAAGTAGGAGAAGAAAATAACAGAAGAAGAGCTCATACCTCTACTTGGCTTTAAAAAAATATATTGGGGTTTGCACTGCTTTTATAGTGTTCGTGATTAAACTCGCAAATTGGAGAAAATTATCAACGTTTGAGTTTGAGTTTAGTTAAAAAATATATATATATATATATATATTTATTTATTTATTTTATCGTTTTTCATGTATTTTTTTTTAAAGTAATTTTCATACATAAACGATCAAACTCTTTTTAACCATTTTTTACAAGATAAAGAAGCTTATAATAATTGAAATTTAAGATTGCTGCTACTACATGTGTCTTTGTTTTACCTCACAATATGAAAGTATATTAATTCCTTAGGTAGAAAGCTTATATACGATATATTAAGATGAGGTATGGCTTTCATTATTTCAACGTAGGCCCCTTCTCAACATATTTTATTGTGAGCCATATGCTGATAAGGTTCGTTTAAAGTTTATATTCGTTAAAATTTAAAACTTATTGCTTTATGAGTTTGCGTACTTTTTTCTTTTTCTTATATTTCTCTTTTGAATATTCATATATTTTTTGAATTGTTTCAATAACTTATTCTTTAGTTATAATCTTTTTTGGCACTTTCAAAGTTTTAACATTTGAATTTGTGTAGTCACATATATATGTATATTTTATCTATAATTTGTAGGCTTTGAATCTTTTGATTCCTTTCAATAGTTGTAGTCATGGATTATTCTTTTGAATGTAACTCATCTTTCTCTTATATTTCTCTATTGTTTAGTCATATATATTTTATTTTGTTTCAATAATTTCTAAGCAATGAATCATCTAATTCTTTAATATTTTTTGGTCTTTCAGAAGTTTTAATATCTGAATTTTTTATTTATTTTTTGTAAGCCATTGCATGTTCAAGCAATGGCTTCTTCATCAAATTATAACACAAATTGATGTCATACAAGAGCAAATCTTGCAATGGTATAGTTTCTTAATCAATTTAAGATTTTATAAAATTATTTTACTCTACCTCACTGTGGTGGGCCTTTTTGCACCCTTGGGCTGGGCTGCCTTCTGCTACACTGTGGCCCAAGTGTTCCGGGTAGGAGAGTCAGGACTGGTCTAATTGCAACTCACCTTGGTCCGACTTATGCACAAACTATGCCATTTTTTGCTAAAACTTTGGTCACATGCCCATGGCAGGCAAAATTACTACAAAGAGTTATGGCAGACAGATACAATGGGACAATAATAAAGACAACACACTTGTTGTTAGACGAAACGAAACTATTGCAAAAGAGTTACGACAGATAAATATAATAAAACAATTATAAAAGAAATGTGCTTACTGCCAAGCAAAACAAATAAGGGATCCTAAATCAAAATAAGAAGAAGAACGATATAGATATGAGGAACACATTATAAGTGAAATTGCAAGAGACAAGAAAGGAAATAATAACGATAAGTAATGAGATCAAAGAAGGAATAGGTTAGTCTGCCGTGTTCAGTTGTGTCACAGGACTAATACCAAGGAGGGAACCACTTCCTCAACGTGGGTAACCTCGCTAGAGGATCCTATTATAGAAATTATCCACTTTGAGATTACGGGACTAAATGACTTATGCTCTAAGCGAATCCTTTATCCCTAATAGAGGGTAGCTTTTAGAGGGAGATAAAAAATTAGCCTATTGGTGCATGCTTGCCATTCCACACTCTCTATTTCTATTCCTATTCCTCTTCTTCTTTTTTCTCTATTTTGTTACTTTAATTCTTTCCCACTCTTTTCTTTCTTTCTTAGTGCTTACTCATGTAGTGTGATGGTGGTGCGCTATAATTCTCTCCTAGTGGTTACTACTGTTGTGATGATAATACTTTGCACGACGAGGGCCCTTTATATACCGCCTGTTGTGACTAGTTTTTTCCATTTTAGCCTTTAACTACTTTTGTTTGGATTTGGGTGTCCTTCCTGACCACCCACTGGTTTGTCAGCTGCCTAGCCACCACCACTTACCTATGCTAGCTGTGCCACTCCCTATTACTAGACAAAGAAAAATGTTTTTGTTTGCTTGTTCATCGTGGCCTTCTTATCCACCATAGTGTAGGTATTCTCTTTTGATATCCCTCATGGTATGCACCTAGTGGTTCCAACTCATCATTCTCTCTTTTGGGTCATATGTCATCCCAACAGGACATTTTCCTAAAAGAGTTTGAACAGGAACCCCAGAATAGGCTTTCCCTTCTCCACACCGCCAAACCATACCCTCTCTTACCTCTGACCCACCACTTCTATATTGGCTAGGTACATGTAATGGTGCCTGGGCCTTGTGCATGCTCTACTTTTGTTTGGATTTGGGTGTCCTTCCTGACCACCCACTGGTTTGTCAGCTGCCTAGCCACCACCACTTACCTATGCTAGCTGTGCCACTCCCTATTACTAGACAAAGAAAAATGTTTTTGTTTGCTTGTTCATCGTGGCCTTCTTATCCACCATAGTGTAGGTATTCTCTTTTGATATCCCTCATGGTATGCACCTAGTGGTTCCAACTCATCATTCTCTCTTTTGGGTCATATGTCATCCCAACAGGACATTTTCCTAAAAGAGTTTGAACAGGAACCCCAGAATAGGCTTTCCCTTCTCCACACCGCCAAACCATACCCTCTCTTACCTCTGACCCACCACTTCTATATTGGCTAGGTACATGTAATGGTG
>NW_027071806.1:451233-548937 GCF_002906115.3 Quercus suber | reverse complement strand
TGTTAGGTTCTAAGGTCTTAGGATTTTATGTATTTAGAACTCTAATTTGTAATGTTGGCAAACCATGATCAAAACAATGTATTTAGTCTTGTTTAGGCTTGCTCAAAGTTGGTTTATTATTGTAAAGTTGGAATCGAGTGGCTGCAGAAGTACTTGGGACTTTCGGCCTGGCTCGATCGATCGAAGAATAGACTCGATCGATCGAAAATCACACAGGTTGATTTTTCTGCAGAATTTTCAACTCAGCCCTACTTCATTAAACGTTTAGGGTTTTATGTTCTTACCCTAGGTATATAAACTAAACCCTAGCCACGTTTTTGAGGGTTGCTCCAATTGTATTGTTGCTCATACATTACTGTTTTGTGTAAATCTCTTGTGAGATCTAGAGGAGCTTTCCTTTACACAAAGCTTAAGGTTTTCAAGTTGGAGATAATATCAATATGTTGATGATCAACTTGGTTGCTGCCATTGAAGCTTAAAGAAAATCAAGCGGGGGTGCTTGTAGCTGATTGAAGAATCCAAGAAAGAAGGAGTCCATGGATTCGGAGCTTGCACGTGGTCGTGTCAGTAAGTTCAACAGGTGGGTAGCATTAGGAAGTCAAGCGGGGAGCTTGTAGTCCTTCTGTATGAACTTCAATTCTTTCACATAGTGGATTCAGGTTTACCTTGAGGATAGCTAGGTCAAATCCTCCCCAGGTTTTTATCGTGTGGTTTCCTGGGTCATCATATCTTGTGTTCATTTATTTTCCGCTGCTTTATATCTTGATATTATTATTTGATTGCTTTAACCTAGAATTGCATAATTTGACTAAGTAACAACTTGGCTAATTAATCTAGGCTAACCAATCCGGTTGTGTTTTAAGGGGTCTAAAACCGTTCAACTCTTACATCCTTCAAAACTTGTAGAAAACCATCATTTTCACTTGCATTCATATAGAAGCAAGCATGTGGCATACATGTTTGATTATTCCCAACCTTTTCCAAGTGAAGTTCGCTTCTTATACTCATATCTTTTAAGTCTTGGTGTGCCTTCAAGTTATCCTTTGATTTGCCATCCAAGTTCAACAATGTGCCAATTATATTATCAACTACATTTTTTTTCAATATGCATCAAGTTAAGATTGTGACACAAGACATGTTCCTCCCAATAAGGCAAAGAGAAAAATAAACTTTTCTTCTTCCACACAGTTAAGGCTTCCTCCCCTCTTTTTCTTTTATTGGTTAAATTAACTTTTTTCTTCCCAAACACATGATCAGCTACAACATCTGTTCGTAACATGATTTCCCCTCCGGATACTATGATAGGAGCTAATCACATATCAACATTCTCATCAAATGATTTTTTTTGCTTATAGAATTTATGATCACTACTCAAGAATCACCTATGTACAATGTAACTAAATTTTCTTCCATATCTTAACTAACAAGACTGACTATCATAGTTACAAGGAGGAATGCAAGAGCACCTTTGGTACTCCAACCCGAGATATCACTATAGGCAGGAAAATCATTAATGATCCACAATAATACAGCATGCATTTGGAATGATTTTTTGGAAGGCATATCAAATGTTTCAACTCCAACATCCCATAAATCCTTCAGTTCTTCCACTAAGGGTTTTAACTACACATCTATATCATTCCTGGAAGAGGTTGGACTGGGAATCAATAATGATAGTATGAAATAAGACATTTTCATACACAACCATTGAGGGAAATTGTATAGGATCAAAATGATAGGCCATGTACTATGAGTAGAACTCATATTTTCATACAGGTTGAATTCATCGACTACTAATCCAAGCCTCATATTACGAGGGTCGGATGAGAACTCTATGTACTTAAAGTCAAATAATTTCCAAGCTTCAGAATCAGCAGAATGCCTCATTAATCCGTCATTCACATAACTATTGGCATGCCACGTCATATGATTGGCTATTTCAGGATACATAAATAGTCGTTTCAATCTTGCCTTTAAGGGGAACCATCATAGAATCTTTGCAACTTTATTTTTTTTCCTTTCTTTGAGGAAGCATTAGTATTTTGTTGACCTTTAGACTCATTACTTTCCCATCTTGAAAGGTTACAATTTGAACAAGCTTCAAGGTTGGCATTGTCCTTCCAATATAAAACACAATCTTTAGGACAGGCATGAATCTTCTCTTAGCTCAAGCCCAGATCCTTAATAATCTTCTTAGCCTCATAACAATCTTTTGGCAACTTAGCATTTGAAGGAAGGAAATCAAGCAAAAATTGCAGCAACATGGTAAATGATTTGTTAGTCCAACCATTAAGACACTTAATGTGGTACAAATGCACAATGACTGAAAATTTGCTAAAATGCTTACAACCTTCATAACAAGGTCGATTAGCATCTTCAAGCAATTTCATAAACTGAAGGGCATCTTTATTAGGACCTTCTGTACGACCTTCTATGGGTTGTTGCACACTAGGGACTTCTTCCATTGGCCTAGATGCCATATCATATATGAGGAACATGTCATGCAACATGTAACGAAAATCGGCATATTCTATCGGGTTTTCTTGGACATGACTATTAGGAATTTCAGTAGAAGTCTTTGCAGAAGATGATTCCCATTAAAAACCCAAGGGTCATAACCCTTACAAATCTCATTTGACACTAAGTAAGCCCATACAACATCTGTAGGCTACGAATTTGTATGCACACATTTTTTACACGGACATGAAATCGTTCCATCCGAGTGTGCATGGTTAGATGCAAAATTCAGAAATTGTTGGACTCCATCTAAATATGCTCGTGACCTTCTATTGGTAATTTTCATCCAACTCTTATCCATTGCTATGAAATGGTTTACAATAAACCTATCATGTGATTTCATGAATGCACAAAACAATGGTTAACAAATCATCTTTACTCTAACAAAAGAAACCTATGTTCCTAAGAAAACAATGAATTTAAACACATAGAGAAGTTATCAATACATTTGGTAACTATAACATCATTACTAGCAATGTTTGTTAAGAATGGACATCTCTTTAAATATCCCATTTCATTTTTGTGTTCCACATGTGTGAAAAAGATAGAAAGAAGCCCCTAAAATGAATTACTCAAATAAAAACAACTCAACAAGAATCAAAGTGCATGACAAAAACAAAGTGTGTGACTATATTCAAAATTCATAAACTTATACAACAGTATCAACATAAGATAGATCCCATGACAACATAATAAGCAAAAGCAGACAAATTTGGCATGTGATTGGCAGCATTCAGATAGATAAGTTACAATATATGCACACAAACAATATACATTGGTCTACATTTAATACAAGCACCATTGCTTATAATTGCACAATGTAATAGATAGCAAGCATCACTAGTTATTTTACCTAAAAATAGCGAACCTAATTGATCACATAACACACTTCTCTTCATGCTAAACCATTATCAAAACAAAGACAATCTTTCCCTCATTTAAGAATTAACCTTGAACTGTCTCATCACCATTAGGGGATATTTGTGGCCTTCACAAAGTATTGGTGCCTCAAAAAAGATTTAAAATCATGCATAATTCTAGCTAAATCATATGGTGGATTTACAAGTCTACATTTCTTATACTTGTTAAAGGTTCAAATAAACCATTAGAGTAATGTTTGAAATAAAGGGAGACGAAAGTATAGTAGAGTAGAAGATGGCTAGAATAACTCAACTTTAGCGCATTAGTCATCTTCTCTTCTTTTCTCCTCTCCCCTATATTCCCTCTATCCAAACAAATGTTTAGTTCTTATAAACCAAGCATTTCAAGATACAAATGTTCTGACATAACAGCATGGTCATTGATAACAAGTTCTCTTATTAAAGTGTTGTTTTTCTAGTAAACTATGTAGTAATTGTAGATTCCAGTCCCACTAGTCCACCTGCTCAAACATGGTGAGGCACAAGGGAATGCACTAACTGCAATTAGTTCTATAATTTCCTTTTGCCCACACTTTGGTCCTTTAGCAATATTACTTCAATCCACAAGTCTATTTAACCACACTCTTATTCAATACCACCTATCTTATCAAGTTAATCAGACCCCAGTTGAGAGTCCTAACAAGAACAGCATCCAAGTTACAATCCCTGTTAATAATTCATTTTTTGTTTAAATAAAAGCTATAGTTTTATTATTCTCATTGACGTGGTCTTCTCAAGTTCTTTAACTCATTCTAAAATATAAACTGCCAAACACATAGTATCCATTCTTCCTAATCAATCCAGTAGACCAATCACAACTCAATCAGCATATTGAGTTTACCCAACAATATACATTGGCCCAACAATTTATAAGATTCATTAATAACATACCTATTCCATTTAGGTTTTTCACCATACAATCTCTAATATTAATATTCCCAAGAAAGTTTTCATCCTAACAAAAACAAACAAGGCACAAAAAGTAACAAACATCAATAATGCTAAATCGAAATTAGAGCAAAGAAAAAATACATACAGAGAAATAAGTTATAAGAGTATTTTACAGAAAAAAAAAATGTATAAAGAGAAATCAGCAAAACACAATTCCGTAGATTACCTTTCCCTTAGTTCAACTTTGAAATCGGCTCCTCCAAATCCAGAATCTACAAAATTTCATACAATTATAACAAAAAAATTAAGAATAAAACATATTTGAAATTTAAAAAAAAAAAATCAAAAAATTAAAAGAAGATTGAAGAAATTGCCTTAATGTAATCGAAGAGGAGGAGGTCATACCTTAGTGAAGAACACAAGAATGGAAGAATTAGTGGGTCTCCGACGATATGACTGAGACGAGCTATGTATCGGTGGACGAGTGGGTCTTCCTGATGAGTGGCTTCGTGAAGAGTGGGTTTGGAAATGAAAAGACTAACAGAGGGAAAGTATAAAGAGATTTTGAGGTCTGAAGAGAGATTTTAAGGTCTGAGAGAAAGCACAAGGCGCTAAAATGAAAAGACAAGTGGCGCTTAAAGGATAAAAAAGAGGGAAAAAATTAGACTACATTTAGGCAATTAAAGGGGTCTATTACGGCAGTCAACACCACCGCTATAACTAAGAAGCTATGCCGCAAAAAAGTATCTATTGCGGTGGTTTGACAATACCGCCGCTATAGCTAAATAGAACACTGCTAAAACACATTTATTGTGGCAGTTTTATGTATTGCCGTTGTAGTATACCGCAAAATGATATATCTACTATAGCAGTTTGATGGAGCGCTGCTATAACTATGTCCAATGTTGCTAAAATATATATATTGTGACGGTTTTATATTCCACTGTTGTAGTACGCCGCAAAAGGGTAGATCTATTGCGGCAGTCCTATTGAATGCCGCAATATATCTCATATACAGGGGTGGTCCAAAAAAGTGCCACAATATGTGGCTTATAGCGGCGTTTTTCGAAACCACCACAAAAAACCCTCTACAAGAGCTAGTTTTTTTTTGTAGTGTGATTCATGCATGTGGATTTTACATACATGTAAAAGGAGTGTTACATAAATTTCTTACATACGATACTTTCTGAATAATCACAAATAAATAAACACACATAAAATGGTGGAAACTAAGGGTGTGATGTGATGGATTGGGTAGGTAAAGGCCAATATTTTTATCCAATCTGCAGCCAATATTTCTATCCAATCTGCCATTAGCGAGTTGAGAAAATTCTAATCCACCACAAACCTAATAAAGTCTAAACCCAGTAGATTGGTTACAAATTTTGGCACTTTCAACTTGGCAAGTTAGGTAGGTTGGGCGGGTTGGCATTAGCAGTGTTCTTTTTAAAAAAAATACCACAAACTAGAATTTTTCATTGAGTAATCTCAAAATATAACTAATTAATGCATACAAAATATTAAAGGTAGATTTCATTGAATAATCTCAATTCCAGCACAAACATAGGGTCAATGAAAAAGAGATATATAATCTCTAACAGACCTTGTCTCCACCAAAAAAAAAAAAAGTATGCTACTGCCTTACAACTGATGAAAATTAAAATAACAAACCCAAAGTCTTAACATTCCCAAAGTCACATCAATTATTCAAAATAATAACATACCAACATAACAAATAACCTTCAAAATGGTATGCATGTTATTAAAAACAATTATCACAAACTATAATTAGTTACTGAGTACAGAGTGTGTGTGTGTGTGTGTGTGTGTGTGTGTGTGTGTATTCTATAGTTTATCAAAAGTATATATATATATATATATATTTATACACTTACATACAAGGATAACCAACATTGGTGCCTAAACTAACAGTATTATAAACTATAAGAACCACTAAAAGTATTACACGTGCACAATAGTATAACTAACTCTATTATTAGAAACTAAATGACCTACAGCTTTTCAAAAAGATTAAAGAAGAAAAGACAAAACAATAAGAAAGAGGGAGAGAGAGGAAGCAGTTGAAGGTGAAGGCTAAATACAGAGTGTAGTATATGGTTGAAATGAGTTTAGGGTTTTAATGTTGACTTTTTACATTTTGTTTAAGGAATTAATTGCTTATTAGCTATAAAAATTGATTAGGTGAAATTGATTAACTTTAAATATAGAATATACTGTTGAACAGTTTGAATTAATATATATTACTTTTTTATATGTATAAATAAGTGGGCAGGTTGGGTTGTAACAGGTTGGCAATTTTTCAATCCGTTACCCAACCCAATTCACTATTTTGGAGGTCTAACCCGCCCAATCCAAACCACCTAACTTAATGACCAACACGGGACAGGCGAGTCGGGTGGGTTGGCAGGTCAAGCAAATATTTTCACACCCCTAATGAAGAGGCAACTGTGGAATTTAGGGCTTTCTATATCCTTTTACTTTGGCAAAATGTGTAAACAAATATTTATATATTAATATTAGTCAATATATGTCAAGCTTCATGACTAAATATAGTGGCTTTAAGGTTTGAATGTGATTTAATAGTGTATTACAGCTTAACAATAAGTAATGTTAAGTTGTCCATTTTTAAGAAAAATAAAATAAATAAATAGATAGGTTTGAAATTATTTTGGATTCGTTAAATATATGTGAAAAATTTTTGAGATTAAGGGGGTGTTTGGATACCGCTTATTTTGCTGAAAACTGAAAACACTATAGCAAAATAATTTTTCAATGTGTGAATAGTGCCGTAGGACTCATTTTTAATGAAAGTTTTGCTGAAAAAAGAGGTTTGTAGGTCTTGTGAATAGTGCACGAGACCTATAAAAATGCGCTTCTCCAAAAAAAAAAATTATACAGCAAAGAAGCTCTATCCAAACGGGTATTAAATTGTTAAAATTGTATAGAATTTGAACCGAAATGGACCAAATTTACTAAATTGGACTGAAATAGACCAAAGTGGACCAAAGTGGACTAATTAGACTAAAATAGACCGTAAGGGACCGAAATGAAACGAATTTACCGAATTGGACCAAATGAATTGATGTAGACCAAGTGGACTGAAATGGACTATAAGGGACCGAAATGGACCAAATTAAACATAAGTAGACCGATGTGAACCAAAATTGACAGTGTGGACAAAAGTAGACCGAATTGGACTAATGTGGACTAAAATTGACAAAATGGACCAAAGTAGACTAAAATGGACCGATCTAAACTAAATAGGCCAATGTGGACCAAAATGAATAAAATTGACCGAAGTAGAGCAAAATGGACCAAATGGACTGATGTGAACCAAAATGGATAGAATAAACCAAAGTGGATCAAAATAGACTAAAATGCTACATTAATGTAGCTTACAAGAGCGTAGCAATAATAAATGCTATACTTCATCTTTTATATGATTTCAATGACAACTATGAATACAAAGGAATGTAGATACATTCATGAACAATTTTCTAAGATAAAAAAGCCAATTGAGAACATAAATTTTATAATTTTTATTTTTGGCTATTTAATTGGATGCTATTTAATGAAAATTGTGAAAAGCATGTACCCTACCATTTTTAGTATTTTATCTAAAAACTCTTTTGCTTACAATATATAGAAGGACAAAGTGAATACTACAGTCGTGTCCTTCCTCCGTTTCCTTAGTATAGAAACAATACCATAACATATTAGTTATGATAATATATGTATAAATATTTGAAAGTTTTGAGCCATATATATATATATATATTCCCATCTTAATTTTGCTGAATCCTCTGTAAACCCATCTTATGCTATATATGCAACCAATTTCTTGCATGTTCAAAAGTATATCTCTGTGTTCAGTTTATTTATGTTTTAATTCGCTAAAACATTTTGTTTTTATTTTTTTAACCTGTGACAGACTCGTATTGTTCTATTGCCCACTACCTGATCTAAATATATGAAAAAGCTATCTGGGTTTCTCTTGTTAATATCCAAGTTTTTTGGGCTCAATCCTATTCATTTTCCTCATGGGCTGGGCTGGGCTGGGCAGGAGTGCAACTAAATTCAACCAAATATATAGTCTCTATATATGACCCGTAAACTAACTGATACGTACTACCAGTGATGCTGATGAATGATCAAAGTTGTGAAAATGTCATGTTACCATGCTGATGCTGGTAATACTTATTGAATTGGTGTTGTATTTCAAATAGCATTCATCAGTATCTCTTTATTTCCTTTTCCGAATCCAAAATTACTACAACAACTAACACCGAGGAATAATAGATGGATGACATTCTTTGATTCCAAATCTTTCTCTGAAAATTTGTTTTGTAAAAAACGAGGGGCTGACTATTAAAGTAATGCACGTGGAGATTCGTCACTATAACGCCAACAATGATATCACTCACAATATTAGTCAGTCAGACTCAGTCTAATGAGTCAGTTTGATCTCAGTGAATGAAGACTGAATTGAAGAAGAAGAAGAAGAGGACTTTTTTATTATTATTAGTTCTTTATTTATTTATGTAAAAATAAGCAACAAAACCCAAACCTCGTGTGCTTCTCGATCTCTCAGTGACTGACTCTGACACCTTATTGAACAAGCAAAAGCAGAGGCTTAATTAAGAAGAATTGAGTAATTGTGACATCACCTTGTACATAAATTAAAGGCTCAATATGCTACTCTGTCAAAGCAACAAACAGATCGAGAGGGTCAAGATCACCAATGTAGTTGTATGTAAACGAAAAATGAATGCTAAATATTGCTACCCCTAGCCTGTACACATATTTAATGCCAAAACCAAGATCCTTAGCTGATACCATTATTATGTTTCTTTTGTACCATCCCTATCTTCAAGATATTGGTCCTTATATTTTTTGAGTGCATTGGTAGCCAAGCTGGGACCTTTGCTATTTGCATGTTTAGTACTTTTTTAACTTCTTTCACTACCTCCCTAGTGAATTACTGTAGGAACAATTTCTAGCCTGCACACGAGGTAAGGGGTGTCATACTTCATGGGAGTTTTTCCACGTGCCTTTCCAGTGGATTTTTTTTTCATTTTCTATCTGCTTTTACCATTACATATCATGTAATTTATGAAAAGACAATTCTGTGATGGCCTGAAAGTCTAATAATAGAGCATAACTCTTTTCATAATTGTTTATATAGTTTCTTGTGATTGAAAGTATTTTTTGCTTTGAGTTACAAAACTTTTATTATACACCAATCACATTAGGATATATTATCAAATATAATTGTTGTGTCATGAGACTTTGAGCAAAAAGTGTTGAAATTTATATTGGGTCTTGTTATTGATTGCCCTAAAGACACAAGTTAAGAAATAATAAATACTCAATTATGTACTGTAATGCAATTTTATGAAATAAAAAATACACTTGTCAATAGTTTATTAGTTTGCACTCATAAACTCTTTGTAACTGTGTGTACTTTTACAATTGTTGTGAACTTGATGATAATAAAAATTGTGTTAAATAATATTCCTCCAATCTCTTTCTTCTTATTATTAAAAAAGGCATCGGTAATGGCATCTATTGTTGCTCAAACTCTAAAGAAGTAATCAAACTTGTCTTCTCATATATTTTTTTTTATCTGATGACGATGTGGGATCATTAGGGAGTCGGGAATGAGGGATTCAAAATTGCAGAGCTTTTTAACACCTACCAAAGCCAAAAGACTTTGATCATAGCCTCCTGTTATTTTCAAGCGTGCGGCAATGTCAGAACTCAGAACACTGTAATTTATGTGTGTGTGTGAAGTGTGAACCTAAAGAAAAAAGAATCACCAGTCCCCACGGCTTCTTATATTTAAGGGGACCAACCAAACTTAGCCACTTAGGTCAACAATGCCGGGTGAAATTTTTTTGTCACCACAAACAGTCACACTCTTGCTTTATACATGCAATGCAAGTACTTTTTAGTTTTTACCCACCTAGCAATGCTTTCAAACCTGAATGTGAAGCAGAAACATAATAATTACAATGGCCACTCAATTGCAAACCCACCTTTGTGATTCAATCTATAAAGGGCTATTTTAACAAATGCTCTAAGAGCATTTGTTAATAAATTATAATAAAAAAATTTTGATACTAATTTTATGAAAAACATAAAAAATTATCAACAAAATTTATAATTTTATCATTCTCCCAATAAAATGTCTCAAAAAATAACTCTTAAACATTTCCCAATTATAAAAGCTCTAAAGCCATTTAATATTACCTTCCAAAAAGACCCACTTCATTTATTGTTTATAACTCATAACTTCCAAGAATTAATAAGGTGTATCTTCAATTCATTCAATGCTTGACTTGTCACTTGCCCCTATAACGGTTGGACATGTAAATTTCTTTCTGTGCTAAGGCACATGCTTGCTTCATCTATGGCTAGTATAGGGTAAGGATTGGAGTTGAAAATTGACCCACCTAGGACTAGGAGGCTAGGACACTATATGGATCTAGACCAGAATTTCATGGACCTCCAAGCCCATTCAAAAAGTAATCATATTTCCAATTTCTATGGTTTCCATGATAGGGATGAAAAATATCAACAATTATCTCTTCCACGTCTTATATGTAATGAAAAATCTCATAGAATGTGATGAGTATTACTCTTTCTATCCATATTCACTAGGCCTGTACACAGTGCGGTACGGCCAGTTATGGGGGTATTTTCACACCACACCTATAGGGTGTGGTTTTCCCTCATGCTTGACCGCACCTCACCAATGGAGGAGTAGAACCGGTCTACAAAAGTTGCGGTGCATGATACCGGTTTGGTGCGATTAGTTTAGTGAACTCCTCAATTTTCTCATGATCCAAACAATGTAGTTAACACTCCCAAACCACAACATAATCATTAAATAACCCAAATATTCCACACACAAAAAATAATAAATAAATAAACGAACAAACAACACAGAAAACAAACAAATAATATTTAATTTCAAATAAAATAAAATAAACTAAACTAAACCTAAGTCATAAAAGATGAAAATAAAAACTATCAAAAACAAAATACATAAACAAACTTGTAGAAAGCATTGCAATGGGGAGCATTAAAAGTCAAAACCTTCTATAACTAGCCATGACAAAAAAGGGGAGGAGAGAGAGGGTGAAACTCCAAGAACAATGACATCAGGCAGTAGACTATGGTAACAACAACAGGCGAAGGCTGAGGAGAGAGAGAGAGAGAGGGGGGGGGGGGTTTTTTTTTTTTTTTTTTTTTACCAAAACAACGTTGTTTTGGTATTTTAGAGTTAAAACTTAAAATATTAAAACCCTACATTTCCTATATCTTGTTCTCTGTCACCATTTTGTACCCTTCTTCCTTCCTTGCCTCTTTCAAACTCTCACATTCACACGTTTTCTTTACTAAAACTTAGAGTGACTTTATATATAAATTATGCGATATTTTAAATTATAGCATATAGATATATATACACCCCGTTGTGGTGTGGTTTCTCGTCGGAGTGCAAAATGGCCGTCGATCGCCGCATTGGCTACCTTCGGTATCCCCAGATCGCTATCAATCACAACTTCGAGCACCTACTATGGAGCTTTGAAATGGTCGGATCAGTTCAACACAGGCCAATTTTATCGATACCGGTCAAAACCTGAACAAGCCTACTATCCACAATACGTAATTTCAATTTGGCATTTTCATTTGAATAAAAAATTCAAACATGTAAAAAAGTGTTTTTAATTTAAAATAATATTCTATGCCAAAACAAACGGAAGCTAAGGTCAAATATCTAATACCATTCAATAAACATTACTAGTCCTAATACTTATATCCTATAAAACTATTTAGAGATGGATTATTAAAGAGAGTTAAATTTTAATAGCATATTAATACTTTCCCAGTTCCCCCCCAAATTCTTCTTCTTCCTTCCTTCCTTCCTTCAAGTTCATACACAAACATTTATGAGTCTATTCTCACCTGCTCGTCACATGTTAGAATGAACCCTGCCGCGTCAAAAACCGCTCATCACAAATGCCTCTAAGGTAATGTTTGGGTTTTCTGAGGCTGACGAGAGCAAATTACCAATTAAAATCTGACATCTAGTGTAATGCCAAGAGTGAGAATGCCACCTGTTGGCTGTTGGGTATTATGTCCAGCCAAGCTAAAGATGTTTACTTGCATTATTGCATAATAAAGTTCCTAATTACTATATTATATTTGCTAACAAACAAAAACACACTCACACACACAATATATATCCCTCCTACTAAGGGAAAAGTAACAAAAAGACAAATAATGAATTTATAATAATTGGAGGTTCAATATATATATATATATATTGCTCTTTTTATAAGGATATAATTTTGTGAGGTCATGTGGATGATGGTTGCTCTCAATTACTGAGTATTGGTCTCCCAAGAAAACTGAAATGTGTAACATACTAACATTAATTGGATGCGAGATTTAAAAATAACTGATAAATAAATAAAATAGAGTAATACAAAAAATTTATTAATTATTTTACAATGATTAAGTTAGTATATTTTAATTTATATATATATATATATGTAAGGACTCAGTTTGGATTGGACCCAGAAAAAGGATGGATATCAAGCCCAACAAACCCAAACAATACATTTTTAGAAAGTGGGATGAAGAATTAGGCCACAACAGACAGGCAACTCTAAAAACAGGAATTCCAACCCTTTGGAGGTCGAGGCATCCAGGCAGCTCCTTAAGGTTGCTCTTCGGCACTCATCCGAAGAGCTTCCTCCATCTTTTTTTTTTTTTTTTTTGTTCTGTTGGGTTCTTTTTATATAGCCCCCTCTCCTTCTTCTCTTTCTTCATCTGTTGATCATCCATGCACCTTCCTTCTGACCGTCCATCCATCAGCTGTACTATCAGTACTCAAGTGATTTACAGTGACCAAGGTTATCCAGTCCAGGAGTCACATCTCCATTAATGTGGCCAGGGGTTAGATGAGCGCATTTATTGTGGAGGTGACAACCTCTCTTAAACTCGTCTCCCCCCCCCCACCATTTGGGGTTAGTCTCGGTCTGCCGAGGACAAGGATATCCTCAACGGGGGTTCTAAGATCTTAGGCCTTCATACATCGTCTTCGTATAATACTTCTTCCTCGGCATGGGCTTTGGGCCAGATGTGAAGTGGGCCGAGGTTACCATGCTCATGGGCCCCACAATAGCCCCTCAAAATCTTGCTGTCCGTATTTGCGGACGGGGAGGAGGGTTTTGATATCCCTAGGCCCTCCATATGATTCACCCAACCTCAGCCCACGTCAACGTTGGAGCCTTTTCGCCTACCCGATGTTCGTTTTTGGCGTTTCGAGGCCCAATGTGCGCTCGCATTAAATTCTAGCAGCTTTACATTTCCCACTTCCTACGGTGTGATGGTAATCACTCAGTAGGGATTTCCTGCTTTTATGGGCGGGAAGTTATGGTTGGCTAACTTAAATTGGGGGTATAAATACTCGTTTCATCCATTTGGCATTCTTATTTGTGCATTCACTAACTTCGATGCACGTACTCTGAATCTGGTTCAATTTCCACACTGTCCAGCGCCCTTTTCCAGTGTCGAAAGCCTGTTCGAGGAGAATCTCCCTATTTCTGTAAGTCTTCTCCCCTCCGCTAGCACAAAGTTTCCCTTGATTCTTCTTTCTCTTTCCCTCTTTCAAATCCTTTAGTCGTTGCTAGGAATGGGAAAATTTAAGAAGTTAGTTGAGTTTGAAGAGATGATGGAGAAATTCGTTGCCGATTACGGGATACCCCGTAACGTGGGCTTGAGGTATTGTGAGGAGGAGGAGTGGTACACTAAAAGGAACGAGGGCGAAGTTGTGATTCCTATAGTAGCTTTCATAGAGGGAGACATGAGAATCCCTATGAGGCCAGTGATGAGAAATTACCTCACACATTTTCGGCTGGCCCCTACCCAGTGTGCCGTTAATGTGTTTAGGATATTAGGGTGTGTAGACGCCTTGAATGAGAAGATGGGGTTGAGGTTAACCTATCATGATGTGAATTGGTGCTACAATCTTTAGCACCTGAAAGGGAAATCATATTACATGAAGACAAGGGACGATAGGGTTCAGCTCATCCAGTGCCTCCCCGATTCTAGTAAGGGTTTAACTCAAGATTTCCTCATTGTATCGGGGGAATGGCACGATGGTCTCCACTGCCCGACAGTAGAGGGAGAGCCAGGTAGGGTACCCGAAGTAGGAGGCAGTCTAGATTCTTGTATTTTTTTCTTTGTTGTATATCTGCTTTGGTTGATTGATCATAGGAGTTTTGTTTCCCCTTCTGTAGATCCGCACGCCTTCGCGCGTCATTTTCATCTGGTCAACAAGGAGGACTTGGAAACCGTTCTTAGGGCGGAACTTTTTCTGAACGAGGCCGACAACCAAGTTAGGGCCGCCTACAAGATCCTCGGATGCGATCCAGCCCAGAAGTTGTTCCCAGTCCCAAAGTATGTTATCAGAGCTCATGATCCTCGGCTCAGGCAAATCACTGTGGAGGAGGATGGTTTTGCATTTCCCGAAAGATCCCCCATTCCAGAAGGCATTCCATTGGCAGGTTCTTCCTCTTCCCGTAAAGCGGTAGAGACCGAGGAAGGGAGCTCGGAGAAAGGCGACGAAGTGGTTAAAATAAGTTCATCTAAGGAAGAATTTAGTGTGTTTAACCGAGTTGAACAACTCGAGTATCTTCCTGGTGATCTAGGGGACCCCCACTTGTCCGAAGCCGATCTTCAGCCCCCAAGGGTTGGTGCCCAAACAGAGATGGGTCTTAAGAGACAGCCTCAAACCAGTCTTCCTAATCTGCCTGAGGGCAAGTCTGAGAAGAGTGTGCCAAATGAGCTACAACCCAAGCCCCCTCTCCTAGGACTTAAGCCTTCACCTGCACAGACTAGGTCGTCCTCTGTCCCTCTAATTTCAGACTCTCAGCCTAAATCCTCCGACCTGAAAAGGAAGAGATCCTCTAAGGGTAAGGATTTCGTGGATGGGGGCAGATCCCATTTTTTTCCAGGGGAAGATGAAGCACGCCGACCTCCTAAACAACTGAAAATTGGTAGCCAGCACAAAGGAAAAGAGATCGCTCAACAGTCCGAGCCCTAGGCCTAGCTGCCTACTGCCATGCTCTATAGAAAACCTTTGATGGATGACGCTACGATTCGGGAATCCCGAGGAAGTGAGGGGGCCTGCGTAGCCTATGCACTAGAGAGATCCCTCATTCTCCCCGTCGACATGGCTAAACTAGGGAGCATGAATCGGCCAGAAGTTGCCTACAACCTCAAGAGATACCTGGGCATGGTAAGACTTCTGATACTTGTTTATTCTGTTTGAATTTTAATGCCTAGCATCACCCCTCTCCTTTACAGTGTATTTGTTTTGGTTGGCAGGCCATGCAGGCTGTTTTCAGGTTGGACGAGGAGGTCGACGGCCAGAGTAACGCTCTAGCGCAGGAGCACGACAAGTACTTGAAGGCTATATGTACCTTTAAGAGATCTGAGGCAGATCTCAAGAAGGTGATTGGAAGCCTGGAGGAGATGGCAAAGGACAGAGATAGAGCGGCCTCTGACCTGGCTGTGGCTATAATGCAAGCCGAGGATCAGACTAAGCGCTTGCAGGATGTCGAGGGCCAGCTGCGGGCTGCCAAAGAAGACGTCGCCGATCTAAAGAAAAAGTTGGCCGAGGCGGTTGGGGCAAAGGGTATTGCCGAGAATGCCAAGGACGGGGCCGTGAGCCGAGGATCAGACTAAGCGCTTGCAGGATGCTGAGGGCCAACTGCGGGCTGCCAAAGAGGACGTCGCCGATCTAAAGAAAAAGTTGGCCGAGGTGGTTGGGGCAAAGGGTATTGCCGAGTATGCCAAGGACGGGGCCGTGAGGGCCAAAGAAGAGGCTGTATTTGCAAGAATACACACTGAGCGTTCCTTAGAACAGGCGGAGGAGGAGGCCTTTGCTGAGGGGGTCGCTAAGACTGAAGCTACCTTAAAGGCTCAGATCCCTGAAGTATGTAGGCGTTTTTGTTCCCAGACTTGGAATGAAGCCCTCCACTAAGCGGGAGTTGATGTCTCGTCTGACCTTAGGAGGGCAGAGAGAATATATTATCCTCCCGCAATTCGCGAGGTTACCTCTTTTACTTCTGAGGAGGAGTCTACATTACCCGCGGCAAATGAAAGTCAGACCAAGACTGCCGAGGACACATCTTTAGCTGACAGACCTTCTGAGGAGGCTGGGCACCATGGAGCGTTGAAGGGGGCTGGAACCGACGGTCAAGAGGTGCCCTAAGGTGGGGTGAGGCCTCCTGTTGACTCTCGACCCACCCTCACTGTCCCTCAGATTTCTCCTACCGTGGAAGGGTCCTCTGAAGTAGCCCCTCCGAATCAGGGTTCCTAGGTGTTTCAACATGCTCCTTTAGACAAACTGCTTACTGAGTTGGGGGTCGAGTAGGACACTCTTATTTGTTTTCTTTCTCATTTCATTTTGCTTTTTGGCTTGGTGACAATATAACGAGAATACAAATTTTCTATTCGAAATATATACTCAGTAGCTTACTTTTAATTTCTTGATTGATGCATCCTATTACATGTTATACTCTAATGTTTTGTTCAATATCTTGGTTCTGTTCTAGACTTAGTCTAGTGAGGCAATCAGCTATCCCTGAAGCATGAATCCGAGGACAGTACCACCACTCAGTTCTATCTAACGCTTTTATTCATCCGCAAATAGTTAGCTTTCCCATAGGCTTGAATCCGAGGACCACGCAAGACCTTGGTTCTGTCTAGTACTCAAGTATATTTGAGTGGTTACTTTTTCCAAAGGTTTGGGTCTGAGGACCATGCAAGACCATGGTTCTGTCTAACACTTCTATTCTTCTTTAAGTAGCTAGTTTCCCCACAGGTTTGAGTCCGAGGACCATGCAAGACCTTGGCTCTGTCTAGTACCCAGGTATATATGAATGGTTAGTTTTCCCATAGGTTTGGGTCGGAGGACCATGCAAGACAAGGTTCTGTCTAACACTTCTGTTCTTCTGTAAGTAGCTAGTTTCCCCATAGGTTTGAGTCTGAGGACCATGCAAGACCTTGGTTCTGTCTAGTACCCAAGTATATTTGAGTGTTTAGTTTTCCCATAGGTTTGGGTCCGAGGACCATGCAAGACCTTGGTTCTGTCTAACACTTTTGTTCTTCTGTAAATAGTTAGTTTCCCCATAGGTTTGAGTCCGAGGCCCATACAAGACCTTGGTTCTGTCTAGTACCCAGGTATATTTGCGTGGTTAGTTTTCCCATAGGTTTGGGTCCGAGGACCATGCAAGACCTTGGTTCTGTCTAACACTTATATTCTTCTGTAAGTAGCTAGTTTCTCCATAGGTTTGAGTCTGAGGACCATGCAAGGCCTTGGTTCTGTCTAGCACCCAGGTATATTTGAGTGGTTAGTTTTTCCATAGGTTTAGGTCCAAGAACCATGCAAGACCTTGGTTCTGTCTAACACTTCTGTTCTTCTGTAAGTAGCTAGTTTCTCCAAAGGTTTGAGTCCGAGGACCATGCAAGACCTCGGCTCTGTCTAGTACCCAGGTATATTTGAGTGATTAGTTTTCCCATAGGTTTGGGTCCGAGGACCATGCAAGACCTTGATTCTGTCTAACACTTCTGTTTTTCTGTAAGTAACGAGTTTCCCCAAAGGTTTGAGTCCAAGGACCATGCAAGACCTTGGTTTTGTCTAGTACCAGGTATATTTGAGTGGTTAGTTTTCCCATAGGTTTGGGTCCGAGGACCACGCAAGAGCTTGGTTCCGTCTAACACTTCTATTCTTCTGCAAGTAGCTAGTTTCCCCATAGGTTTGAGTCCGAGGACCATGCAAGACCTTGGTTCTATCTAGTACCCAGGTATATTTGAGTGGTTAGCTTTCCCATAGGTTTGGGTCCGAGGACCATGCAAGACCTTGGTTCTGTCTAACACCTCTATTCTTCTGTAAGTAGCTAGTTTCCCCATAGGTTTGAGTCCGAGGACCATGCAAGACCTTGGTTCTATCTAATACCCAGGTATATTTCAGAGGTTAGTTTTCCCATAAGTTTGGGTCTGAGGACCATGCAAGACCTTGGGTCTGTCTAACACTTCTATTCTTCTGTAAGTAGCTAGTATCCCTAAAGGTTTGAGTCCGAGGACCATGCAAGACCTTCGTTCTGTCTAGTACCCAAGTATATTTGAGTGGTTAGTTTTCCCATAGGTTTGGCTCCGAGGACCATGCAAGACCTTCGTTCTGTCCAAAACTTCTGTTTTTCTGTAAGTAGCAAGTTTGCTTAAATTTTTGAGTCCGAGGACCATGCAAGACCTTGATTCTGTCTAGTACCCATGTACATTTGAGTGGTTAGTTTTCCCATAGGTTAGGGTCCGAGGACCATGCAAGACCGTGGTTCTGTCAAACATGTCTATTCTTCTGTAAGTAGCTAGTTTCCCCATAGGTTTGAGTCCGAGAACCATGCAAGACCTTGGTTCTGTCTAGTAACCAGATATATTTGAGTGGTTAGTTTTTCCATCGGTTTGGGTCCGAGAACCATGCAAGACCTTGGTTCTGTCTAACACTTCTGTTTTTCTGTAAGTAGCGAGTTTCCCAATAGGTTTAAGTCCGAAGACCATGAGAGACCTTGGTTCTATCTAATACCTAGGTATATTTGAGTGGTTAGTTTTCCCACAGGTTTGGATTCGAGGACCATGCAAGACCTTGGTTTTGTCTAACACTTCAATTCTTCGGAAAGTAGCCACTCTCCCCAAAGGTTTAAGCCCGAGGACCAGGCAAGACATTGGTTCTGTCTAGTACCCAAGTATATTTGAGTGGTTAGTTTTCCCAAAGGTTTGGGTCCGAGGACCATGTAAGACCTTGGTTCCATCTAACACTTCTGTTCTTCTGTAAGTAACTAGTTTTCCTATAGGTTTGAGTCCGAAGACCATCCAAGGCCTTGGTTCTGTCTAGAACCCTGGTAAATTTAAGTGGCTGGCTTTCCCATAGGTTTAGGTCCGAGGACCATGCAAGACCTTCGTTCTGTCTAACACTTCTATTCTTCTGTAAGTAGCTAGTTTCCCCATAGGTTTGAGTCCGAGGACCATGCAAGACATTAGTTCTGTCTAGTACCCAGGTATATTTGAGTGGTAAGTTTTCCCATAGGTTTTAGTCTGAAGACCATGCAAGACCTTGGTTCTGTCTAACACTTCTGTTCTTCTGTAGGTAGCCAGTTTCCCCATAAGTTTGAGTCCGAGAACCATGCAATACCTTGGTTCTGTCTAGTACTCAGGAATATTTGAGTGGTTAGTTTTCCCATAGGTTTGGGTCCGAGGACCATGCAAGACCTTGGTTCTGTCTAACACTACTATTCTTTTGTAAGTAGCTAGTTTCCCCAAAGGTTTGAGTCCGACGACCACGCAAGGCCTTGGTTCTATCTAGTACCCAGGTATATTTGAGTGGTTAGTTTTTCCATAGGTTTGGGTCCGAGGACCATGCAAGACCTTGGTTCTGTCTAACACTTCTATTCTTCTGTAAGTAGCTAGTTAGCTCAAAGGTTTGAGTCCGAGTACCATGCAAGACCTTAGTTTTGTCTAGTACCCAGGTATATTTGAGTGGTTAGTTTTCCCATTATTTGGGTCCGAGGACCATGCAAGACCTTGGTTCTATCTGACACATCTATTCTTCTGTAAGTAGCTAGTTTTCCCAAAGGTTTGAGTCCGACGACCATGCAAGACCTTGGTTCGGTCTAGTACCCAGGTATATTTGAGTCGTCAATTTTCGCATAAGTTTGGGCCCGAGGACCAAGTAAGACCTTGGTTCTGTCTAACACTTCTATTCTTCTGTAAGCAGTTAGTTTCCCGAAATGTTTGAATCCGAGGACCATGCAAGACCTTCGTTCTGTCTAGTACCTAGGTAAATATGAGTGGTTAGTTTTCCTGTAGGTTTGGGTCTAAGGACCATGCAAGACCTTGGTTTTGTCTAACGCCTCTATTCTTCTGTAAGTAGCTAGTTTCCCCATAAGTTTGAGTCCGAGGACCACGCAAGACCTCGGTCCTATCTAATACCCAGGTATGTTTGAGTGGTTAGTTTATCCATAGGTTTAGGTACGAGGACCATGCAAGGCCTTGGTTCTGTCTAACACTTCTATTTTTCTGTAAGTAGCTAGTTTCCCCATAGGTTTGAGTCCGAGGAACATGCAAGGCATTGGTTCTGTCTAGTACCCAGGTATATTTGAATGGATAGTTTTCCCAAGGCCTTGGGTCTGAGGACCATGCAAGACCTTGGTTCTGTCTAACACCTCTATTCTTCTGTAAGTAGCTACTTTCCCCATAGGTTTGATTCCGAGGACCATGCAAGACCTTGGTTCTATCTACTAGCCAGGTATATTTGAGAGGTTAGTTTTCCCATAAGTTTGGGTCTGAGGACCATGCATGACCTTGGGTCTATCTAACACTTCTATTCTTCTGTAAGTAGCTAGGTTCCTCAAAGGTTTGAGTCCGAGGACCATGTAAGACCTTCGTTCTGTCTAGTACCCAAGTATATTTTAGAGGTTACTTTTCCCATAGGTTTGGCTCCGAGGACCATGCAAGACCTTCGTTCGGTTTAAGACTTCTGTTCTTCTGTAAGTAGCTAGTTTCCCTAAAAGTTTGAGTCCGAGGACCATGCAAGACCTTGATTCTGTCTAGTACCTATGTATATTTTAGTGGTTAGTTTTCCCATAGGTTTGGGTCCGAGGACCATGCAAGACCTTGGTTCTATCTCAAACTTCTATTCTTTTGTAAGTAGCTAGTTTCCCCATAGGTTTGAGTCCGAGAACCATGCAAGACCTTGGTTCTGTCTAGTACCCAGGTATATTTAAGTGATTAGTTTTTCCATAGGTTTGGGTCCGAGAACCATGCAAGACCTTGGTTCTGTCTAACACTTCTATTCTTCTTTAAGTAGCGAGTTTCCCAATAGGTTTGAGTCCGAGGACCATGCAAGACCTTGGTTCTACCTAAAACCCAGGTATATTTGAGTGGTTAATTTTCCCACAGGTTTGAGTCCGAGGACCATGCAATACCTTGGTTCTGTGTAACACTTCTATTCTTTGGTAAGTAGCCAGTTTCCCCAAAGGCTTGAGCCCGAGGACCAGGCAAGACATTATTTCTGTCTAGTACCCGGGTATATTTGAGTGGTTAGTTTTCCCATAGGTTTGGGTCCGAGGACCATGTAAGACCTTGGTTCTGTATAACACTTCTGTTCTTCTGTAAGTAACTAGTTTCCCTATAGGTTTGAGTCCGAAGACCATCAAAGGCCTTGGTTTTGTCTAGAACCCAGGTATATTTGAGTGGCTGGCTTTCCCATAGGTTTGGGTCCGAGGACCATGCAAGACCTTCGTTCTTTCTAACACTTCTATTCTTCTGTAAGTAGCTAGTTTCCCTATAAATTTGAGTCCGAGGACCAAGAAAGACATTGGTTCTATCTAGTACCCAGGTATATTTGAGTGGTTAGTTTTCCCATAGGTTTTAGTCTGAACACCATGCAAGACCTTGGTTCTGTCTAACCCTTTTGTTCTTCCATATGTAGCTAGTTTCCCCATATGTTTGAGTCCGAGGACCATGCAATACCTTGGTTCTGTCTAGTACTCAGACATATTTAAGTGGTTAGTTTTCCCATAGGTTTGGGTCCGAGGACCACGCAAGACCTTGGTTCTGTCTAACGCTACTATTCTTCTGTAAGTAGCTCGTTTCCCCAAAGGTTTGAGTCCGAGGACCATGCAAGGCCTTGGTTCTGTCTTGTACCCAGGTATATTTGAGTGGTTCTTTTTTCCATAGGTTTGGGTCTGAGGACCATGCAAGACCTTGGTTCTGTCTAACATTTCTATTCTTCTGTAAGTAGCTAGTTTCTTCAAAGGTTTGATTTCGACGACCACGCAAGAACTTGGTTCCGTCTAGTACCCAAGTATATTTGAGTGGTTAGTTTTCCCATGATTTGGGTCCAAGGACCATGCAAGACCTTGGTTCTGTCTGACACATCAATTCTTCTTTGAGTTACTAGTTTTCCCATAGGTTTGAGTGCGAGGACCATGCAAGACCTTGGTTCTGTCTAGTACCCAGGTATATTTGAGTCGTTAGTTTTCCCATCGGTTTGGGTTCGAGGACCAAGCAAGACCTTGGTTCTGTCTAACACTTCTATTCTTCTGTAAGTAGCTAGTTTCCCCACAGGTTTGAGTCCGAGGACCATGCAAGACCTTGGTTCTATCTACTACCCAGGTATATTTGAGAGGTTAGTTTTCCCATAAGTTTGGGTCTGAGGACCATGCATGACCTTGGGTCTATCTAACACTTCTATTCTTCTGTAAGTAGCTAGGTTCCTCAAAGGTTTGAGTCCGAGGACCATGTACGACCTTCGTTCTGTCTAGTACCCAAGTATATTTTAGAGGTTACTTTTCCCATAGGTTTGGCTCCGAGGACCATGCAAGACCTTCGTTCGGTTTAAGACTTCTGTTCTTCTGTAAGTAGCTAGTTTCCCTAAAAGTTTGAGTCCAAGGACCATGCAAGACCTTGATTCTGTCTAGTACCTATGTATATTTTAGTGGTTAGTTTTACCATAGGTTTGGGTCCGAGGACCATGCAAGACCTTGGTTCTATCTCAAACTTCTATTCTTTTGTAAGTAGCTAGTTTCCCCATAGGTTTGAGTCCGAGAACCATGCAAGTCCTTGGTTCTGTCTAGTACCCAGGTATATTTGAGTGGTTAGTTTTTCCATAGGTTTGGGTCCGAGAACCATGCAAGACCTTGGTTCTGTCTAACACTTCTATTCTTCTTTAAGTAGCGAGTTTCCCAATAGGTTTAAGTCCGAGGACCATGCAAGACCTTGGTTCTACCTAAAACTCAGGTATATTTGAGTGGTTAATTTTCCCACAGGTTTGGGTCGAGGACCATGCAATACCTTGGTTCTGTGTAACACTTCTATTCTTTGGTAAGTAGCCAGTTTCCCCAAAGGCTTGAGCCCGAGGACTAGGCAAGACATTATTTCTGTCTAGTACCCAGGTATATTTGAGTGGTTAGTTTTCCCATAGGTTTGGGTCCGAGGACCATGTAAGACCTTGGTTCTGTATAACACTTCTGTTCTTCTGTAAATAACTAGTTTCCCTATAGGTTTGAGTCCGAAGACCATCAAAGGCCTTGGTTTTGTCTAGAACCCAGGTATATTTGAGTGGCTGGCTTTCCCATAGGTTTGGGTCCGAGGACCATGCAAGACCTTCGTTCTGTCTAACACTTCTATTCTTCTGTAAGTAGCTAGTTTTCCCATAAGTTTAAGTCCGAGGACCAAGAAAGACATTGGTTCTATCTAGTACCCAGGTATATTTGAGTAGTTAGTTTTCCCATAGGTTTTAGTCTGAAGACCATGCAAGACCTTGGTTCTATCTAACACTTTTGTTCTTCCATATGTAGCTAGTTTCCCCATATGTTTGAGTCCGAGGACCATGCAATACCTTGGTTCTGTCTAGTACTCAGGCATATTTGAGTGGTTAGTTTTCCCATAGGTTTGGGTCCGAGGACCACGCAAGACCTTGGTTCTGTCTAACGCTACTATTCTTCTGTAAGTAGCTCGTTTTCCCAAAGGTTTGAGTCCGAGGACCATGCAAGGCCTTGGTTCTGTCTTGTACCCAGGTATATTTGAGTGGTTCTTTTTTCCATAGGTTTGGGTCTGAGGACCATGCAAGACCTTGGTTCTGTCTAACATTTCTATTCTTCTGTAAGTAGCTAGTTTCTTCAATGGTTTGAGTCCAAGGACCACGCAAGACCTTGGTTTCGTCTAGTACCCAAGTATATTTGAGTGGTTAGTTTTCCCATGATTTGGGTCCGAGGACCATGCAAGACCTTGGTTCTGTCTGACACATCAATTCTTCTTTGAGTAACTAGTTTTCCCATAGGTTTGAGTCTGAGGACCATGCAAGACCTTGGTTCTGTCTAGTACCCAGGTATATTTGAGTCGTTAGTTTTCCCATCGGTTTGGGTTCGAGGACCAAGCAAGACCTTGGTTCTGTCTAACACTTCTATTCTTCTGTAAGTAGCTAGTTTCCCCAATGGTTTGAATCCGAAGACCATGCAAAACCTTCGTTCTGTCTAGTACCCAGGTAAATTTGAGTGGTTAGTTTTCCTATAGGTTTGGGTCCGAGGACCATGCAAGACCTTGGTTCTGTCTAACGTCTCTATTCTTCTGCAAGTAGCTAGTTTCCCCATAGGTTTGAGTCCGAGGACTACGCAAGACCTTGGTTCTATCTAATACCCAGGTACATTTGAGTGGTTAGTTTTCCCATAGGTTTAGATCCGAGGACCATACAAGGCCTTGGTTCTGTCTAACACCTCTATTCTTCTATAAGTAACTAGTTTCCCCAAAGGTTTGAGTCCAAGGACCATGCAAGGCATTGGTTCAGTCTAGTACCTAGGTATATTTGAAAGGATAGCTTTCCCATAGGTTTGGGTACGAGGACCATGTAAGACCTTGGTTCTGTCTAACACTTCTGTTCTTCTGTAAGTAGCTAGTTTCCACAAAAGTTTGAGTCCGAGGACCATGCAAGACCTTGGTTCTGTCTAGTACCCAGGTATATTTAAGTGCTTAGTTTTCCCATTGGTTTGGGTCAGAGGACCATGCAAGACCTTAGCTCTGTCTAACACTTTTATTCCTCTATAAATTGCTCGGCTCCTCATAAGTTTGAGTCCGAGGATCATGCAAGACCTTGGTTCTGTCTAGTATCCAGGTATATTTGAGTGGTTAGTTTTCCCATAGGTTTGGGACCGAAGACCATGCAAGACCTTGGTTCTGTCCAACACTTCTGTTCTTCTGTGAGTAGCTAGTTTTCCCATAGGTTTGATTCCGAGGACCATGCAAGACCTTGGTTCTATCTAGTACTCAGGTATATTTGAGTGGTTAGTTTTCCCACAGGTTTGGGTCGAGGGACCATGCAAGACCTTAGTTCTGTCTAACATTTCTATTCTTCGGTAAGTAGCTAGTTTCCCCAGAGGTTTGAGTCCGAGGAAATGCAAGACCTTGGTTCCGTCTAGTACCCAAGTATATTTGAGTGGTTAATTTTCCCAAAGGTTTGGGTCCGAGGACCATGCAAAACCTTGGTTCTGTCTAACACTTCTATTCTTCTGTAAGTAGCTAGTTTACTCATAGGTTTCTGTCCGAGGACCATGCAAGACCTTGGTTCTGCCTAGTACCCTGGTATATTTGAGTGGTTAGTTTTCCCATAGGTTTGGGTCCGAGGACCATGCCAAACCTTGGTTCTGTCTAACACTTCTGTTCTTCTGTAAGTAGCTAGTTTCCCCATAGGTTTGAGTCCGAGGACCATGCAAGACCTTGGTTCTGTGTAGTACCCAGGTATATTTGAGTGGTTAGTTTTCCCATAGGTTTGCCATCGAGGATAATGCAAGACCTTGGTTCGGTCTAACACATCTATTCTTCTGTAAGTAGCTACTTTTCCCATAAGTTTGAGTCCGAGGACCATGCAAGACCTTCGTTCTGTCTAGTACCCAGGTATATTTAAGTGGTTAGTTTTCCCATAGGTTTGGGCTCGAGGACCATGCCAGACCTTAGTTCAGTCTAACACTTCTATTCTTTTCAAAGAAGCTAGTTTTCCCACTGGTTTTAGTCCGAGGAACCTGCAAGACCTTGGTTCTGTCATGTCCACTGGTATATTTGAGTGGTTAGTTTTTCCAATGGTTTGGCTCCGAAGACCATGCAAGACTATCGTTCTATCTAACACTTCTGTTCTTCTGTAAGTAGGTAGTTTCCTCATAGGCTTGAGTCAGAGGACCATGCAAGGCCTTGGTTCTGTCTAGTACTCAGGTATATTTGAGTGGTTGGTTTTCCCATAGGTTTGGGTCCGAGGACCATGCAAGACTGTGGTTCTGTCTAACACTTCTATTCTTCGGTAAGTAGCTAGTTTCCCCATAGGTTTGAGTCTGAGGACCATGCAAGACCTTTGTTTTGTCTAGTACCCAGGAATATTTGAGTGGTTTGTTTTCCTATTCATTTGGGTCCGAGGACCATGCGAAACCTTGGTTCTGTCTAACACTTCTATTCTTCTGTATGTAACACTTCTATTCTTTTGTATGTAGCTAGTTTCCTCACAGGTTTGAGTCCGAGGACCATGCAAGACCTTGGTTCTGTCCAGTACCCAGGTATATTTTAGTGGTTGGTTTTTCCATAGGTTTGGGTCCGAGGACCATGCAAGACTTTGTTTCTGTCTAACACTTCTATTCTTCGGTAAGTAGCTAGTTTCCCCATAGGTTTAAGTCTGAGGACCATGCAAGACCTTTGTTCTGTCTAGTACCTAGGAATATTTGAGTGGTTAGTTTTCCTATTCATTTGGGTCCGAGGACCATGCGAAACCTTGGTTCTGTCTAACACTTCTATTCTTCTGTATGTAGCTAGTTTCCTCATAGGTTTGAGTTCGAGGACCATGCAAGACCTTGGTTCTGTCTAGTACCCAGGTATATTTGAGTGGTTAGTATTCCCATAGGTTTGGGTCCGAGGACCATGCAAGACCTTGGTTCTGTTTAACACTTCTGTCCTTCTCTAAGTATCTAGTTTCCCCATAGGTTTGAGTCCGAGGACCACACAAGACCTTCATTCTGTCTAGTTCCCAAGTATATTTGAGTGGTTAGTTTCTCATAGGTTTGGGTCCGAGGACCATGCAAGACCTTGGTTCTGTCTAACACTTCTATTGTTTTGTGAGTAGCTAGTTTCCCCAAAGGTTTTAGTCCGAGAACCATGCAAAACCTTGGTTCTGTCTAGTATTCTGGTATATTTGAGTTCTTAGTTTTCCCACAGGTTTGGGTCTGAGGACCATGCAAGACCTTGATTTTGTCTAACACTTCTATATTTTTGTAAGTAGCTAGTTTCCCAATTGGTTTATGTCCGAGGACCATGCAAGACCTTGGTTCTGTCCAAGTCCCAGGTATATTTGAGTGGTTAATTTTCCCTTTGGTTTGGGTCCGAGGACCATGCAAGATCTTGGTTCTGTCTAACACTTCTGTTCCTCTATAAGTTGTTAGTTTCCCCAAAGGTTAGAGTCTGAGGACCATGCAAGACCTTAGTTCTGTCTAGTACCCAGGTATATTTGCGTTGTTAGTTTTCCCATAGGTTTGGGTCTGAGGGCTATGCAAGACCTAGGATCTGTCTAACACTTCTGTTCTTCTGTTAGTAGCTAGTTTTTCCATAGGTTTGGGTCCGAGGACCATGCAATACCTTGGTTCTATCTAGTACCCAGGTATATTTGAGTGGTTAGCTTTCCCAAAGGTTTGGGTCCGAAGACCATGCAAGACCTTAGTTCTGTCTAACACTTCTATTCTTCTGTAAGTAGCTAGTTTCCCCATAGGTTTGTGTCCGAAGGCCATGTAAGACCTTAGTTCTGTCTAGTACCCAGGTATATTTGAGTGGTTAGTTTTTTCAGAGGTTTGGGTCCGAGGATCATGCAAGACCTTGGTTCTGTCTAACACTTCTGTTCTTCTGTAAGTAACTAGTTTCCCCCTAGGTTTCAGTCCGAAGACCATGCAAGGTCTTGGTTCTGTCTAGAACCCAGGTATATTTGAGTGGTTGGCTTACCCATAGGTTTGGGCCTGAGAACCATGCAAGACCTTGGTTCTGTCTAACACTTCTATTCTTCTGTAAGTAGCTTGTTTCCTCAAAGGTTTGAGTCCGAGGACCATGCAAGACCTTCGTTCTATCTAGTACCCAAGTATATTTGAGAGGTTACTTTTCCCATAGGTTTGGGTCCGAGGACCATGCAAGACCTTGGTTCTGTCTAACACTTCTATTCTTCTGTAAGTAACTTGTTTCCTCACAGGGTTGAGTCCGAGGACCATGCAAGACCTTAGTTCTTTCTAGTACCCAAGTATATTTGAGTGGTTAGTTTTCCCACAGGTTTGGGTCCGAAGACCATGCAAGACCCTGGTTCTTTTTAACACTTCTATTCTTCTGTTAGTAGCTAGTTTCCCCATTAGTTTGAGTCCGAGGACTATGCAAGATCATGGTTCTGTCTAGTACCCAGGTATATTTGAGTGCTTAGTTTTCCCGCAGGTTTGGGTCCGTGGACCATGCAGGACCTTGGTTCTGTTTAAAACTTCTGTTCTTCTGTAAGTAGCTAGTTTCTCCAAAGGTTTTTTGTCCGAGGACCATTTAAGACCTTGGTTTTGTCTAGTACATAGGTATATTTGAGTGATTCTTTTTCCCACAGGTTTGGGTCCGAGGACTATGCAAGACCTTGGTCTTGTCTAAAACTTCTATTCTTCTGTAAGTAGCTAGTTTCCCCATAGGTTTGAGTCTGAGGACCATGCAAGACCTTGGTTCTATCTAATATTAAGGTATATTTTAGTAGTTAGTTTTCCCATAGTTTTGGGTCCGAAGACTATGCAAGACCTTGGTTCAGTCTAACACTTGTATTCTTCTATAAGTAGCTAGTTTCCCCATAGGTTTGAGTTCGAGGACCATGCAAGACCTTGGTTCTGTCTAACACTTCTGTTCTTCTGTAAGTAGTTAGTTTTTCCATAGGCTTGAGTCCGAGAACCATGCAAGACCTTGTTTCTGTCTAGTACTCAGGTATATTTAAGTGGTTAGTTTTCCGATAGGCTTGGGTTCGAGGACCATGCAAGACCTTGGTTCTGTCTAACACTTCTATTCTTCTGTAAGTAGCTAATTTCCCCATAGGTTTGAGTCCGACGACCATGCAAGGCGTTAGTTCTGTCTAGTGCCTTGGTATATTTGAGTGGTTAGTTTTCCCATAAGTTTGGGTCCGAGGACCATGCAAGACCTTGGTTCTGTCTAATACTTCTATTCTTATGTAAGTAGCTAGTTTCCCCACAAGTTTGAGTTCAAGGACCATGCATGACCGTGGTTCTGTCTAGTACCCAGGTATATTTGAGTGGTTAGTTTACCCATAGGTTTTGGTCTGAGAACCATGCAAGGCCTTGGTTCTGTCTAACACTTCTATTCTTCTGTAAGTAACAAGTTTCCCCACAGGTTTAAGTCCGAGGACCATGCAAGACCTTGGTTCTGTCTTGTCCCTAGGTATATTTGAGTGATTAGTTTTCCCTTAGATTTGGGTCCGAGGACCATGCAAGACCTTGGTGCTTTCTAACACTTCTATTCTTCTATAAGTAGCTAGTTTCCCTATAGGTTTGAGTCCGAGGACTATGCAAGACCTTGGTTCTATCTAGTACCCAGGTATATTTGAATGGTTAGTTTTTCCATAGGTTTGGGTCCGAGGACCATGCAAGACTTTGGTTTTGTCTAACACTTCTTTTCTTCTGTAAATAGCTAGTTTCCCCATAGGTTTGAGTCTGAGGACCATGGAAGACCTTGGTTCTGTCTAGTACCCAGGTATATTTACGTGGTTTGTTTTTCTATAGGTTTGGGTCCGAGGACCATGCAAGACCGTGGTTCTGTCTAACACTTCTGTTCTTCTATAAGTAGCTAGTTTCCCCATATGTTTGAGTCCGAGGGCCATGCAGGACCTTGGTTCTGTCTAGTACCCTGGTATATTTGCTTTGTTAGTTTTCCCATAGGTTTGGGTCCGAGGACCATGCAAGACCTTGGTTCTATCTCACACTTCTATTCTTCTGTAAGTAGCTAGTTTCCTCATAGGTTTGAATTCGAGAACCATGCAAGACCTTGGTTCTATCTAGTACCCAGGTTTATTTGAGTGGTTAGTTTTTCCATAGGTTTGGTTCCGAGAACCATGCAAGTCCTTGGTTCTATCTAACACTTCTATTCTTCTGTAAATAGCGAGTTTCCCAATAGGTTTGAGTCCGAGGACCATGCAAGGCCTTGATTCTACCTAATACCCAGGTATATTTGAGTGGTTAATTTTCCCACAGGTTTGGGTCCGAGGACCATGCAATACCTTGGTTCTGTGTAACACTTCTATTCTTTGGTAAGTAGCCAGTTTCCCCAAAGGCTTGAACCCGAGGACCAGGCAAGACATTATTTCTGTCTAGTACCTAGGTATATTTGAGTGGTTAGTTTTCTCATAGGTTTGGGTCCGAGGACCATGTAAGACCTTGGTTCTCTCTAAAACTTCTGTTCTTCTATAAGTAACTAGTTTCCCTATAGGTTTGAGTCCGAAGACCATCGAAGGCCTTGGTTCTGTCTAGAACCCAGGTATATTTGAGTGGCTGGCTTTCCCATAGGTTTGGGTCCGAGGACCATGCAAGACCTTCGTTCTGTCTAACACTTCTATTCTTCTGTAAGTAGCTAGTTTCCCCACAAGTTTGAGTCCGAGGACCATGAAAGACATTGGTTCTGTCTAGTACCCAGGTATATTTGAGTGGTTAGTTTTCTCATAGGTTTTAGTCTGAAGACCATGCAAAACCTTGGTTCTGTCTAACACTTCTGTTCTTCTGTAAGTAGCTAGTTTCCCCATATTTTTGAGTCCGAGGACCATGCAATACCTTGGTTCTGTCTAGTACTCAGGCATATTTGAGTGGTTAGTTTTTCCATAGGTTTGGGTCCGAGGACCACGCAAGACCTTGGTTCTATTTAACGCTACTATTCTTCTGTAAGTAGCTAGTTTCCCCAAAGGTTTGAGTCCGAGGACCATACAAGGCCTTAGTTCTGTCTTGTACCCAGGTATATTTGAGTGGTTAGTTTTCCCGTATGTTTGGGTTTGAGGACCATGCAAGACCTTGGTTCTGTCTAACACTTCTATTCTTCTGTAAATAGCTAGTTTCCTCAAAGGTTTGAGTCTGAGGACCACGCAAAACCTTGGCTCTGTCTAGTACCCAGGTATATTTGAGTGGTTAGTTTTCCCATGATTTGGGTCCGAGGACCATGCAAGACCTTGGTTCTGTCTGACACATCTTTTCTGCTGTAAGTAACTAGTTTTCCATAGGTTTGAGTCCGAGGACCATGCAAGACCTTGGTTCTGTCTAGTACCCAGGTATATTTGAGTCGATAGTTTTTCCATAGGTTTGGGTCCGAGGGCCATGCAAGACCTTGGTTCTGTCTGACACTTCTATTCTTCTGTAAGTAGCTAGTTTCCCCAATGGTTTGAATCTGAGGACCATGCAAGACCTTCGTTCTGTCTAGTACCCAGGTAAATTTGAGTGGTTAGTTTTCCTGTAGGTTGGGTTCGGGGACCATGCAAGACCTTGGTTCTGTCTAACGCCTCTATTCTTCTGTAAGTAGCTAGTTTCCCCATAGGTTTGAGTCCGAGGACCACGCAAGACCTTGGTTCTGTCTAGTGCTCAAGTATATTTGAGTGGTTAGTTTTTCCATAGGTTTGGGTTCGAGAACCATGCAAGACCTTGGTTCTGTCTAACACTTCTATTCTTCTGTAAGTAGCTAGTTTCCCCATGGGTTTGAGTCCGAGGACCATGCAAGGCGTTAGTTTTGTCTAGTAACCTGGTATATTTGAGTGGTTAGTTTTCCCATAAGTTTGGGTCCGAGGACCATGCAAGATCTTGGTTCTGTCTAACACTTCTATTCTTCTGTAAGGAGCTTGTTTCCTCACAGGTTTGAGTTCAAGGACCATGCGTGACCTTGGTTCTGTCTAGTACCCAGGTATATTTGAGTGGTTGGTTTACCCATAGGTTTTGGTCTGAGAAGCATGCAAGGCCTTGGTTCTGTCTAACACTTCTATTCTTCTGTAAGTAGCAAGTTTCCCCATAGGTTTAAGTCCGAGGACCATGCAAGACCTTGGTTCTATCTTGTCCGCAGGTATATTTGAGTGATTAGTTTTCCCTTAGATTTGGGTCCGAGGACCATGCAAGACCTTGGTGCTTTGTCACACTTCTATTCTTCTATAAGTAGCTAGTTTCCCCATTGGTTTGAGTCCGAGGACTATGCAAGACCTTGGTTCTATCTAGTACCCCGGTATATTTGAGTGGTTAGTTTTTCCATAGGTTTGTGTCCGAGGACCGTGCAAGACTTTGGTTTTGTGTAACACTTCTTTTCTTCTGTAAATAGCTAGTTTCCCCATAGGTTTGAGTCCGAGGACCATGGAAGACCTTGGTTCTGTCTAGTACCCAGGTATATTTGCGTGGTTTGTTTTTCTATAGGTTTGGGTCCGAGGACCATGCAAGACCTTGGTTCTATCTAACACTTTTGTTCTTCTATAAGTAGCTAGTTTCCCCATAGTTTTGAGTCCGAGGGCCATGCAGGACCTTGGTTCTGTCTAGTACCCTGGTATATTTGCTTGGTTAGTTTTCCCATAGGTTTGGGTCCGAGGACCATGCAAGACCTTGGTTCTGTCTCACACTTCTATTCTTCTGTAAGTAGCTAGTTTCCCCATAGGTTTGAGTCCGAGAACCATGCAAGACCTTGGTTCTGTCTAGTACCCAGATATATTTGAGTGGTTAGTTTTTCCATAGGTTTGGGTCCGAGAACCATGCAAGACCTTGGTTCTTTCTAACACTTCTATTCTTCTGTAAGTAGCGAGTTTCCCAATAGGTTTAAGTCTGAGGACCATGCAAGACCTTGGTTCTACCTAATACCCAGGTATATTTGAGTGGTTAATTTTCCCACAGGTTTGGGTCCGAGGACCATGCAATACCTTGGTTCTGTGTGACACTTCTATTCTTTGGTAAGTAGCCAGTTTCCCCAAAAGCTTGAGCCCGAGGACCAGGCAAGACATTATTTCTGTCTAGTACCCAGGTATATTCGAGTGGTTACTTTTCCCATAGGTTTGGGTCTGAGGACCATGTAAGACCTTGGTTTTGTCTAACACTTCTGTTCTTCTGTAAGTAACTAGTTTCCCTATAGGTTTGAGTCCGACGACCATCAAAGGCCTTGGTTCTGTCTAGCACCCTGGTATATTTGCGTGGTTAGTTTTCTCATAGGTTTGGATCCGAGGACCATGCAAGACCTTGGTTCTGTTTAACACTTCTGTTCTTCTATAAGTAGCTAGTTTCCCCATAGGTTTGAGTCCGAGGGTCATGAAAGACCTTGGTTCTGTCTAGTACCCAGGTATATTTGCGTGGTTAGTTTTCCCATAGGTTTTGGTCCGAAGACCATGCAAGGCCTTGTTTCTGTCTAACACTTCTGTTCTTCTGTAAGTAGCTAGTTTCCTCATAGGTTTAAGTCTGAGGACCATGCAAGACCTTGGTTTTGTCTATTACCCAGGTGTATTTAAGTGGTTAGTTTTCCCATAGGTTTGGGTCTGAGGACTATGCAGGACCTTAGTTTTGTCTAACACTTCTGTTCTTCTGTAAGTAGCTAGTTTTTCCATAGGTTTAAGTCCGAGGACCATGCAAGACCTTGGTTCTGTCTAGTACCCAGGTATATTTGCGTGGTTAGTTTTTCCATTGGTTTGGGTCCGAGGACCAGGCAAGACCTTGGTTCTGTCTAACAGTTCTATTCTTCTGTAAGTATCTAGTTTCCCCATAGGTTTAAGGCTGAGGACTATCCAATACCTTGGTTTTGTCTAGTATCCAGGTATATTTGCGTGGTTAGTTTTCTCATAGGTTTGGGTCCGAGGACCATGCAAGACCTTGGTTCTGTCTAACACTTCTGTTCTTCTGTAAGTTGGTAGTTTCCTCATAGGTTTGAGTCCGAGGACCATGCAAGACCTTAGTTCTGTCTAGTACCCAGGTATATTTGAGTAGTTAGTTTTCCCATAGGTTTGGATCCGAGGACCATGCAAGACCTTGGTTTTGTTTAACACTTCTGTTCTTCTGTAAGTAGCTAGTTTCCTCATAGGTTTGAGTCCGAGGACCATGTAGGACCTTCGTTCTGTCTAGTACCCAGGTATATGCTTTACTTCGTCGGAAGTGGGCCACCCTTTGGACTTGACCCTTGACCTCTCAATGCCCTGGGCATGGGTGGTTTGGAATTCTAACCTTACGCGTGGCAGTCATCCCGCCCTCAATTTCAATTTTCTGCCCTCTTCAATTACAAGGCGTCTCCCGACTATTCGCGTTCCCCGCTTGACGTTTCGATGCACGAGGCGTGCTCTCATTAATATTTTCGTAGATTGATGCAGATCCAACGGTCAATAGCCGCCTTGGAATTTGGTTGCGATTAATGTCGCCGATGTTTCTTCTCTCGTGTTTTGCATATATCAATTCTCTCCAACTTCCACTCCCTGTATAAGGCTATTAGGAAGGAGACGTCTTGCTTCACTTCATGAACCTTCTAACAAAATAGGAAACATGTCCTCCGAACTTTCCGAGCTCCTTCAATAACCCTGTCAGACTTGTGATAAGAGTTTGGAGAAATGGGACCGCCTCGAATGGGAGTGAGGGCGTACAGGCTAAAGGCCCTCCTCCCTCGACCGAGAGTCGCTGCAGCAATAGTCCGCGTCAGACTTTCGGCGTGGCAAAATTTAGGCGTCACCGTGATTGTGCCGTGCAAGCGGCTAGGAGGAAGGTCCCTGAAGTACATAACGCTCTTCTCTGGGGCGCATTCCTGCCGGAGGAGACATGCAAGATTACGTCATGTTTGGTGCTCGAGTGTTACCGTCTCCAACGGCCAACCGCGGTGGGGCTAGGAGAGAATCAAGGGAACGTCATGAGGAGGGGCCGCCAGGTGCCCATGCGTCTGCTGCTCTCTTGTCGCCGGCACCACCGCACCGGCCCAGGAGTTGTTGGTAGCCTTGAAACAAGTCTGCCTCAGCCCCATTCCCTCTAGCTAGCTTTAGGTCAGGCCCGTCTGGGCCTCTGTTTGTAGCCTTAGCTTTAAAATATGCTTGTCTGAGCCTCTGTTTGTATCTTGTATTTCTTTTTCATTTAATAAAATATTGTGATGCTTCATCTCTTTTCCTTTGAATATTCTACCTTTCCGCAAAAGTTTATTTATTCATTTATTTATATATTGTTATTTTTGTGGCACATCCTCGTTAACCTTCCATAAACTAGCTGTTTAGGAACGATCGTCCGTTGCGCCTATTAGTGCACAAATTCTCCCCACAGACGGTACCAATTGTAAGGACTCAGTTTGGATTGGACCCAGAGAAAGGATAGGTATCTAGCCCAACAAGCCCAAACAATACATTTTTAGAGAGTGGGATGAAGAATTAGGTCCTAACAGTCAAGCAACTCTAAAAACAGGAATTCCAACCCTTTGGAGGTCGAGGCATCCAGGCAGCTCCTTAAGGTTGCTCCTCGGCACTCATCTGAGAAGCTTCCTCCATCTTTTTTTTTCTTTTTTTTTTTTGTTCTGTTGGGTTCTTCTTATATAGCCCCCTCTCCTTCTTCTCTTTCTTCCATATGTTGATCATCCATGCACCTTCCTTCTGACCGTCCATCCCATCAGCTGTACTATCAGTACTCAAGTGATTTACAGTGACCAAGGTTATCTAGTCCAGGAGTCACATCTCCATTAATGTGGCCAGGGGTTAGGTGAGCGCATTTATTGTGGAGGTGACAACCTCTCCTAAACTCGTCTCCCCCCACCACTTGGGGTTAGTCTCGGTCTGCCGAGGACAGGGATATCCTCGGCGGGGGTTCTAAGAGCTTAGGCCTTCATACATCGTCTTCGTACAATACTTCTTCCTCGGCATGGGCTCTGGGCCAGATGTGAAGTGGGCCGAGGTTACCAGGCCCATAGGCCCCACAATATATATATATATATATATATATATATATATATATATATATATATATATATATATATATATATATATATATATATATATAAAAAAGTCCTGTCCTAAAGGCACAAGCTAAAAGTTAATAAATAATCAATTATGATTAATATATATATAGGTTTTTTTTTTTTTTTTTTTTTGTGCAGAAAAAAACACATTAATGATTTTTATTTGCTTACAATCTTACGCCCACAAAATCATTGCAGTTGTGTTTCATATTTGTGTGCAATTTGACTTTATTTTTGAAAAATGTATAAAAATATTATTTTATAAAACATTAAATGCATTTTAACCATTACCATTAGAGTATTAGTTAACAAAAACATAAAAAGAGTTGTATGGGTTCTAATTATTAGAACTCATAAAATCGCCTATTGTATATTACACAAGTTTTTTTTTTTTTTTAGGAAAATATTACACAAGTTTGGTTCAAATATCAGATTGAGACAAAAAAATAAAACCAAATTTCTTGTAACGCTGATCAACATTAGTTACAATTTTGTACTATTATATAAAAAAATTTCGAATTCCAACGTCTAAGAGGTCAATACAAGGCAGTCAATCAAAACAATAAAATTAAAGAATTTTTTTCATTCGAAATTCTATTTGTATTAGCTTTTCATCAGTTATGAATTTCTATGAAATTGATATTACTCCACAGTTCAAACTTTTTTTTTTCATTTTAGAAAGTACTCCGAAGTCCAAATATAACTTGTCACCCTTTACGCGTTGCAGAAAAAATTATATCTATGACATTGCTATTAAAAAAAGGAAGATCTGATTATTCATGTATAATGGCCATGTATTTCAAACTTGCTGTTTTTTAATGAAAGGGACATGATTGAACTAATATGATAAGTTAAGAAGGTTATTAGTTTATTATATAGCATTTGGGCATGTGGTCCAATAGTTTTTGAGCCATGTTAGGATGATTCTGTGTTGCAGGATTCCTTTCCTTTTTTCTTTTCAAAGGGAAAAAAAAATCATTGTATATATGGGTGGCACGATTGAAGATAAATTACAAAAAGAAAAATAGGGAAACAAAGAATAGGATAAAATTATTATTATTATTTTGTGTGTGTGTGTGTGGATTTTTTTTTTTTTTTTTTGTCTAAAGAGATATCAAGAATGTCTAATTTGTTGTGCTATGCTATCCCTTAATTAAGTTCTAGCCAAAGTTTTAAAGTTTTCCTTTTTGGGCGGTTAAATCATTAAAGTGTAAAATGTAATATATAATTCTCCGACCTAGGCCTAAATGTAAACCTAAATCTAGCATCATGGATACTTGTGATGCTTTAGATTGATAAGATAAGATATCTCATGAGCTAAAAGGGTTCAAGCTTTTTCCATCCGCTAGAAGATAAGATCAAAGGGATGGTTTCCTTTTTATCTCACTATATATGCCACCCCAAATCACAAGTAATATTTGTTGAGTCAAGGTAGTGAAAAGAATAATGGAAAGAATTGATTTGAAGTCTTTATTACAAAATTTACAATATCAATAGGGATTGCTTATATTCCAAAATTATAGATAGATCGTCTTCACTTTGAGAAAGTTATTCAAGCAAAGCAATCTAGTTCCTCAAAAAAAAAAAAAAAAAAAAAAAAAAAAAAAAAAAAAAAAAAAAAAAGGAAGCCTAAACTCCTAGTGATAGGGGTATCTCATAGCCTTTATGGCAAGGATGTTTTGGCCAAGAATGAGACACATTTTTGGCATGCTATAATCTCCTCTTTTAATTTTAGGCACTTAGAAATTTTACTTTTATTTTAAGCATGATATAAAAATGTTAACATCACGTCCTTGAGGGCAATTGATAGGAAAATCAAGTCTTGACTGATCAAGTTTCACATCATGTTAGAATCAAGCATTTGATGAAATCATTTTGCAAGCTTACAAGTATTAAGGTAATCATATAGAGAGTAGAGACACCAATTATGTGTGGATTATAAGGTATAAGAAATTAAATTTCAAGGATAAAATAACCCTCTTTATTTCATTTAAAGGAGATGACTCTCCCGTATAATTAAAAAAAAAAAAAAATCTTATTCCAACAAGCTTGGTATACTCTACTTAGATGAAGAAAATATCCAATTACTGTAAATCCTTGCCATCTATATTGTAGAAGACATTTGAAACCAATTATAAATTGCCACATCCACAAGTATGTGTATAATTATGTATGTCTCATCAAAATTGACCAAGCTCAACCAAATAGGGCCAGCCCTAGGCCTAGGCCACTTAGGCCACCGCCTAGGGCCCTTACTAGAGGAAGGCTCCAAATTTTTGGTCAAAAATTGATATATTAAAAAAAAAATTGAGATATAGGAAAAAAAAATTAATTTTATAATTTTCCTCTACTTTTAAGAAGTCCCAAAGTATTGAGTAATGCTAGAGATAATACAACTTTAAATACATGAGTCAGACAAATAGAGTAATGATATAGTTTTACAAATTGTTGTTGTAGCCAACTTCTTATTGGTTCTCATCTGGCCCAACCGATAACATCACTTTTTTTATTTATCTATAATCATTCACCATATCATCAGTTTGTAAAAGTTTTTGTAAAAGAATTTGTATATCTATAATTTTTCCTTACAAATATATGTGCATTAATCACAAGAAATAATTCAAATAGGAAAATGCTAGAAATATTATTAATTTTACTTAAAAACTTTACAAATTGATGTGACAATTAATAATATTAATAATAACCTATGAGACTCCGAAGTCATTCACAAGGACCTAACCAACTCAAGTCCTTCTCTTGCTCTACACGGACACCTGATTTCTGATGTTTTACGAATAGCAAGTGTTTTTTCTTATTTTAGCTGTACTCATGTTTGTCGAACAGGAAATAAAGTAGCCCACAGTTTGGCTAGAAAGGCTATTTCGACGCCCGATGTAAATGTCTGGATGGATGAAGTACCACCAGATATTCTCCAGGTTGTACAGGCTAATTCAACAGCCTTGATTTAATTTAAAGTTGCAATCTTCTTCCTCAAAAAAAAAAAAAAAAAAAGATGCATTTTTGAATTATTTTTTGTGATTAATGATACATCTTTGTAAGCCTCTTGTTTAAAAAAAAAAAAAAAAAAAAAAAAAAAAAAAAAAGCCTAAACTCCTAGTGATAGGGGTATCTCATAGCCTTTATGGCAAGGATGTTTTGGCCAAGAATGAGACACATTTTTGGCATGCTATAATCTCCTCTTTTAATTTTAGGCACTTAGAAATTTTACTTTTATTTTAAGCATGATATAAAAATGTTAACATCACATCCTTGAGGGCAATTGATAGGAAAATCAAGTCTTGATTGATCAAGTTTCACATCATGTTAGAATCAAGCATTTGATGAAATCATTTTGCAAGCTTACAAGTATTAAGGTAATCATATAGAGAGTAGAGACACCAATTATGTGTGGATTATAAGGTATAAGAAATTAAATTTCAAGGATAAAATAACCCTCTTTATTTCATTTAAAGGAGATGACTCTCCCGTATAATAATAAAAAAAAAAAATCTTATTCCAACAAGCTTGGTATACTCTACTTAGATGAAGAAAATATCCAATTACTGTAAATCCTTGCCATCTATATTGTAGAAGACATTTGAAACCAATTATAAATTGCCACATCCACAAGTATGTGTATAATTATGTATATCTCATCAAAATTGACCAAGCTCAACCAAATAGGGCCGGCCCTAGGCCTAGGCCACTTAGGCCACCGCCTAGGGCCCTTACTAGAGGAAGGCCCCAAATTTTTGGTCAAAAATTGATATATTAAAAAAAAAATTGAGATATAGGAAAAAAAATTAATTTTATAATTTTCCTCTACTTTTAAGAAGTCCCAAAGTATTGAGTAATGCTAGAGATAATACAACTTTAAATACATGAGTCAAACAAATAGTGTAATGGTATAGTTTTACAAATTGTTGTTGTAGCCAACTTCTTATTGGTTCTCATCTGGCCCAACCGATAACATCACTTTTTTTATTTATCTATAATCATTCACCATATCATCAGTTTGTAAAAGTTTTTGTAAAAGAATTTGTATATCTATCATTTTTCCTTACAAATATATGTGCATTAATCACAAGAAATAATTCAAATAGGAAAATGCTAGAAATATTATTAATTTTACTTGAAAACTTTACAAATTGATGTGACAATTAATGATATTAATAATAACCTATTAGATGCATTTTTGAATTATTTTTTGTGATTAATGATACATCTTTGTAAGCCTTTTGTTGTAAAATTTATAATATCCTTAATATTATTCATTCAAATACTTGTTTATTATCTTCTTAAAATGTCACTAATCACATTCATTTCTACAATATTTGAAATTTTTTTAGTAAAATTTGTTATATTTTTAGCATTTTTCCAAAAAAAAAAAAGCATATTACAAAATAAAAGGAATAAATTTTTTTATAAAAAAATTATGATATTAAATACTAATTGAATATTATTTAAGTGATAACAAAAGAGTCCCATTGAAATATTTCGCATTAGTCCTTCAAATTGTTGGGCCACCCCTGCGAACAAATAAACCCAAAAGGAATTGTTTTAAGAGCAAATTACAAATTACCACATGTATTCATGATCAATGACGACAACCCAATACCAAGAAGTTAATATCATGTATAATAGTGTTAATTGAATGGGAAAATTACTAAATACTACTCCAATTAAATTAGGAAACGTGTCACACCCATAATGCCCCCAAGTAAAAGAAGGAAAAGAAGAGACCATGGTCAAATAATTTGGTAGGTCACTCATCACTAGATTCACTACAAATTTTAGGAAGGCGGGCCAAACCTTCTTCATTTCTTTTTAAGCTTCTTCTCATATCTGCTTAGAATGCTGTTTTGTTTTGTTTGATTATGTCCTTAAAAGCATATTTTTTGCTTCAGAAAACAGAAACCAAGGTACCACCCCCCCATCCCCACTTGGATTTTCTGTCTCCTTCTTTACTGTTTCCTTAACCCAGACTAAAGACTTTAAAGTCTATATATATGCACCCCAACCAAAAAATAATAATAATAATAATAATGTGATAGTGGAAACCATGCATGCATGATAAAATTATATTAAGGTCAGTCTCCTGGCAGTGAGTTCAGTCATATTTTGGGCAATAATGAAACTTTTCAAACTGTTCCCAAAATCTGTAAAGCAAATGTGTAGATTGTTTAGTAAGAACTTGATTAATTTTCCAACTTTAGTTCATGGCTGGCATAAAACTTTTTTGTTTTATAGATACTGTAAGGACCAGATTTGAGTCCCTAGCCCAACAGATGAATGGATTTATGCCTAAAAAACCCAAAACAATGAATTTGTAGATAATGAGTTGGAAAACTAAGCTTTAATGAATTAGACAAACACTAAAGTAGATTTAGATGATAAGAAAATGTAAATAGACATGTTTATGCTGAAGAAAATTGTCCTCGGCAAAGTCCGAGGAGGTCTGTTCTTATATATTTCTTTTAGATTTGATTACAAAATCAGTTCTTGATACTGCAGTACTTTTCTCTTAATTTCTCAATCCCTTTCTCCCATTGCCTCTTCTTTCTTTTATACTCCATTCTCCATTCATCTTTGTCCTCCACGTGCATGTCAAATGGCTGGTGTTGATATCTGTCCCATCAGTATATTCCACAAGTCTTCATGTAATAGCTGTAAGGTTGATAGCTACTATTCAAGTATCACCTCCACATTAATGCGGTGGTAGCAACTTTCTCCTTAGATATTTTAGGACTTCCCCCTGTCCTATGTCTCTATCATGCCTCTCTATACCAACAGAACTTCCTAGAACATTCCTTTGAACAATAGACCACTTCTATTGACCTCAGTCTTTATTAGCCGAGGAGACATTCATCCTCGGCCCACCCTCCATGGCAATTATGACCAAGACTAATTTCTTAATTTACCACTCCCTTAAAAATGTCTACTCCTCTTTGGACGACCTCTCAACCTCAAACTGGGCCTTAGGCCCAATATCCATATAAATAACAAGCTCTTGGCCCACCACACTTACAGATACGATAGCATCTATACTACTATTTAAGAGGCTGCACCTGTATGGACCGGATTTTTTTTTTTTTTGGTTCCAAAATACCCTTAAAGCCTACGTTTAAGTAGGGGCAAAACTTGGTAAAAATGCTTCTTTAACTCCTACTAAAACATTGCTTATAAAATAGGACCACTCTCCTAATGGTTTTCAAATTGCTTTATCCATTTATAAAAAAAATATTAAAATTAAAACAAACACAAATTATTTTTGTAAAATACATATGCCATACTGATTAAAAAAAAAAAAAAAAAAACACACATCTGCCATTTTAAATTCCCCATTATCATTAACCAGTTTTTTTTTTTTTTTTTTTTGAGAAGCATTATCATTAAGCAGTTATGATCAGGTTGCTTTTTTTATTTATTTATTTTATTTGTTAAACATATATTTCAAGTTTCTAAGTTATCATCTAAATTAAAAACTCCTCAATTTTAGCTACAACTTTTTCTTTTCTCTCACTCTCTCATGTTTTTTTTTTCCTCTCCACATTTAAAAAAAAAAATATATATATATATTATATATATATATATATATAGCTCCTTTTTTTTTAATTAGAGAAAATAATGATAACGATAATTAGTCAAACAAAATACTTCTTTAACTTCCATGTAAAATACTATCTACAAAATAGGACCAAACTCCCAGTACCCTTAAATTTTATCTGCTTAGGAAGTTTAAATAATAGGGTGAGATAAGTGAATTTTATTCTGATACTTTACTTCCCCATACTAAAGATTCTATTACCGTTTACTCTAGCCTCTTGAGATTTCTTGCAAATGAAATTTCCATTTGAGATCTCCAACCTTTTTGTTTTCCTTCCAACCTTCGCCTCCCACTTTAGTTTTACATATCATGTTCAGTTTTTATGGTTTTATTACATCCACATTTTTTTCAACCAATTACTTATTTTAAAAGGCTCTTGGTGTCAAAATGGCAATTGAATTTCGTGATGACACTTTTCAAAAATTGTATATATGTTATAAAATGAAAACTGTCCATGAAGGTTTTAAAGATTTAACAAGGAAATTTTCATATCATGTGCTCAATTTTTTTTTTTTAAATGTTTGCATAATATTTTGTCTTAATTTTGCAGGTTTTACATGTTTCCCTCCAAGTTATGGCAAAAAGTTCTAGATGAACAATTAGAAGTCACTTTTCCAACCGTAAGTAAAAGTTTTAATAAGGAAATTTTCATATCATGTGCTCAATTTTTCTAACTGTTTGCATAATATTTGTCTTAATTTTGCAGGTTGTACACATTTCCTTCCAAGTTATGGTGTAAAGTTCAAAATGAACAATTGGAAGTCACTTTTCCAACCGTTAGTAAAAGTTTTAATGAGGAAATTTTCATATCATGTGCTCAATTTTTTTCAATTGCTTGCATAATATTTTGTTTTAATTTTTGCATGTTTCACATGTTTCCTTCCCAGTTATGGTGAAAATTTCAAAATGAACAATTGGAAGTCACTTTTCCAACCAAATAACATACACTAAAAGGCTCTTGCATCTCAAAATGGCCACTGAAGGTGCATAATTCTCTTGCTTGATGATTTTATGTTAACAACAAGGTGATAAATTAAACATTATTGGGGTTAGCTTTTTGTTTGGCTGTCGAGAAAGTTAAGGAAAAACATAAACTATTTCCAACATGAAATATAATACTTTATTTTGCTCCTGGCAATTACTACATGTAGTAGATTATGGTGAAATACACTTTTTCTTATAAAATTTGTAGCAAATGGTGTTTGCTTGGCCTTCTAAGTATTTGTATGATTGAAAAATGAATTGAAGCTTAAGCAAGGGTTTGACCCAAAAGTAATTTTTTGTTCAACTTTTTTGTTTTCCTGTATTTAATAAAATTGAGGATTAGTAGCCTCATAATCATTATACAATTGGAGGATAGCTCATATTTTTTTTAAAAAAAATTTCTACTATCTATTTGATTGTTAAATTGGTATTGATCGTGCTTTATGAAAATTTGAAAATCTAGATACAAGGAATATATTCATTTTGAAGTGGAAATTGAATTCAATCTTGAATGTATTCAATTTTGTGTAGCTCCAACTAAAAAATTGTGGTAAGTTTTAATTTCAAGTGAAATATGATCAATATTAATGTCAAAAATGTATTCTTGCACAATTAGTTAACCTGTGAACATTCTACCATGTCACTTCCCTTTTTTATTTTATTTTTAGAAACAAACACACACACACACAAAAGGAGGAAAAAGGGTTGTATTGTGTCTTTTCCCATTTGGGTGCAAGTTTATTGAGCAAATTCATATTATTATTATGTTTTAATTTCCACATCACCCATTATCTATCTACTAGCCTCCGAGCACGCGCGTAAGCGCATGCTCAGAGGCTCTTCTATTTTTTTGGGAAAAAAATTAATAATTTGCATCTATTATAATTTGATATTACTACATTTTCTAATCATAAAATACCTAGAGGTGTGATGAGAATTATGGGTTTGTGGGTGAAATAATTTTTTCATCACACCTCTAGGTATTTTGTGATTGGAAAATGTAGTAATATTAAATTATAATATATGCAAATTATTAATTTTTTTTTCAAAAAAATAGAAGAGCCTCAGTGAGCGTGTGCTTAGAGGCTAGTTTTAAATTATGATGTTCTAGACATCAATTGATTTTTAGTCTCAACGAGGGATTCAACTCTAGAAAACAAAAAGCTTTACTAGTTTAACGAATTAGAACCCAAGACAGTAAGTAAAACTTGATTAGTTAGGATCATTATGCTTTTCTAGTCACACTTAAATGGTAAAAGAATCATGATTTCATGTGCATTAAAAAAGTTTCAGTCTTTCAAATAGCTGATTAGAGCACGCCACGATATATGGTTGATTTATGTACGTAAATTCTTATTTGCTTATTTCTTGTTATAGTCTTAATTATTTTCACAAGCATATGATTTATGTCCGCAAGTTCTTATTTGCTTATTTTTTAATGGGTTTGATTAATGTGTACCCTTAGGATATAAATAAATCATCTATTTTAGAAAATATTTTATAAAATTTAAAAAACTATTAAAAAGTAAATTACCTTTTTTATTTTTCAATGAAAATTTTTCAAAATAAGTTACTAATGTATGTTTTTAGGGCATAAGTTACTAAAACGTTACTGTCTAAATTATTTTGATGAGTATAGCACACTAAAATTTCACTGTTTTTATCTCATTGGACACGTCATCCTAATAATTAATGTCTGGCCAAGGAATAAGGTTTTTTTTTTTTTTTTTTTTGAAGGAATGGAATAAGAATTTTCTATTTACATGATGGATTCAATGTTCTAATTAAAGCTGTTCCGTTGACATTCTCGGACTATAAGCCTAACCCAATGTTGAAATTTAATCATTATAAAATTATTGCCTTCAGTAAAATGCCATTAACATCAATCATATATAATGTGAAAGTTGAGACATTGCCACTTGACAATACCCTAAAAAGCTAGTTCAAACAGGCAACTAAATCTAAAATCTTTTGATGGATTTTTTTTCCTTCAATATAAAAAACAATATTCTTGACTGTGAATTAAATTATTCTACTTTAATTTATAATTTATTTTATTACATAGTCTAGAAAAGTAGAGTATATGAATTGTACACACAAAACCAAAAAAGGAGGGACTGGGATGGCAAAGCAATCAAATCTGGTCGGTGACAGTGAGTGCCAAATAGGAGAGGAAATTCCAAATTCCAATTGTCAATTAAAACTTTAAAACTAAAACTAAACAATTGTTAAAAAATGTGAACCCCATTAAAAGCTTTTCAAACAAAGAAAACTATTTCTTGCTGGAATTAAAAAAGAAAAAAAAGAAAAAAAGAAAAGTAGAGAGGAGTATTGGAATTCCCGGGTCCCTATACAAAAAAATAGTGTTTGCCAAATGTCATCTCTGCCTAAGTCCAGGCTTTGTAGGATTCTCTTCAACCTGTAAACGTCCAAACATGTCATTTTCAATTTTTCACGCACATGGTTGTTGATTATAAAGCCCTCCACTCCCATTGCTTTTCTTTTGTGCAGCCTATACATGTACATCTTTGATGTTACTATTCCTTAAGATTTGTGCAACAAAACTTTTCATATTAAATTCTATGGATATATTGGCTGGCTAGGCTTCAAATCCAGTTACACTTTACTCCAGCCAAAAATTGAAAATGAAAAACTATATATTTAGAAACTTTTTGTGTTTAATTAAAGAGTTGGTCCCAAGGCATCCTTCTTCTGTTTTATGATACAACATTATTAGGAATGAATATATGTCACCTACATTATCCACCGCAAGAGGGTCACCAAGTAATAATTATTAACCTTAAGTTTTATTAATTAATTATACTTCAAAGTTTAGAGAAAGGGTTGGTTTTCATTTTAAAAATCAGATGGAGCTTTCAAAACCCATATTTTAGGTTGAAGCTTTGAATAAGCCTTTTTCCAGCTGGGTTACAAAACTTTCTTCTTGTCAGTTACCTTGATTCTGATTTTTTGAGAAGTAATGGCTAGATCGTTTTATACGAAAGTGTTTTTTTTTTTAATAAACTTATGGTCATTGCTTAAAAGTTTATGTTGCTGTTAAGGTCCACTTAGACAAATATCACACAAGATCTACTTTTATATATAAAAGTCACATTTAGTGCACCGAATTTGGGTTTATACGAATTGATTGATAGACAATGTTATCCCAAAATTTGAGGAAACTTGATTCTCGAACTCAGATTAACAAGTTTCATTTGCAATTTCATACTTTCTCTCTCTCTCATTACCAATGTATATTCTTTCTATTTAAGTAGGGGAACATGTTTAGTCATATAAATAGCTTACAGTGGTTAACATTATATTCTTTCTACTAATTTTTAAGCAGAACATATATGTTAAATAATTCTCATAACTTATCTTAAGTAAACAACTAAACATAAATCAGGATTCAGCAAAATATATATAAAAAAAAAAAAAAAAAATCAGGGATGCTTCATGGTTGGACCATAAATGATCATCGCAAGCCCCAATGGAAGAAGGCGTTGTCAAAGTTGCAAGAAAAATAGGGGTTGATGAAATTGGCAACAAGGACCTCATGATGTGATGGGCAACGTGCAAGGTGATGAAAGCCAGGAATTTGAAATGCCAATGAAGACAGTGACAAGACCTTTGCCAGGTCAATGAAATGGGAGAAATGAAGCCGAAATGTATAGGACTTTAGGTGAAAGCCTTCATTCTTAGCCCAAAGTAATTAAAAAGCTTCACATCAATAAGAAAATGAAAGATCAAGATCCTTTTTCCCTTGGTGAATGTTGTTCTATAACCATAGGTTGTTCTCGGGTTTCAAACAACAAAATCAATCAATAAACAATTATTAAATTTTAATATTTGTTTCAAAATTCTTCAATTACTTTAAAATGTTTCATTTAGTCTTTATAATTTCAAAATTGTTAAAACAAGTCTTTATTTTTATTTTAACAAAATGAAATTCATATACACATCATAGGTTCCATGTCATCAAACTGGCCTAGATTTTCATGAAGTTCATTTGTTATGTTAGTATTTTTCTTCTATCATATAAATGCATATGAACTTTTTTATAATACTAGAGTATAACAAAAGTTTAAAGTTTAAACACAAAATATTCAATTCAATTATAATCATGTTTATTGGGGCTTAAGATGGAAATAAGTCCATCACTGCAACTTCTTTATTAACAAGCCAAGGTATGTTTTATAATCTTTACATGTTCACATATTAGAATAGAAAAATGCTAGAACCATAATAAAATTTACAACTTTTGTTACAATTTGTCATGTAACGAGTTGTGAGTGATGAAAAAAAAAAGTGGTGAAAACATGTGAATTCACACCTCCATTACTTATAACTTACCGTTATGACAAAAATTGAGTGCTTTGTTATGATTAATCATTGTTCCTTAGAATAAGATAATGACACATTTTAAACCTATACTCTTGTACTGTGTCTATGAGTCTTTACCATCTAAGAGGTTTCTCTTTTTAGCCCAAAAAAAAAAAAAAAAAAAAAACCCTATTAGGTTTCTTTCTTCAAGTAATCGCTTCTTTCTTTATTAGAAACACATGTGGTCCACGTTATTCCTGGAAAAGAAAATATTAACCCAAGCAAATTGAAGCCTTTATATATATATATATATATATATATACACGCACGATAAATTGATTTGTTTGGAGGGATTCTTTCCTTTTCGTTTCTTTCATTCCCTTTTAATGAGACCCATTTACAATTTCTTTTTAGTAATTAGAGTGATGCGTGGGAACATATGCATGCAGACCAAGCTCACGAATTGGCTCTCTGCCCAATTACAAGCCCAGACTGAACCATGCAACCTTTCTCCCGTTATGTTAAAATGTTTGGCAAAATATGATTGATGAATAAATCTTAATTGTGGCACTTCATTTTCTTTTTGGGATACTCAGAGCATTTCCTAAAGGGCTAAAACCAAAATTATAGGCAAATTGGGAGTGAAGCCTTGAAAAGTTGAAAATCAAATCCAACAGTATTCGCAAATTATATAACCATCAGAGACTTTACAAATTGAGCTAACTGGAATCTATTATATTAACTTAATGATTGTGAACAATTTTACGTCCTTACTCTTATTGATTATGTAGAACTTCCATTTTTAGATTCTCTTTTATTGTTTAAATTCCATTTATGATCCATCACCTATAAACATAAGGTATAGAAATACGTGTGTATATACATTACTCAGAGGATTGCTATTTGGTAGGGTGTTTTGAGTAACAGTTTTCAATATTTAAACAATATTACACATATTTCTACACACTTTTTCACCTATATGTATTTCTAAAAAATACAAATAACGTTACTAAAACAACATTACTAAACGCCGTGAAATTACAGCGAGCCCACATCAGCAAGTACAAGAGGGCCTAGAGGTGCCCTGGAAATTCCACTTCCTTTTGCCAGATGGTGAAGAAAATGACAGGAGAAGAGAAAGCCCATTGGCTAATTTCCTACGAGGAAAAAAGGAAAAGAAGCCCAAATTGACACCTTAAATAAAAACGATAATGAAAACTGAGTAGAAGATAGAGAAAAGAGTCTGGGGGTTGCTTAACAGGGGCTTTTAAAGCTGAAAAAAAAGCAAAAGAAACAGAAAGAAATTCGAATTCCCACCACCAAGAGAGAAGAAGATACTTTGCCCCAAGTACAAATTAAAGATCATCCTTTGACTGCCTCGTTAATCTATCTAATATCTATCACATCCAAACTAATTATTTGAACAATGACAGTTTTGGAAAAAGTCATATAGCATCATATCAATTTTACTTCTTAATACTTGGTTTCTTTAATTTCATATTAATCATTTGCAATTGCTAAAATAATAGTAGTTAAATGATCAAATCATCATTTTCCTGCTAGCTTCAGGTTTATTTTATTTTATTTTTTAATTTTTTGGGATAAGTGAGAGTTTATCATGGAATTCAACTAAGCATGTGCTTGAACACTAGCCTACCTATCTATACTATTACTCATATTTGAAAAGTTATAAGTTTCATGTATTGGGCTCCTCTTCTTATGAGGGATTCTAAATCTACAAGTCATACATAATAAAGGGATTCTAAATCTACAAGTCATATATAATAAGAATAGTCAAAATAATAGTTAAATGAATAAATTCAACATTTCATATTATGTTAAAATAAGTAGTAATTTATCAATAAAAAATTGTCTATAATTCTGTTTCTTTGGTGTCAAATGTAGTGCATGTCCATTCAAGCAAATAGCTGTTTATATATAATAATAATAATAATAATAATAATAATAATAATTTTAATACTGAGGCAAATTTATTGAAAAATTTAAACAAAGTAAAAGAGCATATAATGTGGGATGGACCATTTCAACAGCTTCCAAAAAGCATTTTGTAACCAAAAAATTCAAGGGTCTGTTAAGATCATGTATTTGGGCTTTGATTTCACATTTGGTTGAGCTTAGCGAATAGAAACACAAATTTTAGCACCAAAGTATGTACTATTTGGACTTGACCAAAAGAAACATATATACATCCATGACCATAAATATGTATCAGAAGACAAACTGAAATTCACTCAATACATTTATGATTTATGTCACCTTCCTCTAACTTGTATTGTGGATCCAGAATATATGAAAAGTGGACCAACAACACCAACCAATCAGAGTATTGGTTTGCCACACATACGGAAAGGAGCCAAGAGATTCTGTGTAGCTCACTGTGGAAATTGTATGATGCAACTATAACTGGTTATGCAGGATCTGTTTTCAGCAATAACTGAACAATCTCACAGCTACATTGAAAATTTCATGTGAGACATAAACAAGAGGATAAGGTACACAAGTCATGCATGCATGAAAAAAGATTGGGGGAATCATAAATTCATTATTCCATTATTGAATCCAATAAGTCTAAGTTGTGTCCTCTCTTATAAGACACCATTTTCATGACAGTGGTGTGTATCAATTATCAAACATCTTCTGACTAGGAAAGTGAAAGATTTCTTGTTGTAGGGAAATCCCTTCTTACCCTTTAGATAGACATTTTACCAATTGGACCCATGAGTCTTAATTTGATTCAAATCTTTCTGTTTTAGTTTACATCAGTCGTACAATTATAAGCAATGCCAAAGGATGCTGGAGCTGTCAAATTCTATGGTCCTACATTCATTAAAAAGTGCGTCTTATAGTGTTTACTCTAAGAAAATCATATTGGGGTAGTTTATACAATCATACCTTTATTTCTTTATTTAGTAAGACATGGTGAGCATTAGCATTTGTCTCTTCAAAATATATATATATATATATATATTTTTTCAGTCAAATTGAAGAGCATTGTAGCCAAGAATCACCAAAACAAAAAGAGCTCTCCAAAATTGTTCTAATTTTTACAAAATGCTATAGTACTCGACAAATTTGGAGAGTTTTATTTTTATAGCATTTTGTAAAACTTGTCTTCTCTCTCTCTCTCTCTCTCTCTCTCTCTCTATATATATATATATAGTATGTATTCTCTAATTTTTTTTCTTGACAGAAAATATGATGAAAAGTTTAATTAAATGTATAAGAAAAATGAAAATTGGAATGTAAGCTGTATTTGAAAAGTAGATAGCTTAAATACCAAAAAAAAAAAAAAAAAGAAGCTTTTTATTTTAAAATTTGGCTCAAGTTTGTAAAAACAGGATGAATGCTTATTAGAAGGCCATAGTTTTTCTCAGTCATATATACTTTTTTTTGGCCATAAATTCTCAGTCATACCATTATTGCTTTAAAGTTTGTCGACATATAAAATAAAATGTCTCAATAGGAAGAAGGAAACTAGAAAAAGTTTTTTTTTAAAAGTTCATATAAAAAAATAGTGGCATCACCAACTGCCTAATCAAGCTCAAAAAATCATCTAATGTTTGATTAGATTGCCTTAAGATAATGGAAGCCCACAATCAAAAACTCTATCCACATCATAATGGGGGTGCCACGTAAACATTAAAGCAGAGAGCTTTTTCATTGGGCAACTATGAGTTATACAAGTCTTTGACAACCTAGAATTGGGACCAAATGGCTAATATGGTAGTGGAAGCTTCACTAGGCTATAGTGGGGTTTGTATGGGTTTTGTTAGGGATTCCGATTTGGAAGATGAAGAATAGGGTTCTTTGGAGTGTTTTGCCGTCAACTCCATTTATTTAATTCTTGAACATATAAACTAATGGGCTACTTGATTGCAAAGAACCTAGAATTATGAAAATTAAGACCAAGCTAAGGGAACCAGACACAGTCTCCCACATGTAGCATGTGTAATAAGATTAGTCAATTAAGAAATCTGGTTTGGAGAGCTCAAACCAAGAAATTACTTTGTTGTAGCTAGGCAAATCAAAAAAAGGATTAAAGATAGTTACACTAAACCCAAGGAGATCGCGTGGGTTGTGGGTGTTGAACTAGGATTAGGGTACCTAAATGGCCTAACAAGATCCTACATTCATGTAAACAAGTATTTTTCCATTGAGGGCTCTCCCAAAGCATAAAATTCACTTTAATGTAACCCGAAAACAAGCTTATAAGAATTGAAAATTTTCAAGATAAAAACCCCCCAAAAATTGGGACAATTGCCTTGGTTCTCTTGGACACAAGTCTAAATTGATCAAAAGAGCTTCGAGTTTGCGTAGCAGACTAACATTTTGTTTTGCTTAAAAAAAAAATGAGGATTTTGAGGAGATGCATTGCTTCTTGAGTTAAAACACAAAAATGCTCCAAATTTCTCAAACCCCAATATTGTACATGCATGGGAGACACCAACCCTTCTCCATACAAAAATTCCTTCAATCAAACCCTACAAACCTATAGATATCTTAAAAGCCCAAAAACCCACATTGGAGGAACAGTCTTCACTCTTGACCCATTAAAAAAAAATAAAATAAAAAAATCCTTCAAACATTCTTCCCCTCAATTGTGCAAACAATACTACGCAGTAGACACCCCCAAGAAGTCAAGTCAGCTGAACCTAATCAATTGTGCAAACAACACTACACAGTAAAAGAATAAGTTTTTAAAATCAAATAACAACATTTTTTGGGTTCAAATTTTGAATTAACTCAATTAATAAAGTTTTTTAATATCAAATAATATACCTAGGTTTGAATCAAACTTGCATCAAATTTTTTGGACTAACGATAAATAGGAATCATTAAGGAATAGACATCAAAAGTTGAGTCTTTAGGCTAAATATTGCTGAATTTCAAGTTTATTTACTGTTTTAAGTTATTTAGGGATTTGAGGAAAGTTAGTGAATTTCGACAACGGTATTGCCAAAATTCTAACAAAAGTATGAGAGAGAGAGAAAAAAAGTGGGAGAGAGAAAATTTTGAATTTCGACAATGGCAATACCGAAATTCTTGCTACCCAGATGTGAAGTGCTCGAAGTGTGCTAGAGTGCCCAAAAAAAAAATTGTGGCAATGCAATTGTCGAAAATGGGAGGGAAAAAAAATTTGTGGCAACCAAGTTGCCGAAAATGGAGGGAAAAAACAAAAGATGCTACGTCCACAACAAATTACAGGTGGTTAGTTGTTATTGGTTCAAATTTAAACCTAACACTAAGATTAATTTTTTGTCCCAATAATAACAATCAATAACAACCTGTCACTTAGGATTTATTGTGAAAATGTTGTGGACATATTATTTCTAAAAAAAATTGTAGTGTCGAAATAGAAGGAAAAAAAAGAAGTGGCAAATTGATTTTTGGCAATAGCATTGCCGAAATAGAGGAAGGAAAAAAGAAAAGAAAAGAAAAAGGCAATGCCACTTTTTGGCAATGCCATTGCCACAAAACAATTTGTGGTTTTTTTTTTTTTTCTTCTATTTCGGCACCCCAATGTTTTTTAGAAATGATACGTCTATAATATTTTCACAACATTTTTACAACAAATCCTAGGTGACAGGTTGTTACTGATTGTTATTATTGAGACAAAAAAGTAATTTTAGTGTTTGGTTTAAATTTGAACCAATGACAACTAACCATCTGTAATTTGTTGTGAAAAATATTGTGGACGCAGCATCTTTTTTTTTTTCCTCCATTTTCGGCAACTTGGTTGCCACAATTCCCCCCCCTCCAATTTTCGGCAATGGCATTGCCACAATTTTTTTAGGCACCCTAGCACACTTCGAGCACTTCACATCTGGGCAGTAGGAATTTTGGTAATGCCATTACTAGAATTCAAAATTTTCTCTCCCTCACTTTTTCTCTCATACTTTTGTTAGAATTTCGGTAATACCGTTGCTGAAATTCACTCCCTTTCCTCAATACCTTAAATAACTTGAAATAATGATCATAATGCATATAAACTCGAGATTCAGTAATATTCAGCCAAAAGACTCTCAAAAGTTCAAATTTTGTGATATCTATTTCTTTTAAAAAAATTGTTGTATCTGAAAAAATTTAAGTTTTATAAGTTTTTGTTTAATATCTGAACATTTCTCCCATTTAATAAAAAAGAAATTCATATTAAAGAAGAAAGAAAGGGAAACAAATTATCCATCAACATTCCCTTTATCTTTTTACTTCTTTAATTGCTTTGTTTCCCTTCATAGAAGACAATGGTCAGAAGCACTGGCACAGCTTGGACTATTGATCAAACCTAACTTTGCTGACCGTGGGCAGAGAAGTTAGAGAGAGAAAGAAGGGGGTCCGGGCAGTGTGGCTCTGGTGGGTGACCAATATATCCAAAAGCCTCTATCCCCAACCCAAGTCCCTATAAGTCCTCTCCAAAGCTTTTGTTTTTTGGGTTGGCCCTTGGATTTGGGGTAAAAAGCCTTGAGAGAGAGAGAGAGAGAGAGAGAGCGATAGCCACCCAAGCTAATCTGCCTCTCCTCCAAACTCTCCACTTTATTCTCTCTTCAAATTCGATACTTTGCTCTGTACCCAAAACGAGGTTTTGTTTTGTTTTGTTTTTTTTTTTTTTTTGGTTGAGTTTCATGGGTTTGAGCTAAAAAAAACTCTCTCTCTCTTTTATGTCTCCTGCTGCCTGCATTGTCTTGTTCTATCATCAGAATCTCATAGTCCTACTTCTACACATTTAGGCACTCTCTCTCTCTCTCTCTCTCTCTCTCTCTGGTTCCCTTTCAAAAATCCTCTGTTTTCTCTAGAGTCAAAACACTGAAAATAAGAAGTGAAACGCAGCAATACCACAATTGCTCATCTGGGTTTTGTTGGGATTTATAGTTGTGTGTGGAAACCCAGGAAGGAAAATGCCAAGGTACTGGGATTTTCCCTGTTCTGTTACTTTGTTTCTTCTCTTCATTACTTGAAGAAACAGAGTGCTCTGTTATATTCTATTGAAAATCAGTGAGTTTTCTCCCATTGTTTTGAGCACTAACTAGGGGGTTTGCTTTCATTTCTTGGTTGATTCTGGAGAGAAAATACAAACTCAGTTTCTGGATATTTCTTTTTGGTTCCTGAGAGTTTGATTTTGCGATATAGTCTTAGTTTTCAAATTTTTTTTTTGCCCACATTCAAATTCCCTTTCCAAGTAATAGTTGAAATTAGGTTCTGTAAATCTGGATAGCTATATGAAGTTAGTGCAACAATGAGAGATGGGAATTCCAAGAAAAGCAAGGTTTATGAAATGCCATTACTTCTCTTTAATCTGTATTTTATTTTTTTTTTTCAATTTATTTTGGAGGGTGCTGAGATTGTTCACTCTGTGTACTTGGTGAAGCTTTCATGGCCCAAGACATTAGTGAAGAAATGGTTCAACATCAAGAGCAAAGCTGAGGACTTTCACGCAGATGATGTCGTTGATGGAGGTCTGACTCTGATAGTGGCCTATCATTTTTTGTCAATTTCTGCATGATTTGGATGCAATTTTAGGGCTATGGGATTGGGAATCTTTTAACTTTTATATTAACTACAAAAAAAAAAATGTGATTTCCTCTGAAATGACTGACTTACTTTCAGATTCTTCTATACCCTGAAATCATTGTTCTACTTCTGCATCACTGTTTGGTACTATAATAATTTTTTGGTTTATAATGGAGGGTCTGAAACTTCTATTTGCAGCTCAAAGATCTGTTCTTTGTTTTCTTCTTCTTTCTGAAATCCAATTATTTTTTGTTTGCAACTGAAAATGTCTTTGTTTTTTATGATGTTTGAATACATATGATGTTGATACATTCAGTGGAAAAGAGCACAACTTTAACAACTTTATGGTTTTTCTTTTTCAGGTGGTGATGAAGAGTGGAGGAATAACTATTCAGAGAGGGAAGCATGCACAATCAAGAAAAGCAAAACAGGTTCAGTATCGGACACCTCAGAATTGCTTTGGACCACACCAATCTTCAAACCCCCAGATAAAATTAAGCTAAAACAAAATTAAAAGATGCAATTTTGCTTAGTGTCTGATTATTTGTAGTTACCCTATTATTTTCACTAACCCCTCTAAAACCTCCACCTAAAAATGCACAGAGAGAATGAACAAAAGGAACTCTGATCGAGTCCGGCGTGGTAAGATTGACCTTGATGCTTCCCAAGTAACAGATGTGAATAATTATAGGTATGTTCTATTGCTTCTCATTGTTTTGTATTGATTAATTTCTTTTGTTAAAGTTTGGGTTTTATTGTGTTCCTCTTTCCATTTGGGTTATAGGCTTTTTGTAGCTACATGGAATGTGGCTGGAAAATCTCCTCCTAGTTGTTTGAGTCTTGAAGATTGGCTTCACACCTCTCCTCCTGCTGACATTTATGTTCTTGGGTATGTCCTATTTATAAGATGTTGTTCTTTCTCTTTTCTGATATTAACTGAAGTCTTCTTTTGATCCGTTCGGCTCAGGTTTCAAGAAATTGTTCCTTTGAATGCTGGCAATGTCTTAGGTACAGAAGATAATGGCCCGGCCAGAAAATGGCTAGCTCTTATTAGGAAGACCTTGAACAGTCTTCCCGGCACTAGTGGTGGATGCCACACACCTTCACCAATCCCTGATCCAATAGTGGAATTAGATGCTGACTTTGAAGGATCAACAAGGCAGAAGGCTTCGTCTTTTTTCCATCGTCGATCTTTCCAATCCTTGAGCCGGAGCATGAGATTGGACAATGACATGGCAATGCCACAGCCCCGACTTGATCGCCGATTTAGTGTTTGTGACCGGGTCTTTTTGGGGCACAGGCCAAGTGACTGTGACCTGAATTTCAGATATGGCTCCTCTGATGATGAGAATGGGCCAGGGGATTCACCGGTGGCAATGCATTATTCACCAGTATCCTACAGTGGTTCTTTTTCCATGGAGGAAAGAGATAGGCAGCCAGGCCATTCTAGGTACTGTTTGGTTGCCAGTAAGCAAATGGTTGGGATATTTCTAACAGTTTGGGTGAAGAGTGATCTCAGGGATGATGTTCGGAACATGAAAGTGTCTTGTGTGGGGAGGGGACTAATGGGTTATCTTGGAAACAAGGTACATTTTTGCCTATGGAATTTTCCTGAATTTGAGAGTGAATTTATCATGAAAATTAGCATTCTCATTTGCTTGGTTTTCCAGGGTTCAATTTCAATTAGCATGTCTGTGCACCAAACAAGCTTTTGCTTCGTGTGTAGCCATTTGACCTCTGGCCAGAAGGAGGGTGATGAACTAAGGAGAAACTCTGATGTCATGGAGATCCTTAGGAAGACAAGATTTCCCAGGGTTCATGGCATGGGGGATTCAGGTTCCCCTCAAACAATTCTAGAACACGAGTAAGGCTAAGTCCCTTATTCAATGACTTTCCAATTGCTTCTTGTTTTCCTTACCTTCTCTTTAATGTTTTGAAATAGAAAATCTGAAAGAAACTCTTAGCTTATGATGCTGAATTGTGATTTTCTGGATGCAGTCGAATAATCTGGCTAGGGGATTTGAATTATCGCATTGCACTATCTTACCGTTCTGCAAAGGCTCTTGTTGAGATGCGCAATTGGAGAGCACTGTTAGAAAATGATCAGGCATGTTACACATCCTGTCAGATATAGTATTGATATCATTTACTTTTTATTAGGGGCTTGCTTTCTAATGAATGAAAGCTTTGATTTTTTGTCAACCAATACCAAGAATTTCTCATTCAGAATATCTCTTGATGCTTTCAGCTGCGAATAGAGCAGAGGCGAGGGCGTGTTTTTGAAGGATGGAATGAAGGAAGAATATACTTCCCTCCCACATACAAGTATTCAAACAACTCTGATAGATATGCAGGGGATGATAGGCACCCCAAGGAGAAGCGAAGAACTCCAGCATGGTAGTATCTTTTTTCCTGATAAAGTAGGAATGAAACTTATGCACCAATGATAAGGAAGATGTCACTAGGCAACGCATATTTAACATATAAGTGGAAATATATAAGTGAAAATTTGATATACAGAATAATGGAAATCTAATTTACTATTTTTATGTGAAGGTGTGATCGAATATTATGGTATGGCAGAGGCTTCCATCAATTATCATATGTTCGTGGGGAGTCAAAATTCTCGGATCATAGACCAGTTTATAGTGTGTTCTTGGCAGAGGTTGAGTCTTTAAACCGTAGTAGGATCAGAAAAAGCATGAGTTGTTCCAATGCCAGGATCGAGGTTGAAGAGCTGTTGCCATACCCACACGGATACACTGATGTCAATTTCTTTTGAGGGATGGATAACTTAATGCTTCATGTTTGAGTATTCTCAACTTGCAACAATTAAAACAGGACTAGAAACTCTTTGAGGTAATTTAGTTTACCAAAACATGATTGTAATAATCCCATATGTTGCTTGTACGTTATTGTGATTTTGCATTAGAATTGACTCAAGTTTGCACAGACTATAAACAGGATGTCCTCCATATACAAAATCCAATGATCAAAATACATTTCTCAGATTTTCCAACCCAAGTACGTCTCATCAATCAGTCAGGTAATTGCTCACCTTATTTAGTTCTTTAGATCAATCTTACTTTATGTTTACAAAAATTAGAGGTCAGTTTTGTTGCATTGATAATAATCATCTAGCAAGGGATAGTTTACAGTCTACCTAATGTAAGATTCTTACTGTTTGTTATGGACTAAGTGGCTTTCTCACCTTTTGGCCAAAAAAATGAGAGCTAGTTGACTGGAACTCCTACATAGAGTAGGATATGTACCTAGCATATTTCCTGAGAGGTTGTTGCAAATTCTGTCTTCTTTCCCACTAAAGTTTTTGGTTGAGATCTTGTGCTTATTCTTATTTGCTTAGTCTCCATTTTGCAGCTCTGTATGCTGCCAAGAACTCAACCTCAATGGTGATAGAGACATCTGTTGCCCCCACAATCCGAAAGAAGGTTGATCAATCCTTTCTTTCCTGTTCTTGGTTTGGCAGTAATTCTTCTTCCATATACCTTCTGTCTAATTGTCCCACACTCATCCTTGTCACAACAGATACCAGAATTTGTGATTTTGTCAAATGACTACCAACTCCACAAGTTCATGGCTCACAATTCCTTTCATTACAAAGTCCTAATTGACAAGCTCAATGACTCCTTGAATGTAACCAGTACATACAATCTTGTTGATAATGTAAGTTAATTGCTACTGCATAATGCTTTTCTTATTGTAATAACTTTTACTGAAGCCTTACACAATTGATGCTGCTAGGGCTTTTTATAAGTCAACAGAAATGGTCGACCCAGCTATTTTTATTTTTTTTTAATTTTAAATAAATTAAAAAAAAAAATGTAGTGCAATGTTATATTATGTACTTTCTATACAAGCTATTGGTTTTTATAGCATACTATTTTCTATCCAAAAACCTTTTAAAAGAACACAAACCGAGCAGCATAATTAACTATATTTTGTGTTTTTGCAGGATGAACTCACCCGGTTTAAATTTCAGAAGCACCAACTTTTATTTGGTGTCTAATTAACTTGTAACTCTTTGTGTTGAAGAGGAAAGAAATAATCTCAGGGAGATATTTACGCCAAAGGAAAATGAAAGGAGGAAAATAATCATTTTGTCATTATCTTTTTGTTTCTTTCTATGCTGAGAAGATAGAAGAATTACAGATGTGATGGTTACTCGTTACAAGAGAAAAAAGAGAAGTTGAAGCTGTGATTGATATGAAGCTTTTTTTCTGTTGCTGCTAATGATTTTACTGATTAATATAAAAGTTGACATGGTTATTGGTTGATTGTTTCCATTTTATATTTTTCTCTAAAAACAAAAAGCACACAGCAGCCTACACTTTTTTAATAGATGTGTCAGGTAGTTACCAGTAAGTCATTATATGCTACTATACTCTTTTACATATTCCTTTCCCTGCCATTTCTTTAAATTCATGGGCTTAAAAACTTTTGTGAACACAATGTTGCCACTTTCAGCTCCTCTGCCACTTTAATGCAATTTGCAAATCAAGGACACTCTTGCTTTGAATACTTGCACGCCAAATTTTTATTTATTTTTATTCTTGGTTGTGTTTATGTACAGTTGGGTGCATGTAATGGACCAACAACCCACTCTTCCTTGGGAACTATAGCCGATAAAGAAATTTATTAACTGCTATGTGTTTATTTCCTTTCCCTAAACATCAATTTCTGACACCTGTTTTGCATTAATAAGTTGGAAAAGTAGGGTGCAATTACTGTCTTAATTGCCCCCATTGTCAAATTTCTTCCAAGTTCGTTGCTTTTATAGCATATTTGGAAAATCTAATATGCTTCTTGAAATCTAGGAGCCTGTTTAGTAAATATATTTAAACGCATATTTTTAGTTTTTAAATAATATTATACATATTTTTACATATTTTTTAACTCATATGTATTTTCAAAAAAAATACAAACAACGTTATTAGAACAATATTATCAAATGACTTTCAGATTTTCAAGAATGTAATAATGTATAAGAAACTTAGTGAGTTTGGTATTGCCTTAAAAAAAAAACTAACTTTTTTTTACTATTTAGCTTATTTTTGTTACTATTCATGAATTTTATTATACTTTTTGGTATTATTTATGAGTTTTATTGTACTATTTAAGTTACTTTTTAGCTTTATCTACAATATTTTCAGTAAAAAATTTTCAATTTTAACTAAATAAGCTATTTAAAAATGGACTCTTAGAGCATCCACAACAGTGGAGCTATATTTTTAGCTATTTGGAACTACAAAAAGTAACTTTATCTATTTTACCTACTCACATGCTGCAGTTGTGGATTTATTTTAACTTTCAACACAATAAAATAATATAAATATCACAATAAAATAATATATCTATTACAATAAAATAATACATCCCACTAAAAAAAAAAAAACACACACACACAAATATTCTAACTAGTAGTGTGAACACAATTTTTTTTTTTTTTTTTTAACCTTTGACCTACAGTGCACAGCTATCTTCATGAATGTTCAAATAGCGTTGAAAACTCTATGAACGTTTAGACCCCCCAAAAACAATATTATCAATTCCAGCTTAAACTCAAACAATTAATGTACGGAATATGAACATAAGCTAAACACAGAATTGATAAACAATCTAAACCAAATAAAATCACATTCATAGTAGAAATTAAATGGCAAAGATAAAGGGAAGAGAGATGCAAACACACGGACAACACAACGATGTGTTATCGAAGAGGAAACTGAAGCCCTCGACGTAAAACTTCTTCGTCGTCCTCCAAGTGGTCAATAATTCACTAGAAAATGAAATTGAGATACATGAACAGCAATAGACCCTCAAAGCCTAATCTACCCAGGTACCTAAGCCCTCCGAGCTTGTTGCTCCAACGGTGTTACGCCGAACTTTTGTCTTTTCTAGCTTACCAGATTCCACTATAACCCATTGCATCAACTAATAACTATTGGTCCATTCTTAACTGCTTCCCAAAGTACCAAAAAGCCTTCTCACAGATGTGGGTATAGTGAGAAAATAATTTGCGTAAGAATCTCTCAAAGATGTAACAATGGAGAGGATGTGAGTAGAAGAATTTGAAGAGTCTCTATGTGAAGATTGTGGATGAATCAATCTTATTTTTCTCTAAGGTTTCTCTCTTAAAATTCTCTCTAGAAGCTCTCTACATTTTGTGGGTTTAAGGGGTATTTATACTTGGGTGAGAAGGGAATGCGAAGAGTTAGTTTTTCCCAAACAGGGTGGTCTGGCAGCTTGGCCTCGCGACTTGACTGAGTCATGAGATAACAGAACGGCCAGGCTGGACTTTTTGTCTTGTAGTGCTCTAACTGACGCGACTATTCATATTTTTGCACACTTCACTCGTGTGCTGAATTTGGCAGCTTGCCAGTCGTGAGTCACTTGTGAGTCCCAGTCACGAATCCCTGCATCTTGCACAAACTTAAGCATTTCTTCACACTCTCTCACTCACTACCCTTACATAATTCCCACCTAAATGCAGGGTTACTAATTGCTAAATTACAAGTAAATTTGGCATGGAATAAAGTCAATACGATGGTTGATTAAATTCAACCTTACAATCTCCCCCTTTGGCTATTTCGTGACAAAACCCTACAACAAACTCTAGACTTAACGCGTGAGTTGGGAACAGTTGATCAAAACTCACTTACACCTAACTCTAGAATCTGTGAAGCTTTTGAATCATAAGAACAAGTATCTCTTGAAACACAACAACACACTATGATCATTGTATGCAGAAAACTTGTAATGCATATGAAGCAAGCATAATGCAATCAAGCACAATGCGATCAAGCATAATGGAAACAAATAGTAAACCAAAGCTTAACCAAAAATGAATAATCACTATAAAAAGTGATCACAATGCTCATTCATACATGAAATGAACATCCAGACATGCAAGCTAATAAGCACAATTGCAAAGAATCATTTGCATGTCCAACACTCAACCAATGCAATAACACTAGGAAATTGCATTAAGGATATAAAATCCAACAAAGGGCACAAGAGTGATGTACTTAAAGAAAATGCATGACATTTAACATCAAGTACTAATGTTACAAAGCATGAGTACATAAACCTTAAAAGCTTACAAAAGCAACAGGTACAAACAGTAAATACAAACAAAATAACTAAACATGCTGATATGAAACAGAAATTAATCATAGTACTTCTTGCTGAAAACTCCCCCTTGGATCCAATTGTTTCTCCCCCTATCATTGTACTCCCCCTGCCAACATCATCTCCCCCTTTTTGTCATGGAATAGCTAGTCCTCATCACTGTCTAGCTTTCTTTGAATTTGATCCAATTGAGTTTGGATATATGTGAACTTCATATCCCATCGAATGTTGAGATAGTGCAAGATAGATGTAAGTCTGGACATCTTGGCGCTCAACTCATGGATAGATTTCACAATGTTGTCTAGTTTCTGGTCGAATGTGGATGAGCTAGAGTGCAAACCACTGTGAGATATTGAAGTTTCTATTTTGATTTCCTTCTTACTATGACCAATGCTAGCATCGTACGTACGCATGTTGATTGGAGCCAGTTTTGTGCAGGGAGACTCATCTGTTAAAAGATGAATTCCTTTGAGCTTCAATATCCTAGAAATGAGGTAGCAAAAAGAAATGCATATCCTTGATTCAGTTCGAAGAACAGTTTTGCGCAAGACATGAAAGATGTATGCCCAAATGTCAATCTCTACATCAGAGATCAGATCGTGAAGAAACAGGGCACGTCCAAGGTTCATGTACCCGGTGCTAGATAATGGGTACAAGTTGTGAAACATGATGATTGTAAGCGCCCTCAATTTCGGAGGAAGAGATGAAACACTAACTGAGTTCCCATTCGATGAGAATTCCAAGTCTTTTCCAAGAGCATCCCAGAGTAGGTCCTTATCTGGACATAAATCATCATAAACCGGTGAGTTTTTAAACATCAGTCGATTGATGTGAAGAATCTCAGCCAGATATGCGGGAGAGACTGAGAAACTCTTTCTTCTAACCCAGCATTTGAGTTCTTCACCTTCAACAATTGCATTGGCATAAAACTCTTTTTCCAAGCCCTTATATGCTTTATCAAGGTCGGAGAGAAGATAATTCCAAACTTTGTGAGCAAACCATTTAGGAATGTCGGAGTCAAAAAGAGAAGGTTGATCAACGACCCTTTCGATCAACGGTGTAGCATCTTTGAAGTAATTCTCATGAGTTTGAAATGCAGCATAAGATCTGAACTTGTTGGGATCAAATACTCCTGATGATGAACGGGTCCTCTTTGCTTTAGGGGAGAGTTCATCAACATCATTGACAGATTCTTTTCCTTTGTTGTTGCCCCCTTTTACAGCAGCTCTCTTGAATGGAGACATTTTCACCCTGCATCATGTTTTATCAAGAGACCAAGAAACGCCACACAAGACACCAAACATTATCAGCATTGGATTAGATCCAAAACATGGATAATGAATGAAACCCTAAAATACTGAGATTTAGTTCCCAAACATGAAAATGAGTATGTGTGTGTGCCATAAACACCACAATGTGTACTCAAGATAGAGTAAATTTGTACAAAACCACCAACGAATGCACAACAATTTTATCATGAGATCAGATACACGTTCAAACAAGAGATATACAAATATTAGCAAAACACACATTCTAGGAGGTATAAGAAGTAAAAGTGAACGGTACTGTGTAAGAGACAAAAAACATACCTTTCCTTGAATATTGAATTAGGAATGATGGACAACAATGGTGATTTATGTGAGAAAAACGATGAGTTTTAGAGAAGTTCAAATGGGGAAGACAATGAATAGTCACAATAGATCGAGGGAAAATTGAAAAGTTTTAAACACAGATCTTAAAAACGCAAAACATGCATTTTTCACGACTGGGTCAAGTCGCCAGTCAGTTGTTAGGGTAAGCCGCGAAACACTTTGAAACCAAAATTCTTGAAAAATTTTCTAAGTATTTTTTGTGATTGGAAGGTCTACCCGTGAGACAATCGCTACGTGAGCCGTGAAAATCTCTGTGTACCCCTTGCGATTAGACCTTCCACCCCCAAACAAGTGGCCACATTAAGCCACGAGAACCATAAAAACTCAAATTTTGAAAAATATTCTAAGTATTTTTCGTGACTAGGGTATTTACTCGCCAGTGAGTCACCAATGAGTCGCGAAAACCCCCTGAGTAAAGTTCACAACTGGGATATGCGACTGGACTAACCCGCGACTGAGTTGCCAGAACAGGGCAACACTGTTTTTGAAATTTTGACACTTTTGTAAAAACAAAGTACTTTCCAAAAACAAGCTAAAACACTCAAAAATCTCTTTGTGTTTGATCAACAAAGATTGAGCATATGAAAACACATTTAAACAAGTACAATTACACAAATGAATATGGCATTCATTGAGTATAGACATGTGTGATGTGTGTGGATATCAAAAATGAGATAGTCTTTAGTCTAGTGTGAAGCTTCAATGATCAATTCAATTAAGGCATACATAACTAGCACTAGATAATGTGACCCATCTCAATTATAGAAATATGCATATATGACCTCCCACACAAACTTGAGTACAATTTTTGAAACTTTTCATTTGGCTCTATGTTCAAGATATCATTTGATCTTTGTGAAACAAAACATCTCATTGTGAGATCAATGCCTGAAATATTTGATATTTCACTTTGATCAGTTAGCCTTTGGCTTTTTGGGCATCATACAATTTTATTTTTGGTCGCTTTCCCTTTTTCCTAATCAAATACTAGTATGTGCGACAGGTTTTTGCAGTTCAATATCTCTTTTAATTTGAAGATTTACATTTGGTGAGCTCTTTAGGCAAAACAGTAAAATAAAATAGTGGGAAGATATATAGGCACAAGTCTATGTATGTCTTAAGATCAACAAAACCATTCACTAATCATTTATGACAAGATTGAAGATCTATTTACAACAGTCACATAGATTTCAGAATTTCTTTCACAATGATATGTGTGCAAAGAGAACAAGCTAAGCTCATAGATGCACAAAGTCATTAGTACCAAAGTACAAGGCAAAACATGTTTTGAGACAAAACTCAACAAAGTTGATCAAACTTTTTAAATTTTCTACTTTTTATGTGTTTTTGGATTTTTGACATAAAAGTAAGAAAAGATTGATCAAAAGTAACAATGTAAAAACACTAACAGTCAAGGAAAGCACAGACACAAAGCCAAAAAAAAAAAAAGAAAAGCATAAAAGAACACACAAAAGACACATAGAAGAAAGAGTTCAAGGGATGGTACCAACACCAATGGTCTTACGCAAAGATTCAAATCTTGGACCATCAAGAGGTTTAGTGAATATATTTGCCTTTTGATTGTTAGTGTTGATGAACTCTAGCCACACAATCTTGTTTTCCACCAAATCCCGAATGAAGTGATACCGAATCTTGATATGCTTGGATTTTGAGTGCTGAACTGAATTCTTTGATAAGTTTATGACACTAGTGTTGTCACAGAATACACACATGGTGTCTTGAGTGATTCCATAGTCATGTAGTAGTTTTCTCATCCAAAGAAGTTAAGCACAACAACTTCCTTCTGCTATATATTCAGTTTCCGCAGTTGAAAGAAAGACTGAATTCTACTTTTTACTCATCCACGAAACCAAGTTATTCCCAAGATAAAAGCAGCCATCGGAAGTCCTTTTCCTATCATCAATGCACCCGGCCCAGTCAGCAGCTGAATATCCAGCCAAGCACTCATTTGAATCTTTTGAATACCAAATCCCGTAGTTTGATGTGCCATTGATATACTTAATAATTCGCTTAACTGTTGTTAAGTGGGACTCTTTAGGTGCTGCTTGGAAACGTGCACAAACCCCAACACTAAATGCAATGTCTGGCTTACGTGCAGTGAGGTAGAGAAGACTGCCAATCATGCTTCGATAAAGTGTTGGATCAACATCAACACCTGCTGCATCTATGCTCAGTTTTTCCGAGGAACTCCTGGGAGTGGAAGTTTGTTTCTTAGAGTCTAGACCAAATCTCTTGACAAGATTTTTGGCATATTTCTCTTGCAAGATAAATATTCCATCCTTCTGTTGTTTCACTTGAAGCTCTAGGAAGTAGTTCAACTCTCCCACCATGCTCATCTCAAATTCCCTTTTCATTTCTTCTGAAAAATCATGAGCTAAATGATCAATTGTTGATTCAAAAACAATATCATCCACATAGACTTAGTTAACAAGAAGAGATTTCTCATCTCTTTCAACAAACAATGTTTGATTGGCTTAGCCTCTTTTAAAACCACGATCCAACAAGTATGTGGTGAGGCAATCGTACCATGCTCTTGGTGCTTGTTTCAGGGCGTACAATGCTTTCTTCAACCTTAACACATGATCCATAAACTGAGGGTCTTGAAAACCCTTTGGCTGCTTAACAAGCACTTCTTCATTTAGAAACCCATTCAAGAAGGCACTTTTTACGTCCATTTGGTACAACTTGAAATCCATAATGCATGCTATGGAAAGGAGAATTCGTATTGACTCTAGCCTTGCTATCGGTGCAAAAGATTCATTGAAATCTATGCCTTCAACTTAAGTATATCCTTGAGCCACCAATCTAGACTTGTTTGGACAACTTCCCCATCTTCATCAGTTTTGTTCTTAAAGATCCACTTAGTGCCGATTACATTGTATCCTTGGGCCTTGGAACCAGCTCTCATACATCATTTCTAACAAATTGATGTAGCTCTTGGTGCATAGATTCTATCCAATTCTCATCCTTGAGAGCTTCCTCTACCTTCTTGAGTTATGAAGTTTAGACCCCCAAAAACAATATTATCAATTCAAGTTTAAACTTAAACAATTAATATGCGAAATATGAACATAAGCTAAACACAGAATTGATAAACAATCTAAACCAAATAAAATCACATTCACAGTAGAAATTAAATGGAAAAGATAAAGGGAAGAGAGATGCAAACACACGGACAACACAATGATGTGTTATCAAAGAGGAAACCGAAGCCCTCGGCGTAAAACCTCTTCGCTGCCCTTTAAACGGTAAATAATCCACTAGAAAATGAAGTTAGGATACATGAACAGCAATAGATTCTCTAAGCCTAATTTACCCAGGTACCTAAATCCTCTAAGCTTCTTACTCAACGAGGTTACGCCGAACCTTTATCTTTTCTAGCTTACGGATTCCGCTATAACCCATAGCATCAACCAATAATAGTTGGTCCCTTCTTAACTGCTTCTTAAAGCACCAAAAAGCTTTCTCACAGATGTGGGTATGGTGAGAAAAGGATTGGGTAAGAACCTCTCAAATGTAACAATGAAGAGGATGAGAGTAGAGGAATTTGAAGAGTCCTATGTGAAAATTGTGGATGAATCAATCTTGTTTTTCTCTAGGGTTTCTCTCTTAAAATTCTCTCTGGAAGCTCTCTACATTTCGTGGGTTTAAGGGGTATTTATACTTGGGTGAGAAGGGAATACGAAGAGTCAGTTTTTCCCAAACAGGGTGGTCTGGCAGCTTGGCCTCGCGACTTGACTGAGTTGCGAGTTCAAGCCGCGAGATAACAAAACGGCAGGCTAGACTTTTTGTCCTGTAGTGCTCCAGCTGGCACGCGACTATTCATCTTCTTTCACGCTTCACTTGTGGCTGAATTTGGCGGCTTGCCAGTCGCGAGTACCCGCGAGTCCCAACCACAAGTCACTGCATCTTGCACAAACTTGAGCATTTCTTCACACTCTCTCACTCACTACCCTTACATGATTCCCACCTAAATACAGGGTTACTAATTGCTAAATTACAAGCAAATTTGGCACGGAATAAAACTAATACAATGGTTGATTAAATTCAATCTTACACTTTAGCTGTGCACTGTAGCTAAGAAGCCAAATTTTTTGGCTATAGCTCCACTGCTTTAGCTCCAAATAGTTTTTTAGTGGTACTAAAAATAACTTTTTAGCACCACTGTTGTAAGTGCTCTTAGATGATTGAAATTTTAACTGTAGCCACCTTTAATTGTAGCTCAATGATGGTCTTCTTTTCGAGGGGAACCTAAGTTGAAATTCCTATTTTCTCATTGTAACAACTGAAATATACATATTAAAAAAATTAAGAAAATTCTTGACATAGTACCTTAGTTTTGGTTCATTCATAAGAATCTTTTAAGATTTATATGTTATGTTCAAAATATCTTTAGGTTTATAAATAGGGATTTACTAACGTGTGCCATATATTAGTAATCAATTTCAGTAAACATTTTATGGAAAAATGAAAAAGCAATTCATTGTTTTAGTAGCTTTTTTTAATTTTTCATAAAAATTTTCTCAAAATAGATAGTTTTTTGGCACACATTAACTGGACCCTTATAAATATAATGGCAAACTTATTATCAATTTTGAAAAGGATAGACATTTCTATAAAAGTAAGATTTCTGATTTGGTAGAAACGCAGAAACCTAGAGCATCTAGAGCTCCTCTTGAAGTATTTGTGCAATTAAATATCAGAAAAGTATTTTTTGGAATCTTTAAAAAACGACCTCAAACCAAACTACTAATAGTGTACATTTAAATTTTACGTTTACTTAGTTGCTCTAATTTGGGATTCATGTTTTTAACATCATCTTATTTTGTTATTTGACTAAAAAGTTGCATTTGAATTGGACTAAGTAATTATTATCTTTAAAGTAAATGATAAGATATGTATTGCTCCATTGATTGTAAAGCACTTATTATATCATCATTAATTTGTTTGTTTGTTTTTTTTTTTTTCTATAATGTATTCTCAAAACTTTCAACCAGAAATTAATCACTGATTGCGATAAGTGGACCTTAGTAGGATAAATCGCTACCTGAGAGAATTTTTTCAAAGTACAAGTATCCAGACTTGAACGGCAGAACACACTCAGTTGAACCTCAGACAAACACTTTAACACCAAGTTTTCAACCGCTTGTTCAACCTACTTGAGTTTGTTTTTAGTTTCTCGACCTTAATAAAATGACACCAAAACTAATATGACCTTGTTGTCAAACAGTTGATGAATAGAACTTTCGGTTATCATAAACATAGTAAAAGATATGAATAATGATGGGTTTTAATAGTGAAATAATGGAGCTAAAAAATGGTTTAGCAAAAAAAAAAATAATGGAGCTAAAAAATGTCCCAACGAGGACAACAATCTAGAAATATTGAAATAGCTTTTGATGTGGCACACTGATTGGTCAGATCAGTCTTAGATACAAACTCCAAGGAAAGGTACTACTAGTTGTAACATCAAGTTTTTACGCGTTGAAAAATTAATCGTACTTTTTTATTTTTTCACCTAATCTGATAAAAAAGGTTAAAATTTATCTGAAACTGAAAAAAAAAAAGAAAAGAGCCTGCGGGAATGGCTTTTTTGTTCCCAAGGCATGTCACCTTCGTCTCCTCTCACTCACTCACACCTCTTGCCTCTTGCTGCTGGATTTCTGTGCCCACTCCTTCCTTTTCTTATCCCATTTGTGCTCTTTCCACGTGCATTACACTCCCCTATCACACAATATATATGATTACATGCAAGTATGTTCTCTAAGAATAATTGTGGACATACAAATTTCCTCAATTGCACACTTGGATTTGTTCTTGTCTATTGATGTATACTAAACTGATGTTAATTAAAATGAGGGCTGTTTGTTATTATTTTTTAAATAACAATTTTTAGTATTTAAACAATATTACACATATTTTCATATTTTATTTTTATTTTTTTCACCTATATATATTTCTAAAAAATATAAATAATCTTATTAGAAATCTCTTACCAAACAAGCCCTAAAAATAATGTTACTCTAAATACAATATATTGTGCAACAATTATGATTTAAAAAAAAAAGTTAATAGTGTATAAATTATAAAAATAAAATCTCGTAGTTGAAGGTGAATAACTTTTTATTTTTTATTTTTTTTTATAGATTATCAAAATATGTAGTAGTATTTATTTTATTAAGTAAGGTTGTAGCTTTAAGCAGGTTAAAACCAATTTTGTAGCTAAACTTTGTCTAATTAAAAAATTATCAACAAAAATTTGAATATCTTACAAACATATTACATGAATTAAAAAAGAAGATAATATTGCTAATATTTTTAAATTTCAGATAAATTTCATTATTTATTTTATATTATTTTAATAGTATATCATAAGAATTTTTTAAGTAATCAAAGTTGGCAGTACAAGTCATACTTGCATCATGTGTCTTGAGTTGTATAGCATAATTTTTCCATTGCTTTTTTTTTTTTTTTTTCTTTTGAAAGTTCATATGTTTTGTTTGTTTGTTTGTTGTTTGTTGTTTTTTTTTTTTTTTTTTTTTTGCCTATAATGTATTCTCAAAACTTTCAACCAGAAATTAATCACTGATCGTGACAAGTGGACCTTAGTGGGGTAAATCGCTACCTGAGAGAATTTTTTCAAAGTACAAGTATCCAGACTTGAACGGCAGAACACACTTAGTTGAACCTCAGACAAACACTTTAACACCAAGTTTTCAACCGCTTGTTCAACCTACTTGAGTTTGTTTTTAGTTTCTCGACCTTAATAAAATGACACTAAAACTAATATGACCTTGTTGTCAAACAGTTGATGAATAGAACTTTCGGTTATCATAAACATAGTAAAAGATATGAATAATGATGGGTTTTAATAGTGAAATAATGGAGCTAAAAAATGGTTTAGCAAAAAAAAAAAAAAGAATGGAGCTAAAAAATGTGCCAACGAGGACAACAATCTAGAAATAGTGAAATAGCTTTTGATGTGGCACACTGATTGGTCAGATCAGTCTTAGATACAAACTCCAAGGAAAGGTACTACTAGTTGTAACATCAAGTTTTTACGCGTTGAAAAATTAATCGTACTTTTTTATTTTTTCACCTAATCTGATAAAAAAGGTTAAAATTTATCTGAAACTGAAAAAAAAAAAGAAAAGAGCCCGCGGGAATGGCTTTTTTGTTCCCAAGGCATGTCACCTTCGTCTCCTCTCACTCACTCACACCTCTTGCCTCTTGCTGCTGGATTTCTGCGCCCACTCCTGCCTTTTCTTATCCCATTTGTGCTCTTTCCACGTGCATTACACTCTCCTATCATACAATATATATGATTACATGCAAGTATGTTCTCTAAGAATAATTGTGGACATACAAATTTATTCAATTGCACACTTGGATTTGTTCTTGTCCATTGATGTATACTAAACTGATGTTAATTAAAATGAGGGCTGTTTGTTATTATTTTTTAAATAACAATTTTTAGTATTTAAACAATATTACACATATTTTCATATTTTATTTTTATTTTTTTCACTTATATATATTTCTAAAAAATATAAATAATCTTATTAGAAATCTCTTACCAAACAAGCCCTAAAAATAATGTTACTCTAAATACAATATATTGTGCAACAATTATGATTTAAAAAAAAAAGTTAATAGTGTATAAATTATAAAAATAAAATCTCGTAGTTGAAGGTGAATAACTTTTTATTTTTTATTTTTTTTTATAGATTATCAAAATATGTAGTAGTATTTATTTATTAAGTAAGGTTGTAGCTTTAAGCAGGTTAAAACCAATTTTGTAGCTAAACTTTTTCTAATTAAAAAATTATCAACAAAAATTTGAATATCTTACAAACATATTACATGAATTAAAAAAGAAGATAATATTGCTAATATTTTTAAATTTCAGATAAATTTCATTATTTATTTTATATTATTTTAATAGTATATCATAAGAATTTTTTAAGTAATCAAAGTTGGCAGTACAAGTCATACTTGCATCATTTGTCTTGAGTTGTATAGCATAATTTTTCCATTACTTTTTTTTTTCTTTTGAAAGTTCATATGACTGCGTTATTATAAATAGATTAAAATTGGTAATATAGTTTAAATTTTTGGAAAATAATATTTTATTTCAAGAGTAAAAATTAAAAAAAATACATATTTTTTTTAATATGTATTAATTTACATCTATTATAATTTGGAATTACTACATTTTTTAATCACAAAAAATACCTTGGGGTATGATGAGTGTTATGCTTTTGTCAGTGAAATAATGTTTTCATTACATCCCTAGATATTTTTGTAATTGATAAATGTAGTAATCCTAAATTATAATGGATGTAAATTATTAATATTTACCAAAAAAATAGAAAAGCCTCTAAGCACGCGCTTATGCGCTTGCTCAAAGACTAGTATTCCGTAATTATTACGTGCTTTTTAGAGGCTATCTATTTTTTTTTTAAGAGATTACTACATTTTCTAATCATAAAATACATATGATGAGTATTATGCGTTTATGGGTAAAATAATTTTTTTTTTTTATCACATCTCTAGGCATTTTTACGGTGCTATCCTTAAGTTTTGTATGGTTGGGGTTATTAATACTTGTCACATGTGTACTCAAGGAACCTTTTTTCTTTTTCTTTTTTTCCCTAAAGGCTAATGATTTACATTCATTATAATTTGAGATTTTTACATTCTCCAATCACAAAAATAACTAGAGTGTGATGAGAATTATGCAAAAAAAATATTTCACCCACAAATGTCTAAATCTCATCACACCCTGGATATTTTTATAATTGGAAAATGTAGAAATTCCGAATTATGATGAATGTAAATCATTAACCTTTTTTTTTTTAAAAAAAAAAATCAGTTTCAATTTGGTAATATAATTATTTCAAATTAGACAAAATTAAACAATCCAAAAAGGAAGAAGCAAAACTCCTTATTGTTCTCATCCAATTGAAAAGTGACCTCAAGAAAAGTAATTTCAATTGAAGCAGTTGGACTTCAATTCCCTTAAAAATATGCTAGGGTAATAAATACTTTACATGGAACCCAAGGCCAAAAAATTAACACATATAACCCTTGAATAAATGATTTTATTTTCCACATGTTTTGAATATTTTGCGCAGCAATCTACTGGTTGGTTCTTAGGTGGAAGAACCCTTGCTCTTTGGTTCGATCCCCCTGGTTAGGGCTGTCCAGATCAACCCGCCACCCTCCCCACCCGCCCGGACCCGACTCGAAACCACCCGATCTGACTATTCTAGCAGTTGGACTCGGGTCTTAACTCCAAAAAACTGACGCCGGCGGGTCGGTTTCGGATCTCTTCCTCAAAAACTCGTGAAACCCGACCTACCTGAAGACCATAAAATCCGACCATTTTTTCCAGATTCCGACCACTTTTTCACTTAAATCTGTCGATTTTTGACACAATAAACATCGGATATGGCCGAACCGGTGATTTCTCATCAAGCTTTGGCAGAAATCTTGCCAGATCAAACGAAATCTCACCGGATCTTGGATGGATCTGGAAAGATCTCACCGGATCTGGCGAGATCTCATTGCGTTTCGCTGGACACCGTGAATATCGGGTTCACTCGAAACCAACGACCTCCATCCGGCGACCCGACCCGACCAAACTGCTACTGTAATGGGTCGGTTTCGGGTTGAAAAATAGCCCACCTGAACTTCTACGGGTCTGTTGCGGGTTGGGCAAAAACCCAACCTGCCCGACCCATGGACAGCCCTACCCTTGGTAGCTTATCTTTTTTAAAAATAAAATGAAACCATGAAGAAACTAACATAACCAAAAATAAGGAACTAATAGAACCAGTGGCGGCTCTTAGAATTTTGTTTAGGGGGTCATTAAAAAACTTAAATGAAATTTTTTTAATAAAAAAAGAATTTGAATATATCGAGTTATTGATAAAAAAAAAAAGTTTTATAATTTCCTTTTACAAGTTTTCAAATTTTGAATTGTTATATGATAGTTCATTATACTTATTTATTACGATTGTGGGTAGCTATGACTATGACCATTTTATTTTGTTAAGTTTATCTAACATTTTTATTTTTAGGCAGTTGTTATTATCTATTTGTCTTTATTTTTATAAAAATATTTTAAACTAAATGAATAAACTCAACTTATTGACTTTGTATTAATTATTGACGCACACAACCATACTCATTCATACATAAATAATACTGAAAGCTCGAAAATGTGTTGAAAACACAAGAGCAATTTAGACCCCCAAATTAAAATTACGGCTTGATTGATTTTACACTAACTTAATACTAAGTGCGGAATAGTGTAAACATAAGCGTATAAACAAGACAACTACTCTAATCCATATTTAAAGCAACACAGTATTAAAAATGAAATAAACAAGAGTAGGGAAGAAGGATGCAAACACAGATAACACCGAGACGTGTTATTGAAGAATAAACCGAAGAACTCAGCGAAAAACCTCTCCGCCGCCCTCCAAGCGGAAATCGATCCACTAGACAATCAGTTGGGATACATGGGTTAGCAAGAGACCCTCCAAGCCTAATCTACCTGATGTACCTAAGCCCTCCAAGCTCCTACTCCAACAAGGCTTCTCGGAACCGTGTCTTGTCTAGCTCTCCGGATCCCGCAACAAGCTCCATGTTGCATCTGCCATCCTTGGCTTCTTCCAATACTTCCCAGCAGCACCAAAACGTCACACAACACTCTCAAAGGGTGTGATAAGTGTTTGGACTATCAACCTCTCAATGGTATGGAAATGGAGAGGGAAGAGTTGAGGAAATACCATAAGTAAGTGTATAGAGAAAGGTGGGGATGACAATCTCTAATTCTCAATGTGTTTGGCTAGGGTTTTCTTTCTGAAGTATTTTTTAACATTTGTGGGTAATGAGGATATATATAGGATAGACACAGAAAGTGTGAGTCATTCAGTACAGGCTGGCAGAACAGATTGCCTCGCGGGTGTCTCACGAGAAGGCCTTACCTGCGAGATAATCGCGAGACATAGCTGTCTCCACCTGGCTTAACTCTTCGCATTCCAGCATGTGCAGGACACATGATTCACTTCGCGGGAAGCTAGGTCGCGACATACCTGCGAGAATTCTTCAGCCTTCAAATGCTTGAGTCTTCACACTCTCTCTTTATCACACAACCCTTACAACAAATCCCACAATAGATACAGGGTATAAACGATTAATAATAATTACAATCAAATTTGGCACGAAATAAAAGCCAACAAAATACATAATTGTAAATAACAACTTTACAATATTCCCCTTTGGCTATTCCGTGACAAAACCCTAAAACAGACTCTAGACTTAAACGTGAGTTTGGAAACAAAGGCAAAACTCACTCACACCTAATCTAGAAGTTGAAAGGCTCTTGAAACATATGAACAAGTATCTCTTGAAACACAAGAACACAACAATATCATTGTATGCAGAAAAACTTGAAAAGCATATGGAGCAATATTAGCATGATTAAGAAAAATGGAATAAAAACAATAGACCATAGCAAGATCAAACAAGCAATCACTATACAAAAGTGATCACTATGCTCATTCACATAAGGAATGAACATCCAGACATACAAGATGATAAGCTTATTTAAAGAGTATCATTTGCAAATCCAACACTCAACCAATGCGAAATACACGAAGTATTTGCATCTAGGAACAATCCTACATGGGCACAAAAGTGTTCATCACTCAACCAATGCATAGAACGTATATGCATCTAGGAACAATCCTATAAGGGCACAAGAGTGATGTACAGAAGTAAAATGTATGACATTAAACATCAAGTACACAAGCAAAAAGGCTGCATAATTAAGGTACTATATATGCATGGCACAAACCATAAAAACCTACAAACATGCAATGAAACAAACTCTAAAAGCTTACAAAAGCAACATGGGTACAAACAAGATATGCTACAAAGCATAGAGATAGTCACAAAAACTGAAATGATACTTAAATTAAAACAAAAGCAGTAAATACTGTAATCATAAAGCAGATAACAAAACATAAACTAATAAAACCATCTTTGAGTCAACAACCAATAACCAATGAGATTAAGTCTAAGGCTATGCTCCCCCTAACACTGTGCAAGCTCTTCTCCAGCTCCCCCTCAAAATTTTCTCCCCCTTTTTGACCAGAATGGCCAAAGGGCTAGAACTGGTCGGACTCGGAGTCTGATCCATGAGCCGAGGATAAGTCTTGAATCTGTGATGATAATGCGGTGATCTGTCCTTGGAGGTATGTGAATTGATCTACTTTGTGCTGCACATGAGAGTCAAGCACTGTAGACATCTGATCCATTTTAGTTAGTAACTGATCAAGTCTGCTTAAACCCTATGTTGAAGCAGAAGACGATGGCTGTGCTAACGTCTCTGGAGCAGAATTGAACCTATCAATCTCCTTTTTAGTATCTCCTCCCTCATCTTGTACAACACGAGGCTATGGGATGGTATGCACACCAGTCTTGGAACCTCTGATGTGGGCTGTGCTCCTAATCAATGTATTAGCACAAATGGGATAGTCCCTTTAAACCACCGTAAGACCACTTAGGAATTTCAGCTTCGTCTTTGCAATGAATCCCATGATCAGTGAGGGAAAAGGCATTATGATTTTTGAATTCTGCTTCGTAATGCTCTTCTTCAGAATGTGGAAGATGTGGTTGCAGATATCAATCTCCCCGTGAGTGAAAAGGTCATATAGAAACCTCGTCCTTGGAGCTGATAGTTTGGTGAGGTTGGTGACCAGATACAAGTTATGGATCATCACATAACTTAATGTTCTCATCTCTGGAGAAAACCTGATTGTATCCATTGATGACTTTTTTGGTGATCCTCCAAGAGTCGTTATCATTTCCTCAATTGAACCCAACCTTTCATCATATTGAACTGACATAGGCTGAGAAGGAGGATGTATCTCCAACAAGTCTTGAATACTGTTCCTTATGATCACGAATTCCTTGTGCCTCACCCAGCAAATTATCTTGTCATCTTCCACATTAGCATTTGAGAAAAACTCTCTAATAATTTCTGAGTACACAGTCCCAACTGGATTCAACAACTTGGTCCAAGTTCTCTCTTTGAGCGCATCCGGAATAAAGGTGTGCTCAAGAGCCTTTAATTGAACTACCCATTCCATGACAATGGTTGCTTTCTTGTAGCAGTCATTGAACTTCATATCAGCTTCAGCAGACTTGAAGTGATCAGAATCAGTACGTGCTCGCTTTGAGGACGATTTCTTCTTAGCTGCATGCTTGGTGGGAGACATCTGCAAAATTGCACAGGACAGATAGGAAACAAGTGCACAAAACACAAAATATAACACAAAACTTGATTAGATTCAAGTTAGTCCCTAAAACAAATGAAAGACCTTAAAACAGAGCATAATTAACTCTGAGCAACATGCTTAAACCACCAAACCAATAAAACACCAACACAATGCATGTAAATAAGTGACTGTGCATGTGTGTGTGTCTGTGTGCATGTGCTGATGCATGTGTGTGCATGTGTGCATGTGCTGATGCATGAGGGGTGCCTAGAGGGTGCCTAGGTGTGTGCCTAATATATGCATGGCATGACATTGAGGCACAAAATGGGCAAAGTGTGAAAACCAAATAGCCATTGATAAAATCATGATAAACATGGGACAAAAGACCTAGACTAATGATGGGAACTAAGATTAGTCCAATTCAAAGCACAAATGTCATTTAGACATTTTGTCAAACACCTAATATACGCAAATGTAGATATAACATGAATAATGCATGAACAAGGTGAAATCTTGCCTAAATACACGTTAAAAAGCCACAAGGGGCCAACACAGATGCACAAACATCAAATGGGACACAGCCCAATCAAAAGATTTGACAAACTTCCACCCAATTTAGAAAACCAACCCTTTTTCGAAAAAAAACCCCAAAATTGAAACCCTAACTCAAATTACAGCAAAAACTAAGAAAAACTTGAAGGAAAATGCTTTAGAAGACATACCTTGAAGTTGATAATGCAGAAAAGATGCTTGAAATTGATGGGTTTAAATGAAATTGATTTTGGGTTGAAAAGGGGTTCGAAAGAGGGTATGCGAGGGAAGTGTTTGTGATTTGAAAAATTGTCACATCTGCTATATAAAACTGAAAATACGCGTCTTTCACGGGTTACAGAGTAGCGAAACAGTCGCGAAACATTCACAAGAATGGCCACTGAAGCACATCAAGTTTCGCGAGAAGCATTAGGTCGTGAGACAGTCGCGATACTCTCTGTCTGAATTTAGAAAAATCCAGTTTATGCCAAACAGCATTTCGCGAGAAGTTGTTGGTCGCGAGGTAGTCACGAGAGTTTCTGTGTGACATGATGAAAAAATTATTTCCCTCAAACACTTTTCGTGGGAAGCTTTAAGTCGCGAGCTTCTCGCGAAACAATCCCTGAACCAGTTTTTGAAGAAAAACACAAAAATACATTTTGAACAAAAACGAAGAACACGAAAGTATAAAATCACTTTCAAAAATAAATAAAACACTCAAAAATCTTTTTTAATCAACAAGTATTTGAGCATACACATCATATTTGAACATGTACAATCACACAGTGAGATAAGCATTCATTGAATCAAAGTCTTGCGTGTTGTGGGTGAGTACTAAGTGTGAAATAGTCCTTAGACTAGAGTGAAACTTCAATGATCAATTCAATCGAGTCATACACAATTGATACGAAATCAAGTGGACTATCTCAATTATAGAAATGAGTATATATGACCTCCCACAAATTGATTACATAATTTAGAAGCTTTTTATTTGGCTTCTGCATAAATCATAACAATTGATCCATTTTTAAGAAAACATCTCATTTTGAGATCGGTGCTTAAAATTTTTGATATTTCAACGTTGAGGATTAGCCTTTGGCTTTTTGAGCACCATAAAATTTACATTAAAAGAGTCGCTTTCCCTTTTTCCTAGTCGAATACTAGTGTGTGCGACAGGCTTTTGCAGCTCAATATCTCTTTTCATTTGGAAATTTACATTTAGTGACCTCCTTTGCAAAAACATAAAAATAAAGTGGGAAGAGATATAGACACAAGTCTATGCAAGTATCAAGACCATCAAAACTATTGACCAATCATTCATGACAAGTTTGAAGATCTATTTACAACAATCACACATAGTTTTCAAAAATTCTTCCACAAAGATAAATGTGCATACAAAACAAGCTAAGCTCGTAAATGCACTACGCCATTAGTACGAAAGTACTAGGCCAAACTCATATGTGAAATGTGCTCAAACATATACGATCACACTTTTTGAATTTTTCACTTTTTATATGGTTTTGAATTTTTACTCACACAAAACTAAAACATAAAAGTAAGATCAAAACAAAACAATGCATAAAACGAAATGCAAGATGTACAAAATGCATGAAGATATGACATTCAATGCATGAAGGGCCTTACAAAGATCGAAAGAATTAGATTAAGGACCAAAATAGCAAAAGCTCAATCATAGGAACCCTTCCTCATCCAAACGGAATGACTGTTTGGAATGAGTGTCTCAAGAGAAGTGAGATGAGGATTGGAAGAATGATAACTAGAGATGCACATAATCAAGGAGTTAAGAGCATTAAACACTTTCTTTAACAACATGCTATTTTCACTCAAATCTGGTTTATCATGCAAAGCACAACTTCCAAGAAAGTCAAGTTTCTTTTTTCTTTTTATTCTTTTAAGAGCTTGAAACTTAGAGTAATGAGGTCTAAGATGACCAAGGGCACCACAATGGTGACAAACAATGTGCTTTGGTCCACTAGGCTTTTTGGGAAGGGATCTAGCAACATGGTTTTGTTCTCCCTTCAGTTATGACATTGAGGTCTTATATGATCACTCACACCACAATGGTGGCAAGTTGGAACAAACTTAGGTCCACTCAATTCCCTAGGATTGGACCTAAACAGAGGCTTTGATTCAATAGCCTTTCTCTCCACTTTTTGATTTCTTTTATGTGAAGGAATGTACACCGATTTGTCCTTTGAGGCAGAACACACATTAGGCACAAAATCAAGTACCATAACATGATTGCAACATATATTTTCATTATTTTTAACAATAGGTTCAGCAATCAACAAGTTTGTTAGACAAAACAAGTTTAGCATCCAAGTCCATATTCAAACATTCAAACTCTTTCAGCTTTTCAAGAGAAATTTCAGCAAGTTTTTTATATTTCTCAACCAATTTGTTGGATTCATTGAGCTTAGCAATTAAATCATCATTTTCACAAAATAACTTGTTCAAATCCTTATGAAACTTCTTAGCATTTTTCAAGAGTTTAATGTTAGGAATATCTACAACACCCAAGGATTCAAGTAACATGTCATCACAATTATGAGGATTAATACTTATAGAGGCATTTTCACAAACACATGGTATGTTACAGTCACAAACATCCATAGAAGCATACAAAACACTATCCATGGCAAAACACACATGGGGTTAAGGATCACACTTAGGTAATAAAACCAAAATAAGTGTACCTGCTCTGATATCAATCCAAAGCTTGAAAATGTGTTGAAAACACAAGAGCAATTTAGATCCCCAAATTAAAATTACGGCTTGGTTGATTTTACACTAATTTAATATTAAGTGCGGAATAGTGTAAACACAATCGTATAGCAAGACAATTACTCTAATTCATATTTAAAGCAACACATTAGTAAAAATGAAATAAACAAGTGTAGGGAAGAATGATGCAAACACAAATAACACCGAGACGTGTTATTGAAGAGGAAACTGAAGAATTCTGCGAAAAACCTCTCTGCTGCCCTCTAAGCGGAAATCAATCCACTAAACAATCAGTTGGTATACATGGGTTAGCAAGAGACCCTCCAAGCCTAATCTACCCGATGTACCTAAGCCCTCCAAGCTCCTACTCCAACAATGCTTCTCAGAACCGTGTCTTGTTTAGCTCTTCGGATCTCGCAACAAGCTCCATGTTGCATCTGCCATCCTTGACTTCTTCCAATGCTTCCTAGCAGCACCAAAACGTCACATAGCATTCTCAAAGGGTGTGATAAGTGTTTGAGCTATCAACCTCTCAATGGTATGGAAATGGAGAGGGAAGAGTTAAGGAACTACCACAAGCAAGTGTATAGAGAAAGGTGGGGATGACAATTTCTAATTCTCAATGTGTTTGGTTAGGGTTTTTCTCTCTGAAGCATTTTTTAACATTTGTGGGTAATTAGGGTATATATAGGATAGACATATAAAGTGTGAGTCATTCAGTATAGGCTGGCAGAATAGATTGCCTCACGGGTGTCTCGCGAGAAGGCCTTACCCGTGAGATACTCGCGAGACACAGCTGTCTCCACCTGGCCTGACTTTTCGCATTCCAACATGTGCAGGGCACATGATTCACTTCGCGGGAAGCTAGGTCGCGACATACCCGTAAGAATTCTTCAGCTTTCAAATGCTTGAGTCGTTTTCACACTCTCTCTCTATCACACAACCCTTACAACAAATCCCACAATAGATACAGGGTATACACGATTGATAACAATTACAATTAAATTTGGTACGGAATAAAAGCCAACAAAATACATAGTTGTAAATAACAACTTTACAAATACACTACATGTCTACTTAACCAATCAAATACTTAAACAATCACTAACTTTACAATTTTTTTTTCTTGAATTTTTCTAACTTTATAACAAAAAGTTATTATAACATAATAACAATACACATACATGCAACAAACTCTCTCTATTCCTTAATTACTAAATTATATAAAGTTATATTATATTTATATGGTCATGTTAACAAATGCTCTTAGGGCAATTGTTGTATTTTCTATGAAAGTGGTATCAAAACATTTCTCTTAATATTTATACTGTGCACACAAACTTCCATACACATCATTATTTACGCAAATAATATTATAATAAAAAGTAATGCACACAATTAATATTAGACACACTCACACACATATAATATAAATTTATAATAAAGAGTAGCACTACAATTCACAAACACTTATTCTTACTCTTAGAGTTGAAAATACTTGTAATAAGGGTGTATAAAATTTAAGTCTAGATATGCAAATTTAATATTTTTAAGAATTATTAAAGTATTAATTAAACTAACAAAAAGAAATTATATATATATATATATAATTGAAGTAAGGGGGTTCATTTGAACCCCCTAAACAAAGTGTAGCATTGCCCCTGAATAGAACCAAAATAACAATTGAATTTCGGCAATCCAAGTGACGAAATTGATGAGAATTTTTGTTAGTTTCTCTCCCCTCTTTTTTCTTGAATTTCAGCAATATTAGTATTGAAATATCAAAAATTAGGTCAGACTTATCAGTTTCTCTCTTCTTTTACTTGTATTTCAACAATACCAACACTGAAATTTGCATCTCTCCTCATTTAGCTAAAAAACTTTGCACAGTACACATAAAGCCAATAAACTCTAATTTTTACAATAGTTACAGACACAAACTATTTTACAACATTTTTACAAACTGCTGATGTAGTTTTAATATTTTTCAAATAGTTATTGCAAGTAAAAATGTGATGTTAGTAATGGACTTATATTAGAACTAGTAAGAATTTGTCACATCAGCAGTTTGTAAAAATATTGTAAAATAGTTTGTGTTTATAGTTTTACTCTTTTTACAATTTTTAGCCAAAAGACTCCAATAAATGGCCTTCATAATGCAGGATGAAATTTTTTAATTAAAATAAAGGAACAATTAATTGATATCAATTTTGACAATTACTTAGAACATAATATTTGGGTCTTGATGTTCACTGTAGGTAGTCATGATTGTGGTGATGAGCAGGAGAAGCTGGAATAGTAAATGGGTGCTTTTATTTCATACAGACCCAACCGTGCATTATAACATGGTTTTGGGATCTTTGTATTAAAGTCCTAATCATGCATAATTTCAGATCATGAATGAAATTCTGATTATATGTGGTACTCAATCTCAATGCAAGCTCTTTTTGTGCCATGTGGTAGTGGGACCATGCTAGTCTCTACATGTAGACATAGTGAACTATAAAAACTTTACTAGACAATGGATTTGATTTTGATGTGAAGGCTATAATATATGTGTGTAGCTCTACTCCAAGAAGGCACCTCGATCTTTGTTTGACTAGTTGTTTTTTTTTTTTTTTTTTTTTTTAATTACTTAGAACATAATATTTGGGTCTTGATGTTCACTGTAGGTAGTCATGATTGTGGTGATGAGCAGGAGAAGCTGGAATAGTAAATGGGTGCTTTTATTTCATACAGACCCAACCGTGCATTATAACATGGTTTTGGGATCTTTGTATTAAAGTCCTAATCATGCATAATTTCAGATCATGAATGAAATTCTGATTATATGTGGTACTCAATCTCAATGCAAGCTCTTTTTGTGCCATGTGGTAGTGGGACCATGCTAGTCTCTACATGTAGACATAGTGAACTATAAAAACTTTACTAGACAATGGATTTGATTTTGATGTGAAGGCTATAATATATGTGTGTAGCTCTACTCCAAGAAGGCACCTCGATCTTTGTTTGACTAGTTTTTTTTTTTTTTTTTTTTTTAAACTTATTTTACTATTTAGTTTATTTTTACTACTATTTTTAAGTTCTATTGCACTTTTTGGTACTATTCATGAGTCTCACTGTACTATTCTAACTAACATTTACCTTTATCTACAACACTTTAAACAAAATTTTTTTAATTTCAGCAAAATAAACAAATTTCAAACAAACCCTCAATATGCTCATAATAGCTAAGCGAACAGAATTTGTTGCGTCAAGTGACTCAAGTATCATCTTAAAGTTGAAAGGACAATTTCAGTCTTATACAGTTATTGATGGAGCTAGCTAATTTTTACAATTATGGGAGAGGATGAGCAAAAATTAATGCAGAATCATTATGTTTTTGAATTTGTCCATATAACAGTTCAACAAAGTTCCTTTATTTCGGGAATTTTGGTGGGTATTAGCCGCCAAGAGTTTCTGTTGCAATTTGTAGGTCAAATCCATGTAAAGGGGCTTAGTTGTAAGTGTAATCAGTGATTTGAAATAATATTGCTTTCCTTTAGGCAGGAGCTCTTCCTCTCACTTTGGGTGAGCTTTTCCTCCACTACCTAATTCACTTTAGCAGTGGCCTATACTATACAAACTCTATTACTTCCATCTCTATCTCTCCCGATACCATAGAGTCACAAACATGGATTCAGATTTTATTGAAAGAATGCAGAGAATCAACCTCACGGCAGAGGAGGGTGAAATTATTCAAGTGTGTCCAAGGCAAAGGGAAAGAATACTGAAGGAATGTTCACTCAGCCTGTTTGGAAAATTCTTAACAACTAGACAGTACAATCAGAGAGCGGTGAAGAACTTGTTACACACTACGTGGAAGTTTGGCTCTGATCTCAAAATCATCGATGTGGGAGAAAGGCTATTCCAATTTAAATTCACTATGGAAAGCCAAATGGTGTGGGTACTTAACAATGGACCATGGAGTTTTGATAACTATTATCTACTACTCTGGTGATGGGAAAAGGGAATGAATGCGAGCTCAATTGAGTTTACACATTGTCCGCTATGGGCAAGTGTGGGGATTACCATTTGAATTGTTTTAGTGAAGATGTAGCAAAGGACATAGGAATGGGGATTGGAAAGGTGGTCGAGGTGGACTGTAAGAGCGTCGCCACAGACCAGGCAAAGTTCCTAAGAATCCGAGTAGAGGTGTCGTTGGACAAGCCACTCTGGTAGGGAAGAAAAATTAAAGGTCCAGATGGAGAAGTTGTATGGGTGGCCTTCAAATATGAGAGATTGATTAATTTCTGTTTTCGCTGCAGAGTTCTTGTGCATGAATCAAAAATATGTGAGAAGCCAAGAGGTATGAATGAGCAGGAAAATCAATATGGGGAGAAACCCTAAACCTAATGCCGCCCCTAGCATGCTCAAGTCACGTGAGCACTTAGAAGACACGAACTTAGCCAAGTTGAACACGATAGAGAGGAAGGAAAGGGCCTAGCCGGGGTCATGCAGAAAGATTATACCACAGAAAAAACCACATACACCCAAAGATCTAACAATAGAGAGGATAGGGGAGAAGAAGAGAGGGCTGGATGTGGAGGATAAGTTACAGAAAATTGAGAAGAGCACATGTATAGAGAGTAGGAATACCATGAAGAAAGTGACAACATGCAAACACCAACGGCGGTGGCTGCCTATCAACCCCGCCAAAAGCAATGATTGTCCTAACGTGCAGTCGATGTACTCTCTCACCTTGTGAGGGAAAAAGCTCCCAAAGTTTTGTTTTTGATGGAAACAAAACAATCAGTGGAAGAGATGCAGAAAATACAAGCTGATTTGCCGTTTCGTTGTATGCTAGCTGTACCAAGTATACAAAGGAAGGGCGGATTGGCAATATTGTGGAAGGAGGAAGTGAATTTACTTATACAAACGTTCTCACCAAATCATATTGATACCCTCATATTTCAAGAATCAAACCCCCTATGGAGATTGACAGGTTTTTATGGGTGGTCAGAAGAACAACGGAAAAAGGAATCTTGGCAACTTCTAAAGCATCTACATTCAAGATTTTCTATCACATGGCTATGTTGTGGGGGACTTTAATGAGATCTTGCATTCATCGGAAAAACAGGGACGCCTACCAAAACAGCCACAACCTATGTTAGAATTCCGTGCTGCACTTCTCTATTGTGGGCTGGTGGACTTGGGATTTCAAGGAAATGTGTTCACTTGGAATAATGGACGTCTTGGAGATGCTTATGTTCAAGAACTATTGGATAGGGCCTGTGCAACCCCAGAATGGAGAGATCTATTCCACAAGCGAAGGTCATACACATACAAACTAGCTACTCAGATCATAATCCAATACTAATCCAGATTGCACAACTGGTTTAGAATTGCAGGAAGAGAAAGTGCCAAGGAGGTTCGAAGAAAAGTGGACGTACCATCCAAATTGTGAGGAAGTGGTCCGAATAGCTTGGGAGGTTGAGAATGTGACTGGTAGCCCTATGTTTCGGCTCTTTGAGAAGGTAAAATGATGTAGGCTTCAGTTAGTTGAATGGAGTCATACTATATTTGGGAGTGTTCAAACAAAACCCCAAGAAAACCAGTTGGCCTTGGAGGAATTATCCTTGTGAAATGATCCTCAAAATTTGTCTGCAATCAGAGATTTAAGAAGAGACATCAATACACCTTCACCAAGATGAGATGGTTTGGTGTCAGAGATCAAGAGCCATTTGCTTACTGGTGGGTGATAAAAATACAAAAATTTTTCACCAAAGGGCTAGCCAACGTCGTTGAAAAAATCATATTTCTGGTATCACATCTCAAAATGGGGAGTGGGGCACATCTAAGGACCAAATAGCATAAACAACGAAGTTTTATTTCCAAGAATTGTTCACATCATCCCATCCGGCAGATTTTAGTGGGGTTTTGAATTTAGTGGATTGACTAGTCACTCCAGAAATGAACAACACCTTACTCCAAAGGTACACCCTGGAGGAGGTGAAGCATGCCCTCTTTTAGATGCACCTATCAAAATCACCTAGACCAGATGGTATGTCCCTCTTCTTTTTTTAAAAGTATTGGCATATTATGGGTCAAGATGTTATAGCAGCGGTTCTTTCTGTTTTAAATTCTGGTCACATGTTGCATAAGATGAATTTTACTCACATTGTATTAATCCCAAAGAAAAATGACCCAAAGCACATGGGTGGTTATAGACCCATAAGCTTAAGCAATGTAATTTCTAGAATGGCCCTAGCTAATCAATTGAAACATGTACTCCTTATGATAATCTCTGATGCCCAAAGTGCTTTTGTGCCTAACCGACTCATTGCTGATAATACTACTGTAGCATATGAGTTATTACACTGGATGAGGAATCGAAGGAAGGGAAGGATGGGCTACATGGCAGTCAAGCTAGATATTAGCAAAGCATATGATCGAGTGGAATGGGGTTTCCTAAGGCAAATCATGCTAAAGTTGGGTTTTGATCCATGATGGGTGCACCTAGCTATGGAGACAATCACTACTGCTTCATATTCAGTCCTAATAAATGGGGAACCTCAGGGGTTCATCACCCCATCAAGAGGAATTAGATAGGGAGACCCAATCTCACCATCTTTGTTCTTGTTGTGTGCGGAAGGTTTGTTTGCCATGCTAAGGAAAGCTGAAGAAAGCCACAACATGAGAGGTCTAAAATCTAGCCAACATAGGGCTTGTATCTCTCACCTTTTGTTTGCAGATGACAACCTCTTATTTTGTCGTGCCAACAATTGCTTAATCTTTTGGGGGTGTACGAAGTCGCATCAGGTCAAGCAATTAATAGGCAAAAAACTTCATTGCTCTTTAGCAAAAATACCAAACCAAAGTAAAAGAAGCTATAAAACAGATGATGGGGGCAAGGATTATGTCTAACTGTGAGAAATACTTGGGACTACCAATGGTTAGTGGAAAATCAAAGGTCAACACCTTCAAAGAGCTTCAAGAAAAAATAACAAAAATGTTGATGGGGTGGAAGGAGAAGTTCATATCCAAAGCCGGGCGAGAGATCCTAATAAAAACTGTGGCTCAAGCAATACCCACCTATTCCATGTGTTTGTTCAAAATTCCCAAGGCCATTTGTGACAAAATTATTTCTATCTCGTCAAATTATTGGTGGGGACAAACCAAGGATGAGAAGAAGATCCATTGGATAAATTGGCAAAAACTATGTACACACAAAAAGAATGGAGGAATGGGTTTTGGAGACATTTCGGCTTTCAACTTGGCAATGCTCGCTAAGCAGGTCTGGAAGCTCATTCACAATCCTCATTCACTCTCTATAGGGTGTATAAAGCACAGTACTTTCCAAATTGTAGCTTCATGATGGCACAACTGGGATCTAATCCATCCTATGTCTGGCAGTCTTTGTTGGCAGCAAGGGAAGTGATCAGAGAGGGGTCAACATGGCAGGTGGGAGATGGCCGAATGCTTGGTGTTACCTCACATAAATGGCTGCCTAATACACCAGTCTTCTTAAGTGAGCCTGATGCGGAATTGAAGGTCTGTGACCTGATTAACCAAAACACAGGTCAGTGGGATCGGGGTAAAATCCTTGCTACCTTCACTCCACGGACATGTGCAGAAATTCTAGCTACCCCACTGAACCACTTGGACTCTCAGGATGTACAGGTCTGGACTGAAAGTAAGGATCGAAACTTCTCAGTAAAGACAGCCTATCAAGTAGCTATTTGGTTGAAATCACGGGGGATGGGCGAGCATTCAATGGCACGGGTTCACGGTATTACATGGAGCAGAATCTGGAAGCCTAAAGTCCCACCAAAAGTTCGAACCTTTTTATGGAGAGCATGCTCCAATTGCCTACCAACGAGGGATAATTTATGTAGAAGGAAGATACAGGAGGTCGCAACTTGTGAGTTCTGTCACCAGGAGCCTGAAACTGTATCCCACATACTTTGGTCTTGTCCATTTGCAAGGAATGTATGGGCACTAGTCAAGGGACGAGTCCAGAAGTGCAGCAACGAGACAGTGGACTTCTTCCTCCTTTTCAAGTATCTGCAGAAGGTGCTGGATGGATCGGACTTGGATTGTTGGGAAATTACAGCTTGGAGTATCTGGAACGCAAGGAACAAATTTTATTTGGAGCATACTTAGCTACATCCATGGATTATCATGGAAAGAGCAGCTGGTCTGCTGTCCAAGTACCAAATGCTAACAGCAGCACAGCATGTCTGAACCGAGTGCAGGATTGATAATTTGTAAAGCTATGTTTTTGGGGATACGACTGGGACAGTCTGTATCTCCCACACGGCCAAACTAATTGGTTTTGGTCTTACTGTATACATATTAGTTGAGTTAACAAAATTTTCTACCTTTCGATCAAAAAAAAAAAAAAAAAAAGAATGTTAGATTAGCTAATGGAATTAGCGTAATAGAATAATTTTTGATTAGTCATGTGACAGTATTATTAGACATTACTGTCAAGAGGCAAATATCTTGCACTTTGGTTGTTTCATTTGTCCATGATAATTGATGACTATTTATAACGAGAAGGTATTTCATGTATAAAACATATACATTATCCTTCTCATAATTGATATTACGTGAAAACTACGTGATTAAAATATATTGAGAATGATGATATATATATATATATATATCTGATGCATAAAAATAATAATTATTTTATAACAAGCTCTTTCTTTCACTCCAATGGCTCGGGTTAGAGTACGTAAAACCATCATATCTCTTTCTCTCTCTGCATGTAGGACAAGTTGGCCATCTGTATCATTTAAATATTAATCAAAGTTTCTCAAAATAAACACATTCAATTTATTTATATAAAAAAAAAAATAGAAACACATCTCCAAATTTCTCTCAAATCTCAACCATCATCCTGGTAGGGACCTGTCAAAGTGCTAAGGTGGATACCGCGTCTAAGAAATCCAGAGACACTAATGCTAATATTATAAATAATTTCAACTATGAGTTGAAATTCATGTTAGCACTGCCCAAGATAGAGATTCATACTAATGATCATAATTCCGAGCTAGATTTTATAGGATTCTGCTTAAAACCCAACAACATTCTAAAAGTTGGAATGGTAAAAAATCATCAATAGGCTCAATAAGACTCGTAAACAAGGCTTAAAAATGAAACCCAATTGGAAGATTTTAAGAACTAATTCTTTGAACAACTACACATGTAACTCAAACTTTTCATGTAAAAATCAAATTAAAAAATAAACCCATTTCACCAAATTCAATAACACATTGATTGATCCCTTTAAACCCAACAAATCAAATGAACAACCACTACTTTTACATCAGTCTCACTAATATAATATTTCAACAAAAATTTATCTAAACTTAATCAAAACAAGCGTGTATCAGTTTCATCTCTACGTGTAGTAAGCCTTTATCCTTACTACATTAAATTTTAATATTCATAAAGTATTGAGGCTAATGTATGTGTATGCAAATAATAAATAGCTAAGGTAGCAAAAGCAGAGTTTTTTGAATTAGTTTAGCTAAATATTTGAGGAGACTGATGTGAATGCTTTAACATCATAATACTTGCCTGCCAAACTCATACATTCCAACCAATGCAATGTCTCCACATTGGAGTCCCTCTCCACCACCACATCCGACACCGTGATCTACACTGCGCCACGGTAACTCGTGATCCTCCCAAGGTAACTTGTGGTCCTCTCACGTACTCTTGCCACTACACCAAGCCTAACCTCTACCGCGAAATGACTCGCCATTTGGACAATTAGTCGAACACTTGGCGGGCTGTATGGGGAGAAGTAAGGCGACACAAGGTGGTTGAGCCAGAGGACGCAAAAAATGCAGTTAGTGCCATCATCAATAGTGAATTTGAGGAATTTGTTGGGTTTGAGTTCGCGGGAGGTGATGGTGCCAATGGTCTCGACACGAAAAAAGAAGAAGATGCCTTTGCGAGAAAAGGAAATGGGGTCTGAGGGAGAATGAGAAGGGGTTTGGGTGAGAGAAAGGAGGTCAAAAGCCAAAAGCTTTAGTTGGGTATTGTAGAGTTGGTGATGCTGTTCTATAAGAGAGAAGCTTTTTTGTTTCTGTATTCGCGTAGATAGCTTTGAAATCTTAATTAGCCGTATTTATGCGGAAATAAATAATTATTTTGTAATATTATAATTTTTTTTCTAGATGATAAATTTTTTTCTAAAAATTAAATAATTTTTATTCAATCCAATTAGGTCTAATGCAGTCAAATTCAGTCAACTCTATCAATTTCAGCTCTCCCTTCTTTTCATTTTAGACTAATTGGGCTTAAATTGAATTTTTTTTTTTGGTAGGTTTTCTTTCAAGTTTAGCTCAAAATTTTTTTCTTCTTCTTCATTTTTGGGTTGAAAAATATGAAATTTTATTATATTTAGACTAAACTCTTTAGTTTTGAGTTACAAAATACAAAGAAAAATACTAAAATAGACATTAGAAATTAGAAATATGAGCCATAAAAATGATAAATATTCAAAAGTCTTATTTGATCCACATTGAATCTATTCAGTCCAATCAGTCCTCTTCGGTCCAATTTAGTCATATTCGGTCCATTCAGTCCACATTGGCTCTATTAGGTTCACATTGGTCATATTCTGTCCACTTTGGTCTTATTCGGTCCATTCTATCCACTTTGATCCACTTCAGTCCTCTTCGGTCTAGTTTAGTCATATTAGGTCCTATTTAGTCCATTCTATCCACTAAAGTTCTATTCGGTCCAATTAGGCCCATTCGGTCTAATTCAGTCCACATTGACCCTAAAGAAGAGTAAGAGTGAGTATTTCTGGCAAATTCTCGTTTGTAAAAGAAAAAAAAAAAAAAAAGTAAGAGTAAAAGGGCATTATGAATGATGAACGTTGTGTAACATAAAAATCATTATCATGTGTGATTTTTAAAATTCTATTTTGGGTTCATACATTTTGTTGTTATATTTTCTAGTCCCCATCACAAGTAATCTCTCTCTCTCTCTCAACAATAAAATTTAGAGAATAAATTATACATATTCACTATAAGTTTGATATGAGTTTTAATTATCAATATAATTTCTTTTAAAAAATGAATATTTGATTTTTTTTTTTTTTTTGCTAAATTATTGAAATAAAAATTATACATACATACATACATATGTAGATATTATGTAGATATTTATTTATTTTGCTTAAATTTATAATCAACCTCATTCAATTCGTTTAAAAGTAACAACATTAAAACAAATGAATAACTTTCCTAAAGATTACATTTGTATATTCATAGCCTTTATATTTAAAAAGAATTTCATTTAAATTTAGCCGTAACGAAGTGGACTGAAATGCTATATTAATATGGCTTTACAAAAATATAGTAACAATAAATGTTATGCTTAAAATTTTAGAAATTACAAATTTGAGATTTATTTATTTTTTAATAAATTTAGATTTAGATTAGGTGCTTTCAACTTAAACATGTCTTTTCCAGTTATGTAAGTGCACAAAGATAGATCGAAGTGGACCAATATGAACAAAAGTAATCTGAATGGACCAAATTGGATCAAATAGAAAAAGGTAGACCAAATGGAGAGAATAGGACCCAAATAGGAACAAGGTGGACCAAATAAGAACGAATAGACCGAAGAGGACAAAATTGAACAAACAGGACAAAATTGGACGAATAGGATCGCAGTTGACAAACTGGACTGAAGTGGACCGAATAGAGCAATGTANACTGAATAAGATCGCAGTTGACAAACTTGACTGAAGTGGACCGAATAGGAGCAATGTAGACTGAATAGAACTGAAGTGGACAGAATGGACCGAATAGAACTAAACTGGAAAAAATGGACCAAAGTGGACCGAATGGATCAGATAGGACTGAAGTGGATCAAAGTGGACAGAATGGACCGAATAAGACCAAAGTGGACATAATATGACCAATGTGGACCAAATAGAGCTAATGTGGACTAAATTGACCAAATTAGACCAACGTAAATTGAATAAGAATATAGGTAAACACAGTTTTAGGAGAACCAATCAAAGACTAATCATTTGAATGCAAAGTCCAAATATACCAACATGCATTGCAAGTGAGTGTTTCTGTAAATAAATCCTACAGCAGCCATTTAGAAAACAAACTTCATGCAAACTAAATAAACCAGGAAATAGAAAATAAAGAGAAAAATGAAATTTTATCTGATGTTTGGATTGGAGCAGGTAGTGAAAATCTAGCCCAAAATCAAAGTACAAAATTGAATTTCATGCTCAATAGAATAAGAATACACAAGTCAACCTCAGGGCCTCAAATTTCATATGTCAAACCCTAGTAACCTCATGGCCTCACCACTTAGCCACCAAAGGTCAGTACTAACTCAGAAGCCCGTAATGCCAACCATAAAATTTGGAAATTTCACATATATGAAGCCACAAAATATCTCACACACACAAATCGCGAACTCACAAGCCATTTTCAAAAGCAAATCATAAAATCACATTCCGTTATCTTTATGCATTATATTGTATATCTATTACACAAATTTTAAGAAGATAATCTACGAGGATATCTGATCTGGCTTAAGTCCAATTTTATGGAATCTATTCGAGATATATATATGTTTTTTATAAGTAAGATAAAACTTTATTGCTCAAAACTCACTACACAACCAAAGCAGATGCAACAATCTGTATATATAACATCCCATAGCCAATGCCCCATACAACCTAGGCCAATTAATCGGCCAAAAACACTAAAAATTCACTAATACAATCTGCTTGGTCACTGCATTACAATAACAAGTTTTGAAGCAAACCACCTAAATTACGTGCAGAGTGCAGTAGTAATATCCTTCAAGACAAAATATGAAATCCCTCAAGATCAACATATCAATCTATTAAGAACAAGCGTATTTGAAATTCTTTGTCCTGAGTTATATAATTATATGGATAAAGTTTAGCTACAAAATTGGTAAGTTACAACCTTATTCAATATCTTTTTATTAAAGGTGAATTTTGACAAATCCACCATTGGATTACATATTCTTCTTATATTCTCCATCTTTGCAAAATTTCTAGAAAATTAAAGATCAATAGCTATGTCATCAATAAATTGTTTAAATTGCAACTTTTTGTAGTTTAAAATTATGCATAAAATATGAGTTTATAGATCATATAGTAAATAATATCCAATTGATATAAAATTTGACATGTGCCTTAAAAGCGTAAAGAACATGCATGCAATTCAACGGCTAGATTTTCAAAATATGTAGTAATGTTTATTTTATCAAGTGAGGTTGTAACCTTAGTTTACAACCAATTTTGTAACTAAATTTTGTCCTAGTTATATTCCTACCGTAATCATAAGGTTATAATATGCTTGTTGAGAATTGTTGTAGATTATTGAATAGGTTATCTGGGTTAATAATCCTCAGATACTATCAAATCAGTTATATTCATAAGATTATCTCATATTGTTATTACATAAGATTGTTGTGTTCTTTTATTTCATAAGGTAGGACATCTTATGGACTTGACCTTAGACTTAACCATTTTGATAACAATAAGAATATATTCTTCAAGGTTATGGTTCCACGATTTAGTAACCTTATACTATACGTGATTACATGCCATTTGTTTTTAGAGAGAGTAACTTACTGTGTGCATCATGAAATAACTAAACCTCTTACAACGCACCTTAATTTCCCAGAAATTATATTCCGAACAATTTGTAAGAAAAATTCATAAACATTGGCATACATAGGAACCAAAAATCATAAAATGATGTTACGACTATCATTACTGATTATTGTAGAGAGAACAAGCTTTTTGACCCAGTAAAAAAGAAGAAAGTTCTTTGTGATGAGAGGCTACGTACAATCTCTCTTAGGAAGAAAGTCGGTGATTAAAAATATATAGTATACATAACCTCCTCACATCTCACTTTGCTGTGAAATTTGAGCAACCCGAGGAATATGAGTTTGGGTATAGTTCAGAAAAAAGGGATGAGAGTGTTTTTTTTTCCCCACTACAAGGCAGAGAAAGTTGAGCTCAGATGGAAAATTTCTGAAGGAATGAACTCCAGTTGTAACTAGTTAAGCCTACGCTTCTATGCAAAAGCCTCGTGTGCTCGGCGGGCCCTTTGGCAAGGCCACTAAAGCTATTGTCTAGGGCCCCCAATAGAAAATAGGCCCACAAAGTTTAAATTGATAATTAGATTTTTTTTCTTTTTGAATTTAGAAAAAGAAAAAAAAAAATTGGTGACTTCCCTCACTTCAAGGTCTCAAAATTGTGTGATCATTGAAATCCGTCTTATTTTAAAATGGGAAATGTTAACCAATAGACATTGTTTTAGGAGATATTTTTAAAAACATTTTGTTAGGAGAATAATAAAACAATAAATGTTGTTGATAGCTTTTTTTTTTTTTATTTTTTTTTATTTTATTATTTTTTTTTTTTTTTTTTTTTTTTTTTTTGTTACAAGATAGAATTTTATTTTAGCATAATCTAAGTATATATGTGTGTGAAACTTCCTTCTGGAGACTTGAACCTTGGCCCTTACCCCCCACACCCCACAAGCACTTATACCTGTGGAGTGACCATCGCATCAAGGGTGTGCGGTGGTATTGACAACTTTTTATATTTTCAATGAAAGTGGTGTCAAAATTTTCCTATTATGGTTTATTAACAATTGTCTTAAGGGCATTCGTTAACATGACCCAAAAAGATTATGTGAATGTATCAAATTATCATTAATAATTAATTTCCTATAACTACTTGAAATTTTAATTTATTTTTTGTCTCTTTCCCACACAATAAATTTAATATTAGTCATCCGATATCTCACACGACCACCTAACAAATACTCTCTCTCTCTCCTATAATTTTTTTTTGCTGGAATAAAATGCATTTCAAAACAAGGACCAATTACATCATATTCTCATGGCTAATAAGACACCGCCAGGGAGGCAAACGATTGTACATAGCCAAAGTGCAACATTCTCACTTGCTCATTTTGCATGACAGTGGGCGACATCATCCTTATTAATTTCTACGAACCCATACTAAATTACCTCATGCTTGGTTTTATATATATCAAATCTTTGACATCTTCTAAAATTTGCATAATTTTCCACTTAACTTTGCCTAGTTTCAAGATTAATATTCTCAAAAACATATTTTGCATCTCTTTCAAATACTACCTGGTTAACATTTACGCAAGGTTGTCAAATCCAGACTAGACAGGCCGGTCCGATCGGGTTAACTAGAAACTGGATTGAAATCCAGTTTTTTAAGCAAGCATAATCGGATTTCAAACAAATCCTATGAACTACTTGACCCATGGTTGGATTGTCCGGTTCAGGTAGAATCGGTAGGGTTAATCATAGTCCAACATTACTTGATAAATTAGAAAAAATTATTAAAGTGGTGCTCATTTTGCATGACAGTTGGCGACATCATCCTTATTAATTTCTACAAACCCGTACTAAATTACCTTATGCTTGGTTTTATATATATCAAATCTTTGACATCTTCTAAAATTTGCATAATTTTCCACTTAACTTTGCCTAGTTTCAAGATTAATATTCTCAAAAACATATTTTGCATTTCTTTCAAATACTACCTGGTTAACATTTACGCAAGGTTGTCAAGTCTGGACCAAATGGGCCGGTCCGATCAGGTTAACCAGAAATCGGATTGAAATCCAGTTTTTTAAGCAAGCATAATCGGATTTCAAACAAATCCTATGAACTACTTGACCCACAATTGGATTGTCTGGTTCAGGTAGAATCGGTAGGGTTCAATCATAGTCCAACCTTACTTGATAAATTAGAAAAAATTATTAAAGTGGTGCAGTTACTGGGATTAGAACTTCAATCATAGTCCAACCTTACTTGATAAATTAGAAAAAATTATTAAAGTGGTGCAGTTACTGGGATTAGAACTTCGGCTGAATTAGGTTAGCTTTAGAGTCTCACCACTAGGCTATACTAGAGTGTTGGTGCTCTAAGTGAAAACTAAATATACTTAATATAAACTTAACAGAATTCATACCAATAAATTAAATAAACTTTCATTACTACTTTTATTTTATATCATAACTAATATTCATAATATTTTATTATATTATATATTTTAATTAGCCATCTCTAAAAGGGAGTATATAAATATATTCATACTTTTATACTTCAAAAATTAATTATAACTTTTAAAGTATTTTTTCATGCTTTATTATTTTACTTTTATTAAATTTCTTTAAAATATGCTTCAAAATCATTTAATTTTACCCATATAATTTTATAAATATAATATCAATATTTGTATTTAATTAATTAATAAGGTAATTATGACATTATCACGATTCGACCTCGGTCCGACCTTAAAAACCTTGAACTTCTCCCCTTACTGGTTCTATGAACAGTCCGGGTTTGAAAACCATACATTTACGATGAACAAATGTATCGCGCATAAGGATCATGCACTTGTAAATGTGTTGTAAGTCACATGATTCAAGTCACTAATTTCTATCTTTTCTATTAGATATTGTTAATATAGTATGGAATGATTTTTTTTTTTTTTCTTTCTAATGATGAGGATTATTTCATTTCGGACAAAGTTTAACTACAAAATTAGTGTAGCATAAATCTATAATCTTACTCAATATCTTTTTATTGGAGATGAATTTTGACAAATCATCATTGGATTATATCTTCTTCTTCTTATATATCATCTATATTTGCAAATTTCTAAAAATGAAAGATCCTCAAGTCTCAAGAGTTTCTTTCATCTTCGATAGCCTAGAGACAGTGCATTAGCCTCCGTTGACCCTGAAGTTACATAAAAGATGATTATATTCACTCCGTGCCTACGCCTTCTTCCTTTATCCTTTAGCTGCTAATAGTTAATCAAGGAGTTATGTTTGCTTTCGGGCAAAAAGAAAGATTTCTTA
>NW_027071806.1:402267-447421 GCF_002906115.3 Quercus suber | reverse complement strand
TGGGCGTGAACGTGGAAAACGAAAAAAGTAGGGGAGGTTTTGGTTTTTGTCAATGGGTTTATTTATGGGCTATGGCTGTGGTTTTTGATGCCATTGCTGTGGGTTTGGGTTTAATTTGAGCTTAATTATAAATCATTTATGTAAAGGGATGTCTGCATTTGCGGTGTGTAGTAAAGCTAAAAGAGATTGGGAATCTTGGACCATTTTGCGGATCTAGAGGACCCAAATCATAGTTTAATAGTTCATCCAAGAAAAAAAAATCATAGTTTAATATAGTTTTTTTTTAGCAATACTAAGTACATAAATTATTTTATAATATTTTTATCAACAATTGATTGATTTTTGCCTGAATTCACTACTAACATTATATTTTTGTAACCAACATTCATTCATCATATCAGGAGTTTATAAAATAGTGTATGCCTTAAAATTTTTTTTTTTTTTCCTTTATAATTCAATGCTATAAGTAGGAATTCAAAGCCTAATGCTATAAATACAATATTTTGCACAACAAAAGTCATATTTGTTGAATTGTTTAGCTGTTATTCATTCTTATTTAAACTCACTTTTTATACTACTTTATTATTCACTATTTATAGCTCTATAATCTAGCAGATGTGAGAAAAAAGGAAAAGATTTACAGTGTGAACTGATTTTAATTTAAATCCTCAAAAAAAAAAATTTTTTTGGAGAAACAAAATCCTCAATGTTGAAAGCATATCAATTGAGTGAAAAGGTCTCAGCTAAAAAAAAAAAAAAAACAATTGAGTTACAAGGAATTTGAATATGGACTGTTGGCAATAGAGTATAGTAGGAGTTAATTAATTAAATACAGCACAATGTTAGATTGGAAAACCAGATGAATGTCTGGTTTTCGTAGTATTTTGTTTTTTTTTTTTAATTTTTTGATATAGATTTGTTTATTAATTAAAAGTGATTGTCTTATTCGTGGGGCTTACGTGATGGCTTGCAGGAGTATACACGTGGGGGCGGTATGAATAAACAGGGCGAGCCCGTTGGGGGCTCAGGTCGTGAATTTGGGCTGAGTGAGTCCCTTGATTTCCTGGTGGGGACTGAACCAAGGGTGAAGACTTGACATTTCCAAGGTCTGACTGAAAGTTGGTCCGCAATTTTTAGTTCGTTGAACATTAAAAGCAGGAAGCGCTGACCAAGGAAAAAAGTAAAGAAAAAGAAAACGGCAAGCAGTACTGAAGAGCCAGGAATGTTCCAAAAAATGGATGGTTTTTATAAGTAGTTGTGTATTTTGTGCAACCTAAGTTATATAATGTTTCAATTATATGGTTTTCATTTTTTTCATATTTAGAAAAAACATGTTCATATAGTATAGGACATTATAATTTACCATCAATAAACTTATTAAGGCAAAACTATAATATTGGTATCTTAAGTTTACCCTATATGTGCAATTGGTCCCTCAAGTTTCAAGTGAGCACAATTAGTCCCTCAAGTTTAAAAAATGAGTTGTATTAGTCTTTTTACTAACTGCCGTTAGTGATGTTACTTATGTGGCTAACGGAACAATAATTTGACATTTTTTAGTGATGTGACATTTTTTTATGATTTGTAGTTTAGAAAGTTACGTACTTTCATAAATAAATACAAATTTCATCAAAAAAAAAGAAAAAAAAAAAAAGAAGAAGAGAAAGTTAGGTCCTACAACTTTTTTAGTCAAAGCAAAGTGTTTTAGTATTAATTTGAGGAAAAACTAGAACTCCCAAATGACTAACGTCTATTATAATTTTTTTCATTGATATTATTGTGCAAAGTGATCAGTCATTTATGAATTTACATGCTCCATTTTTTTTATGGGATTACATACTCCAAATTGAAAGAAAAACTTGATCAACTTAAGTAGCCGTTTGGTTTAGGTAGAACCGACAGGGTTCAATCACGGTCCAACCTTACTTACTGGGAATAGAACTTCGACTAAATTAGGTTAGATTTAGAGTCTTACCACTAGGCTATACTAAAGTGTTGATGCTCTAAGTGAAAACTAAATATACTTGAAGTAAAATTAATAGAATTCATACCAATAAATTAAATAAACTTTCATTACTACTTTTATTTTATATCATAACTAATATTCATAATATTTTATTATATTATATATTTTAATTAGCCATCTCTAAAAGGGAGTATATAAATATATTCATACTTTTATACTTCAAAAATTAATTATAACTTTTAAAGTATTTTTTCATGCTTTATTATTTTACTTTTATTAAATTTCTTTAAAATATGCTTCAAAATCATTTAATTTTACCCATATAATTTTATAAATATAATATCAATATTTGTATTTAATTAATTAATAAGGTAATTATGACATTATCACGATTCGACCTCGGTCCGACCTTAAAAACCTTGAACTTCTCCCCTTACTGGTTCTATGAACAGTCCGGGTTTGAAAACCATACATTTACGATGAACAAATGTATCGCGCATAAGGATCATGCACTTGTAAATGTGTTGTAAGTCACATGATTCAAGTCACTAATTTCTATCTTTTCTATTAGATATTGTTAATATAGTATGGAATGATTTTTTTTTTTCTTTCTAATGATGAAATTGATGGATAGATTTTAGTTTTATTAATACTCTGGACTTCAAATCACGAAATATAAGCTGTCATTTTAAAGCTATAAGCCTATAACACCCAAAAGTTTTTGTTTTTAAATCATATATCATTACCATGTGCTGTTAAATTTGTATAAAAAAAGTTATCCTAACAATTGTTTTTCTAGATTCCACCAATGCCTTAATTTTAAATCATCAAATCTTAAGGTAACCCAAATAAATTCCCAATTTCTTGATAATTTACTTATGGATAATCAAACTGAATATTTGGACTGACTACTTAGTGAGAGTCACAAAACAAAGAGTTTATATTTTTATACGATACTTTACTTTTGTAGTATCAGATACTGTGTAATTTTTGTTTTCCAAAAAAAAAAAAAAAAAACAATTGATTGCTTTTTATTTTTTATTTATTTTATTTTATGTTTAAATTTTAATATTCAATAGTTAGGGGGGGGGGATTTGATATTAGAGTTCTTTTTCTTAATTGTTGATGATGCCGAAAATCTCACCAGTGAGTTGCACGACGCGTGTACGCTAAAAAACAACACCTGCACAACAAAAAAGAAAAAGACCTCACAGAGAGCACCGGTGTGGTGCCGGCCAAATACCCTCCGAAGGTCAAGTTAGAACTTCTTTCAACTCTAGAGTGCTAGAGAGGGGTTAATTATGCGTACCTCGACCTATGAGGGTATTGGGGCTTTTATAGTAGTAAAGGGTGGACCTTTCTTTCTTGGAGTAGAAGTCTTTTCCTTATAGGAATCCTTATGCGCGTAGATTGCGGAATCCTTTCCTTATAGGACTCTGATTCTGGGTGTGGAATACAAGCAATCTCCCTAAAACCCATGCGTGGTGACCAAGTCATGGTCTGCGTGGAGTCGTCAGCTTCTAAGCCGTCAGCCTGCACTTCCCTTCAGCTTAGTGTCAGCTTCACACTTCGTTCAGCCCGTCGGTTTTGTCTTGGTTTTAGTCAGCATGCATTTTATTGTTTAGTTTACGTCACAACTTGACCCGTCAGCCAGAGCAGAAGCTGACGGGTTAAGCTCATGGTGCCAGTCATAATTCTTCCATATCAGTTGCCCCCTACTCCATATCTCCGTCGGCTGTACCTGACGGGTTATGGAGTATTCGTCACTTCCTGCTGCTTTGATTCAAGAGAAGAATTTATTACTGCTGACATTTTTAGCATTAAATGCTAATACAGGTGGCGTGCTTGGATTGGCTTCGTGTCTGGACGTGGGCGTCGCTTCGTCTTCCGTGCGTTTAGCTCATATATATATGTGGTCCCTTTCCTCAATTTCACTATTTCATTCACCTGAATCCTGGAGAGCACATCCGTTGCCCATATTCCGTCAGCTCTACCAACGTTCCCGCCGTCGCTTTTTCAACCGTCACTCCAAAACTTGTAAGTTTCCCTTTCTTGCATACTTTCAACTTTTCTTTTTTCTCTTTTTTAAGTGGGGTCGTCATCCTAGGTGCTTAGTTTACACCCGTCACTTGTAGGTAGATGTCGAGTGATCAGTCGTCGGTCCGCGAAGGAGCGGGCTACGACGAGGTGTTTGGTCAGGCTCAAGTAGTGAGTCTGAGAGTTCCTCCTGGTCGTCAGAGAGGGAGACGTCAGCACATGTTGCCGTCGAAGAAATGGAAAGTCAAGGGAACGGCGGCCAGGAGGAAGAAGTAGGCGAGAAGAGTGAAGTTGAATTAGGGGGAACAGCGACGGGGATGAAGGCGTCGAGGAGTCTAGTGAAGGGGATTCTGTAGGTCCTGAAGGTAGCCGTCCCTTCATCCTTCCCAAGGACTGGGCTGTAAATAAATTCTCCCCAAAGATGACGCTTAAAATTTTTAATGAACTACGTACCCGTTTTCAAATCCCTGACCATATTCCCATCCGTCTGCCTATGGAGGGTGAGAAGTGTTACACGGGAAGAACTGCAGACGTCGGTATGTATGACGCCATGTTTGCTGCCGGGTTGAGATTGCCCCTGACGGCTTTGCACCGTCAGCTAGCTGATCACCTTGGCATCTCAATTAGTCAGATTGCCCCAAACTCCTGGAGAATTCTTATAAGTGCCGAGGTGTTGTGGGGTCGTTTAAGCGGAGGTCATCGTCAGCTTACCTTGGACGAATTCTTCTATTGTTATAGACCTCGGCACCTTTCTTCATCAAGAGGGATGTATCACTTCGCCGTCAGGGAGAAGGACTTAAGGCTGGTATCTGAAATGCCAGATTCCAATAGAGCCTGGAAGAGTAGGTTCTTTTTCGTAGAGGGGACGGACTGGGTGTGCCGTCAGGATGAATGGGAAACAATTCCTCATGGTTGTTTTGACAATACTTGGGGGTTTGTTAAGGAGTCAGGTCTTAGCCGTCACCTTTATCCCGTCAGTTTTCCATGTATATATTTTTTATTTTTGAAAAGATACTAACGCAGCCAAGTTTTTTTTTTTTTTTTTTTCAGCTTTCGCTCGTCCATCAATAACTGACGAGCAAGAAGACTTCATCCGTCGGCTTTTGGAGATACCATAGGAGAGCGATCGTGCCGGGACTTAATCACCCTTGATACTCTTTACACATACTGTGGGGGTCCCGAACCAACGCCCGAAGCTCGTAGGTTGGAAGATTTTGCTCGTCACCGTGAGTCTACCTATCCGTCAACTTTTAAACTTTTAGTCGTCGGCTTTTCCTTATGTTTGCTTTTGTTTGCCTTTTGCAGAAATGGATGCTGCTAAGGAACGAATTAAGGCCGCTGCTGCCGTCAGCGGGAGGAGAAGAAAGCTAAGGGTGAGGCGACGTCTACATCTGCCCCAGGACCGTTGCTAAGGGCTCCCAGAAGAGGAAGACTGACGGAGTGGTCATCCGTCCGCCGAAGAAACAAACCGTCACTCCTGTGAAGTCGCCCCTTACGTCGGGTCATGGAGCTGGGAAGGGCGTCATGACCTCTTCTGGTCCCGTCCTGCAGGGACCTCAGAGCCTGCTGATGCACAAGGACTTTGCCGTCGAGGCCATCCAAGCACTCATAAAGCCGACGGACATGGATCCTTGTGATCAGCTAGGGACGGAGGAACTGGGGTCGTCAGCCTTGTTCGACCTTTCTCGGGTAAGCCGTCAGTTTTACTTCTCTCTTTAACTGCCGCCCAACTTTTTCTCTTTTACTAACTGACGGTTATGTCACTTTTTAGGCTTTGGTTCGTGTGAAGGCGCTGCAGGATCGGTGCGTGGCCAAGGAGGGGGTCGTCACTCGGGTTAACAGTCACAACGCCACTATGCGAAACCAACAGGCTCAGTATAAAGAGGCGGTGCGCACACTTAACGTTGAGCTGAAGGACGTGAGGGCGGAGTTGGAAGAGGCGAAGCGTCAGCGGCTCGAAATAGAGGAAAAGCTGACGGCTCTTCATGGTCAGTTGGAGACGGTAGGGGCTGAGGCTGTTGAAAAATTCAAGGCGTCAGATGCTTTCATCGATTCCTGTGGCAGCTATTATGGCACGGGATTCGACGATTGTCTTAAACAGGTGGCGTCAGCTTTTCCTGATTTGGACCTGTCTGGTATTAATATAGACGACGCTCATTTTCGTGCTTGTGCAAACAAGGGTTCATAGCTATACCATCAATAAATTGTTTAAATTGCAATTTTCGTCATTTAAAATTATGCATAAAATATAAACTTATAAATCATATAGTAAATAATATCCGATTAACACAAAATTTGACACGTGTATTAAGAGCGTAAAAAACATGCAATTCAATGGTTCGATTTTCAAAATATGTAGTAATTTTTATTTTATTCAGTAAGGTTGTAGCCTTTGGCTACAAACAATTTTGTAACTAAACTTTGTTCATTTCATAATCTATCACAATGCAAAACTAAGTAATTATCCATTACAATGAATATATCATTGCAATAATTTAATCCGACTTATTTTGGTCAACTATTTACAATCTATTGCAATATGTTTCGTGAAGTAAAGTAATTCACCAACGAAGTGGAGCTGAAAGATGATATATCTTCTAGAAGTTTATCTTGTTCTTGATCGTAGTAGAAAGAGTGAAAGGTTTCAAAGATGGTGTATGTATATTTGATATTTTATTTTTGTTGAGCAGGGTTTCTCTGCTTTTGAGTTTTAAGGATTTGGGTTGCCTTGGGATTAATTTTGGAAGTTAGAGAGCGTTTGGTTCAAAAAGCGTGGCAAGAAAGAATAGAAGAAAGGAGGAAGAGATTGCAGAAGATTACTGCTTCATTTGCAAAGATGGAGGGTTGCTCATGGTCTGTGAGTACAAGTGAGTTCTCAAAATAACTTGAACTTTTTTTTTATTTGGGCAGGCTAATAATTTATTTAAGAAAATTCAAAAGTTGGTACTCTTAATCTTTGGTAGAAGGGTAGTTTTGTGATATACAATGCTATGGAAGAGAGACTTAGATACAATAAAATAATGGGATGTCCAAATCAATAATCTATCAAACATGTTTGATTGTTTGTTGGATTGTGTTGCACGTGCCATGCATGTGATTGAGTGAGGCAATGTAAGGCACTTGTGGTTGCTGTATATAGTTGTATAAAAAATAAAATGTTAAAATATAACAGATTTCTTCCAAGGATGTAATTGTGTTAAAGGAAGATAGCACATCTTTCATCTCCACTACAATCAAGTTAAATGATCAAGAACAAGATAAACTCATGGGAGATAGATCATCTTTCAGCTCCACTTCGTTGGCAAATTACTTTACTTCATGAAATTTATTGCAATAGATTGCAAATAATTGACCAAAATCAATTGGATTAAATTATTGCAATGATATATTCATTATAATAGATATTACTTCATTTTGTCATTACGACAGATTATGAAATAATTGATACCAGGTTACTACAATGATATATTTGTTGCCGTTTCGTGTTTGTCATTGTAATAGATTATGAAAGAATTAATATCAAATTATTGCACTGATAATTTCGTTGCAATAAACTATTAGTTCGAAATTTTCGTTAAATAATTGGTATCAATTTATTGTAATGATTTCTTCATTTTAAGTTATTGCAACAATTTTTCCTAACATATTAAAGCTTCTATTGCAACCTACAATTATAAGTTATTGCAACTTATTATTGTTGATGCAATAATTTAACACTTTTAAGTTACCATTGCAACAATTTTAACTTATAGATGCGATATTTTGTCTAATTTTACTATACATATTTTGTTGTATTAACACTTGATATAATAGAGTTTTTTTGGTGTAGTGTTCTTTTCAAATAAACATGGAGAGACAAAATGACTTTTTTACCCTCAAACCCTAACTTTCATATAAAATGGAATAGGGTCTGAAACCCAAGATATATTATTTTCTAATTTCTACTATCATCTTCTTCATTTCGTTTATAAATGGCAATAGCACTTCGCCTCTCTCGTTTTTCTCACTTCTCTGTGAGAAGTGTCTCCTTTGCCATTATAACCAACACCAAGCCATACCCATACCCATACCCAACTCTAACCCTAACCTCAACCCCATCACTCACCCCAAACCCAAACCTATTTATGAAACTTTCACTCTTAGCCTACTCTACTAGAGTCACCCCACCCCCTCCAAACAACAACGACGATGATGTTGTCGTTAAAGCTTACTTGACCCAACTTATGATATCCTTCAAGTTCGAGCTAGGTGCGTCTTACCTAGTTCTTATTTTCATCATTCATAATCTATCTAAAGTGTGCTTTACTTAACGAATGATCGACTGGTCTGGTGGTTCTTCCCTTCCAACAACTGCAAGAAGGAGAAGGAGGAGGAAGAGAAGGAGAAGAGGAAGAAGAAGGAGGAGGACTAGTTCCAATATGGTGTCTAAGTTTATTTTTAGTTTTACAACTTTCTAGTTTCTCTCAGTTTAAGGGTTAAGGGTTGACGATTTTTTTTTTTTTTTTTTGCCGTTTAAGATGAGATGAAAAACAGGATGTGTAACCCATTTGTTTGTGGTTAAATGGATTTTGTTTTGGATGATTTTGTGAATTGAGTTATTTCCTGTTTGTTTCCCAAGAAAACTAAATGTGTTTTCTAAAATATCTTAGGCACATGGAAAGAGAAAAAAAAAAATAGATAAAAAATTATTACCAAACATGACCTAAATTATTTATTTATTTATTTATTTTTATCATCATGGAGCACAAAATGATAATGCAAAAAATTTCACTGCAATAGTATTTTGTTACAATAAATTTGTTGCAAAAAACTATTTTTATTATTATTGAAAATATTTATTGCAACAAAATATACTGTTGCTATAACTTATTGTAACAATTTGTTTGTTGTAATAAATTTGGAGGGAGTTATCTAGGAAAATTATTGCAACAAATTGTTTTACTATTTTATTACATAAAATGACTTGCATAATTTGGTGTTTATTACTCTTTTTTTTATACTTTTTTTCTTATATTATGTTCTATAAATTTCTTATTGTTCTCTTTCACATTCTCTCTTGCAAAAAGTGGTTATTCTCTTTCTCTTGATTTTTTATTCTTTCTTGCAACTCTACTTTATATTGATGAATCATTATGATTTTCAAAACTCTATTTTTGATTCATACATTTTGTTGTTGTATTTTATAGTTCCCCATCACAAGTAGTCTCTCACTCACTCTCTCTCTCTCTCTCTCTCTCTACTAAAATTTAGAGAATAAATTATCCATATTCAGTATAAGTTTGATATGAGTTTTGATTATCATGATAATCTCTTTAAAAAAAAAATGAATAATTTGAATAGTTTATTTAAATAAAAAATTATACATAAAAAAAAGTATACATACATATATAGATATTTATTTATTTTGCTTAAATGTATAATCAACTTTATGCAATTCATTTAAAAGTAATGATGCTAAAACAAATGAATAACTGCCCTAAAGATTACATTTGTATATTCATAGCCTTTATGTTTAGAAAGACTTTCACTTAAATTTAACCATACCGAAATGAACTGAAATACTATATTAATGTGACTCAAGTAGCAACAATATATGTTATGCTTAAGATTTTAGATATTACAAGTTTGAGATTTATTTATCAATTAATAAATTTGGATTTAGATTAGATGCTTTCAACCAAAACATGTCTTTTCCCATTATGTAATAGCACAAAAATAGATCGAAGTGGACCAAAATAAACCGAAGTAATCTGAATGGACCGAATTGGACCAAATGAACCAAATGAACTGAATAGGAACAAGGTGGACCGAATAAGAACGAATGGACCGAATAAGACCAAAGTGGATAGAATGGACTGAACATGAATAAATTGGACCAAATAGAATCAAAGTGGACAAAAAGGACGGAATAGGACTGAAGTGGAGCAAAGTGGACAAAATGGACTAAATAGGACCAATGTGGACCGAATAGAATCAAAGTAAACAAAATGGATTGAATAGGACCAAAGAAGACTGAATAGACGGAAGCGGACATAATAGGACTCATGTGGACTGAATGGACCAAATTAGACTGAAGTTGACTGAATAAGACCAAATGGGCCGAATTGGATCAAATAGAACTTTAGTTGATGGAATGGACTAAATATGACCAAATTTGATTGAAGAGGATAGAATCGACCGAATAGAATTAATGTGGACTGAATAAAACTTTTGAATATTTATCATTTTATTGCATTTTTAAGGCTCATATTTCTAATTTCTAAAGTCTATTTTAGTGTTTTCCTTTGTATTTTTTAACTCAAAACTAAAGAGTTTATCCCAAATATAATAAAATTTCATACTTTTCAACCATAAAATTAAGGGATTTTTTTTTGAGCTAAACTTGAAAAAGAAAACCTACAAAAAAGAATCAATTTAAGACCCAATTAGTCTAAAATGGATTGAAGGAGAACCAAAACTGACCGAATTGGACTGAATAAAGATTGTTTAATTTTTAGGGAGAAAGAATTATCTTCAAAAAATTTTGGAGAAAAATTATACATTATATTGCACAAGTCAACCTCAGGGCTTCATATTTCAAACCCTAGTAACCTTATGGCCTCCCCACCTAGCCACCAAAGGTCAGTACTAACTCAGAAGCCCATAATACTAACCATAAATTTTGGAAATTTCACATATATGAAGCCACAAAATATCTCACACACAAATCGCGAACTCACAAGCCAATTTCAAAAGCAAATGATAAAATCACATTCCGTTATCTTTACGCATTATATTCTACTAGTGTTTAACCTGCGCAATACGCGAGATCGTTTTACATATTAATGAACTTTATTTAATAACGTAGTATATTTAAGCATATAATGTCCAATACCTAAAACTATATATATTGGAGTACTTCCTCATGGGATATGACTTGTACCCACCATCTTAATTGTCTACCCAATGAGTCCCTTGAGTCCATCTTGCATTGCCCTGGAACTTCTCTCACCCAAAATTAAAAGGAAGTATATATTGTCATTCAAATAATTATTCATCAGTAACAAACAAATTGTGATAATAAGAACAATAATTGATGGTGACTTTGGTTTTTTCAAGTTTTAAAATATCTCTTTTTCTTGGCAAATTATTTTATTGTATACCATAGTTGCTTATGCAAGAGACTTGTGAGGTAAGTTGGATTGTCATACTCTTTTTAAGTTTGGGAATTTCTGGTTGGTTCATACATGGAGGGGAAGTGGGCTTACGTTGCATGTGTCCATTTTTACTATGCTTTGTTTAATAAGTATTATATTAGACACTTTCAAAATTAAGTGTGTCTAATATAAATTGTAGCTTCATGGTAAAGCAATAAACCAAACATAAGGATGATCAACAAATACACACCCTAAGAGCGTTCACATCAGTTGGTTGGATAATATGAAGTTATCATGAAAGAATAGCTGCAAGGCTACCATAGCAATAGAAATTTCACAAACTATAAACAAAAAATTAACGAAAAGATATTAAGATGTTACCACTAAAAAGCTATAATGCATCTCAAGTCCACAATTCCAAAAAAGCTGCAATGAATACAAAATTCCACCTGTCACAACTAAACCAATTCATAATCCTTCACTAAAATTCATGGCAATATGTACAAAGAAAATGACATACAATAACTTAACAATATATTTAGTTTACTCTTCTTAAAAAAAAAAAAAACAATATAATGAAATACATTAAAATTCATAACGTAATCTATATTTAGTTTACTCTTCTTAAAAAAAAAAAAAACAATATAATGAAATACATTAAAATTCATAACGTAATCTAGAACATCCATTTTTTTATCTTCTTGTAAGAGTATGTTATTTATAAAATACATTGAGATCATTAGACTTCAAATTTTTTTCTTCTTTGATGCAATCTACTTCGTACCCTTTTGACATTTTTAAAGCATTTGGAGTGACATACTTTTATTATCACTTTCTTCAACTTCCGTAGTTACAGCAGCAATTAATTGTGGTCTTTCAATAGATGTTTGTCCTGTTTCTATTTTCTGACTGGCAATTGATTTGCTCTTCATTGATTTCCTTACAATTTCCTCTATTGTGTCCTGTAATAATTTGCACTTTTATTAAATGCTGTTTGAAATAATGAAAGAATGTATGCATGTTACTTAAAATTTAGAGTGCTTTCATTGTAATATACTGACTTTGATGGTGTCATACAAAAATTTAAAATCATATAGCAAGTAAGGTGGAGTGTATGCTTCAATTTCAATGAACAGTATATAAAGCATATTGGAGATACCATGTAAATAGTAGTTATGGATCCTATGGTACTAAGGTGTGATAAATATACTGGAAATAGATTTCAACTTTATTATTACCTGATGTCTTTCAACTTTATGTGAGATTTCCGTCTCCAAAATCTTTGAAACGGTATAATTTTCTCTTCCATATTTCAAATTATTTTCATCAAGATGTAGTTGGAAGAAATATTCATTGCCAGTTATCCTCAAATCTCTCTTGGTAGGACATTGTCATCCAATTTCCAATTCTGTATAAACAAAGAGTCATACAATTAGCAATTAACCAAAAAATTAGAGAGTGATGCACTATTCAGAAGATTATATCACAAATTATCCAATATGTTTGTCACTGAATGGGTATGGGTGCAGCAAACACATGAATGTAAAAAATTTTGGGTATAAGAGAATATTAAATGCAAACTAAGAGAATCCATTCCTAAAAAATAATTCATTTCGAAAGAAATTAAAAGTATCAATATATATTTTCTTCTGTTAATGGAGACTTACAATTAGTATGACTTTTATAATGAATTGAAAAGCAATCAATCAGGATGATGATCCAATATGTTTTTGATAATATTGAACATCAACAATAATGTGCAGCACGCATACCCGATTAGCACTTTTCTCCTTTTACTAATAATGTTGCATCTAAACTGCAAGGTAAGTAGGCTTCTAATCTACAGAAGGGTCAATGTAGTAATGTCAGTCCTCTCTGTTGTCCACTTGTATGTCATATTTACTGTGAAGCTGCCTACCAGGCTATTAACAAATGTAATTGGTTCAACTCATATGTCATTAATTTCCCATAGAGTCCATACATGAATAAAAAGCCTCTACTGGAGATGTCATAAGGACACATGCAAAACCATTTTTAATGGATTAATTGGACTTCTGCCTAATCAAGCTATGTTTCTGGCATTACCAAATGTATTAGATCTTACTGATCTTCTGCCGAAAGAGAAAAAATTAAACGATGCGTGCATTGACAGGAAGAATTTGAAAAGCGGAACATCTGGTCAGCCCGTAGCCAAACATATCCCATCCAATCCATTCCAGTTTCTCTGCAAAACTTTGGGAATAAAACAATTCTGATGTCAGAAATTTACTCGACAGAATTTCGATATAGCTATGTTTCCCTTTATGAAGGTTAAGCTAACAAATTAATCCTAACTTGAGATCAAGACAATGTAGCCGGTGCTAAATGGACTACAGTCTGGTACAGCCTGGTAACTTGCAAGCGTTAATTGTGAGGTTTCCTATTCAACAAAGACACTATATTTCTTTTTAATGGATTAATAATTTACTTCAGTAGTTTCCACCCAATATATGTCACCTATCAAATTTCCATTCTATGATCAATATGAATGAAGCAGGGAATATGAAAACAATTTTATTTAATTTTGAAGTCAATCGTATTCTTACTATAAACTGATAAGGAACTTCATTAGCACAACTATCCAACAAAGCACAGAAGCGTACAAAAATAAAGAAAGTATTAGAAATATCACTATTAAAATCAAGGGTTGTTTCCATTTGAAAGGTAATTAACAGTTCAATGATTTTCTTTTTCTTTTTCTTTTGAGAACGATTCAACAAAACATAGATCTGCACAAAGCATAAATTAATTCAAGTTTTAGGGGTGAACCAAAAAAAGCACAAACATAACAAAAAACTGCCAAACAAAAACAAAAACAAAATTTTATCAATACAACAATCAAACAAACAGAACTCAAGAAATTGTAAAAATAAATCAGAAATTAAGGAAAAGGGTAACCAGTCCTTAAACCTTAATTGAGTAATGCTGCAAAACAATATTTAACAAAATCTTTGTTATCTATCTGTTTTTTTCTATTAAAAAAATGCAGTAAATAATTTCAAGAAAGACATAATTTCACTTTGAGAGAAATCATCAATAAATTTACACACTATAGTAATTTTCAAAACCCTGGAAATAGTAATTGAATAGAAAACAAAAAAAAAAAAAAGGGAAAAAAAAACATGCCTACCTTCTGAATCATCTTCTGAATCGCTTCTGAATCGCCTGTTATTGCAGAGGATGAACAAAGTTATTCAGTTTTCACTGTTGCAGAAGACGAGGCACTTGATATTGTCCGGTTTGTTTGGTATGATCCCTCTCAAAGGCCAGACTGTTCTTCCTCGTGTTCATGCTCCTTATCTTCACACCTTTTTTGCCTTCGCTCTCGTCATGTGGATCCCTGAGAAGATCCCACCGAACCACTTTCAGCGAGCCCCTCTGAACATCTCTCAAACATTTCCTGGGTGTGAGTCTTGACCGAACCACTGCTTTGTAGGAGATTCCCATAGACGACGCCAATTGTGTGCACCCAAAACGAGCTTAACGGGTTGACTCACTCTGGGGCTCACAATCTATTTGTAATGTGGGCCATGGATTTCCTACTTTTGGTGATTATAGCCTAGAGAACTGACAATATCTCTCCAGCCTTTGTATTCTTTTCCTCTTACTCTTATGCCTATTGTACTCAACTCTAAGCTTTCTCCAGAACCTTTCAACAACCCTCTCCCTCTTTTAGTTTCTTGGATTTATAGCCTGAAGTTAGTGGAGGAATTATGATTACTCTTGTGGTTAGTGGAAAGGAGCTCCAATGTTGTCAACTCAAAATGGGTGTTTAGTTGGGAGTGGAGTGTGGTAGGAGTGGCATTGGAATTAAATACGCTCAGTAGCGATACTTCCTAAGGCATTGCCGGGCATCTGAAAGAGAACACCCCCGAGCAATTGTCTTCTTGCCCGGGAATTGGTTTTTCGAGTATGGCCCCAGTGGCGAAGCTAGGTGTGTGCCAATTAAGGTTATTTACTCATTGAGCTTTGAGGTAGCATAAGACTTGGGCTTATTGCTATTTTGGGCTCGGGCTTAGGCCTTAGATAGAAAAGGTCTAGTGTCATGGGCCACACTATTGAGTCAAAATCCAAGGCCCAAATGGGTCTGGGTATCATAGTACTGTACATTAGGCCCCCCTTGATTTATGCTCGACTCTCGAGGACAAATCAAGGAATTTAAGAGACAATAGCTTCTCGGGAAGCTTAATGGGTGGATATTAGACGGTTCAGAAGCTCATTAATGCGCTCTCAAAAGGCGTGTTGTACCTGGCCGTCTGGTTCAGCTGTCATCATTACCTGACGATTCGTGAACCAAGGAGGCGCGCGTGTTAATTACCATAGGTATTCGTAAGGTTTCTGGCCTCATTATTGTTAATTATGACTCATTATTGTTAATTAAACGTCACTCACTCCTTCTTGGCTCCTATAAATAGTTCATCCCAAATCATTCTTTCACTTTTTCATTCTCCATTCTCTAAGTTTCCTCTCTGCCATACATTCATTTGTGTGCTTATCCCTCAGTCCAGATTGTCTCACTACTTCAGGCCCATACTATCTATATCCTGACCGAGTTTCCTTTACAGTTGTTGTTGAAGAGATCTGACTTTAGAGGCCGGATAACTAAGTGGGCAACCTAGCTAGGGTCTTTGATATAACATACAAGCCAAGGAGTTCAATGAAAGGCCAAGTTCTTGCTGATTTTGTTGCGGAGTTTTCTTCTAAGAACGAAGGGAGGATGGTTTGTCATGTGGAGTGTCACCCATGGAAGGTGTTTGTGGATGGTGCGTCAAGTGCTGTGGGGGCTAGTGCCAGGATTGTCATTATCACTCCAAAAGAATACGGTTGGAGCATTCTTTTAGGTTGGGTTTAGGGCCTCCAACAACAAGGCAGAGTATAAAGCCTTGCTTGATTGAGGACCATTTTGGGCATGGGTGCCTAGGATGTAGAGGTTTATTTAGATTCACGGTGGTGGTTAACCAGGTGCAAGGTAGTTTTGAAGCTCGGGATTCTCGAATGAAAAAGTACTTACAAGTGGCAAAGCAAGTTATGAGTAAGTTTTGTCTAAAAAATGTGAACTAAGTGGCTCAAGGGCAAAATAGACATGTTGACTCATTGGCTACATTGGTGTCAGCGGTGACGGAGGATGTACCCGGTTAATCAAGGTGGAGTTTATACCAAAACCGAGCATCAATACAGTAATTAATGTTGGCATTGCCAGAGTCGGCGTTACAGTGATTTTAACAACTGGGCCTTGTTGGATAGACCAGATCATTAATTTCTTAGCAGAAGATCGTGTCCCAATCGATGAAAATAAGGCTAATAGGGTTCGCCGAGTAGCTGCTCAGTATTGGTTGTCGGTAGACTGAAAGCTGTATTGGAGGTTCTTTGGGGGGGCCATACCTTTTGTGTTTACGCCCCGAGAAAATAAATGAACTCTTGGCCGAGCTACATGACGGGGTGTGCGGCAGCCATGTGGAGGGACGTTCATTGGCTCACCGAGCAATGACTCAGGGTTCTGGTGGCCACAGATGCAAAAGGATGCCGCCGAGTATTTGTGTAAGTATGAACAGTGCCAAAAGCATGCCCCTTTGATCCACCAACCGGCAGGGCACTTGAATCTGATCAGTAGCCCCTGGCCCTTTACACAATGGGGGCTGGATATCCTTGGTTTGTTTCCTCGGGCAACTGGCAATCGGAAGTTTGTTTTAGTAACAGTTGATTACTTCACTAAGTGGGCGGAGGCAAAGGCATTAGCCAATATTCGGGACGTGGATGTTAAGAAGTTCATGTGGAAGAATATAGTCACAAGATTTGCGGTGCCGGACTCTCTCATATTCAACAATGAATTACAGTTTGATAGCAGAGCCTTTCGCAAATTTGCAGTGATCTTGGCATCAAGAACAGGTACTCCACCCGACATATCCTTAGAGCAATGGCTAGGCTGAAGCCATCAACAAGGCAATCGTGAATGGGTTGAAGAAGTGATTGGACAGTGCAAAGGGTAGGTGGGCAGAGGAGTTGCCCAACATTTTGTGGGTATACCGAACAACACCTAAGAGATCTACAGGAGAAACCCCATTCTCCTTAATATACGGGGTAGAAGCCGTGATACTGGCTGAGGTAAACCTATGCAGTGCACAAGTCGAAGAATTTGCTCCTGCCCAGAACGATGGGTTGATCGTGGAACGTTTGGATTTGTTAGAAGAGTACCGAGAAGCGGCGACCATACGGCTAACCGAGTATCAACAGAAACTCGCTCGGTGCTATAACCGAGATGTGAAAGCAAGGGAATTCAGTGCTAGGGACATAGTGCTACGGAAAGTAGTAGGGAACATGCGAGATATGAATACTGGGAAATTGGCCCCCATCTGGGAAAGGCCTTACAGGGTTATTGCTATCACGAGGGCAGAAGCATATTATTTGGAGGATCTAGATGAAAAACCACTTCCCCTGCCATGAAATGTCCACAACTTGAAAAAGTTCTACCACTGATTAGTTGTACATGGGGTGTAAATTGAATGAAACATTGTATATATGCTTTATCAACCAATATTAAGATGATGTTTATCCATTCAGGTGCATTTAATTCCATTATATTTTATTATTACACCAATAAACGAATACAAAAAAAAAAAAAAAAAAAAAAAAAAAAAAAACTCTCTAAGGACCAAAACCTGTCCCGGTTCGATTCCCATTGCCCGAAGGTGGGAACCTTAATCTAAATTACCTAAGGACAGAAGTCTGCTTCTTGGTTCAATCATTATCATCTAGAAGGTGGAAACCTCACACATAAAATTTTCTAAGGATAGAAGCTTGCATCTCAGTTCGATCATTATCACCGAGCAGGTGGAAACCTCACACTAAAAATTTTCTAAGGACAGAAGCCTGCATCTCGGTTTGATCATTATCACCGAGCAAGTGGAAACCGTACACTAAAAATTTTTTAAGGACAGAAGCCTACTTCTCAGTTCAATCATTACCACCAAGCACGTGGAAACCTAACGCTAAAAGTTCTTTAAGGACAAAAGCCTGCTTCTCAGTTCGATCATTACCACCGAGCAGGTAGAAACCTAACGTTAAAAGTTCTCTAAGGATAGAAGGCTGCTTCATAGTTTTATTATAATCACCAAGCAGGTGAAAACTTTACACAAATATTTCCTAAGGATTGAAAACTGTCTAGGAACGGGGACCTACATCTCGGTTTTCCATGCCCTACATTTTTCCTTAGAAGTTAGGAAGGGTGGCACCTGTCAAGTGGAGTTTTCATTGCCAAGGAATTAACTTATTCTCCTCTCCAAACCCACCCCAGACATCATGCATGCCTGGAGGTAATCTTTCCTACCTCATCATTAAGAGAGTATATATATATATATATATATATGCATTCGTGAAAAATAGAAGAATATAACCCGAAAAAAAAATAGAAAAGAATAGAAAACAACATAATATTAAACACTCATAAATGTGATTAAGGCTAAAGTCTGGCAAATAAGCCTTAATCAAATATGGCCAACACATAAAAGCTGAATCAATGTCTTGTCACCGAAACTCAGTGACTACAGAAAATTTAGCCCGTTGAAAATAATTGTTCTGTCACCACAATCCAGTGACATTGGCAAACTTACTAAAGAAAACAAATTACTTGAATAAGAGGAAAGCGAAGGTAAATAGGAGTATAATTTGGCAATTTGATTGTGGGGTTTGCGGGCTGTGTTTGGGCGGCGGTCTCAGGCGGTTGCTAGTTTGATATGAAAGGCTGAAACTAGATGTCTTCACCGGGTTGGTTGCCAGCACGGGGATTATTGGAGACTTCCACATCAACTAACTCCACGTGGAAGTCAATTTGCTCCAGTAGCTCCCTCATACTCGTCATCTCCTTTTCATCAATGGGCCTCAGAGGATTCTACACAGCTGGAATAGGGCTTGGGAAAGGGATCTAACCGAGATCCCTTAGAGGAGAGTCCTTAGGGACCCCCAAGGCTTACAGGGCAGCCAACTAACTTTCCTCAAAAGCTAGCTTTCGGGCTTCCTGGATGACAGGCTCTGTAGAGTTCTCCGCATCAACGAATCCCTTGTTATATCATTTGTTTTCACAGGCCTCCAAAGCTGCCTTTAAGTTAGCCAACTCCTTGGCTCGTGTAGTGTTCATACTTGCAGCCTCCACTAATTTTAGCTCGGTCTCCCCAAGCTTAACCTCTAGCTCCGAGGATCTCTTTTCTACCGCCGACCTGGCCTTCTAGGACGTGGCAGCCTTCTTCACTATAGTTGCAATAGCTTCAGTTTTCTCTTTCGTGGTCACCTCGACCACGTCCTTAAGGGCCTTCTTTAGATCGACATCCTCGGCAAGCTCCTTCAGTCGCCCATCGAGTATATGAGCTAGTTGAGCGGCCTAATGAGCAACAATGATAAGTATAAACAAAAAGAATGTGTGTAGAAATTAGTAGTTAACCAAAAAACAAAAGATTACCGCAATAGTATGCCATTGCAACCTCCTTCCCATGGACTCATCTATGCCATGCTCAAAAGCATGCACATCCTTAAGCAAAAAGAGGTTGTGCACCAAACTTTGGGCAACACAACCCCCCTCACCTTTATCCGACACCCGTACACTCATGGTCGTAGGAAGAGGCTTGTTGTCTAGCTGGAATGTAGGCTGCCACTCCAGCACAACTCGGGAGGTGGACGCCACATTTATCCCAATCTAGGTCGTTGGCTCCTGGATAATGATACCTCTTGATGGCTGGGGAGGAGTCTTGGTGGGCGCATCACCCGAGCTGATGGGGGTCTGCTCGGCAATACGTTGCCTCTTCCGGGATCGACTAAAAGGAGGAGCGGAGGAGGGGGAGTTTGACCACGACCTTGAGGCGGTTGCTGCTGCACGGCTGGCCAAGCGTTGGGCACAAAAAGATTAATCTTCATTGTCCTTCATGTCACCATGTCTTCACCTTGATCTGATTCGGTTTTAGAGGAGCTAATATATTTGGTAGCTACTTAAGGGCTTCCTGAACGAGAGCTTCGAGTTTGATGAAGCTTTGAGTTCAACGGGAGCCTCGGGTTTAACAGGGGCCTCAGGTTGAACAGGGGCTTTGGGCTAAACGGGCTCGTGTGCCTGTTCTCGACGATGTTAAGAGACACGCTCAGCCGACTCGTCATGCATCGGTGCAAGTTCATCAAAACAAGTGTACCGGGGACCAATGTCGCGAGCCTCGCCTATTGTGAATCTCGAAGGAAGGAAGTTCAAATGTCGTACATCGATATTGGATAGGAGAGGATTGTCAACTAGTAAGGCTTGGCTAAAGGCTTGCCAAGTAGAATACACGGGTTCTACGCCGAGAATTAAATGGGACACTCGGAGCTGTCCGTCTCAATGAAGGAATATTTCGGACTTAAGCACAAAATTCAAGTCCCTTACATGCACTACTCTCAGATCCTGGTAAATACTCTTCCGTCTGCAATAAATAAATAAAAAGAAAGATACATACATACATACATATATATATATATATATACAGTGAGTTAGTATTCAAATAAGCAAAACAATCATAAGCAAAAAGAAAAGCGAGTTGGCGATCAGTAAAAACCCGCTTCGCGCCGCAAGAGAGGGTAAGGATTTCACCAGCAAACCAGTTGCTGGGCACCCAAATGAACTCCTCGACAGAATTCCTATTAGAATCGAGTAGGCATGAAATCAGCCTTACCCGCATATCTCTAACTTTTAAGTAATAGTTGGTTTTCTTATTCCCACACAAACTGTACATGAAGTTTATATCATGATGATCTAATTGCAAACCGAATATCTGATTCAATCTACTGACACAACTAACTACCTAGTAAAAGTTAGGGGGAAGTTGGTCAGGACACAACCTATAAAATCTAAGGGTATTAAGTAAAAGAGGGTCCATGCGAAACCTAACCCCACTCTCTAGGATTGCCATTAAAGGAAAAAAGCAATATTAGCCCCTTTGTGGAAAGCAATTTCGCTCTCGTGGCAGTACGCCACATCCACATCCTCGGGGATGTTGAACATCTGCCTAAAAGTGGCTACGGATGCCTCAGTGTTTAGAAGGTAAGCATAACCCGTCTTAAACACTAAAAGCTAAAGGAAGAGACTAAAATAAAAGAAAGAGGTAGAGAACTTACTTTGGGCTCTAGGAAAGAAAAGGATNATTGACCACTATGAATGCCACCAACACCTCCTTGCCTTCCATATTTACGGGATGGGAAATTTGACCCTCAAGAATCACCACCTTACCATCAAACCCGACCAATGATGTATCATACTTCGATAGGTCTTGGTTATTTAACTTGAGCCCTTTGAATAGGTCTGGATACATCACGTCGACCCCGCTTCCCTGATCTATCATCACCCTTTTTACTAAGAAACCGCTTATTCGGGCCGTGACTACCAACGCGTCATCATGCAGTTGAATTGTTCCTTCTAAATCATCATCACCAAAAGTGATGGGCTCCTAACCAATCTCCATCTTCTTCTCGGGTGATTGATCACCTGTGCAATTTCCCACGGGTGCCACTGTCAGCACTCCTTTTCCTACTACAACCGTACCCCTCAGGGCAGCGTGGATGACTTCAATCACCCCTAATGGCGGGGGGAGAGGATTTCCTATTTGTTGAGCACCCTGCCCGGTACCTCGATTTCTGGAATCCACCACAAACTCTTTCAAATATCCTTCCTTCACTAGCTACCCTAGATGATCTTTTAACACCCGACATTGCTCGGTGGTATGTCCCTTATCCTTGTGATGCATACAATACAAGTTTTGGTTCCTCCAAGATGGGTCACCCCCATCTTGTTCGGCCATCTGAAATATGGCTCGTTCTTAATCTGGTCTATGATCTTGTGCACCGGCTCTTTGAATTCACCTCTCCCATTTGTACCTCTAGCTCTTGTATTCTTAGATCCTTCTAGGGCCTTAGCTGAAAACCGCCCTGCCGGGGACGATTCACTAGCAGAGCTTTACCCTTACTCTGTAACCGATCATTCTCAAAGTATTTGTACTCCTCAATACGTCTCATAAACTGTCTCATATCTTCAGGAGGCTTCCTCGTCAACGACTCCCATAGCTCGAAGTCCTCAGGCAGCCCCATCCTAAAAGTGCTCACCGCAATCTTCTCGTTGCCTCCACCGATCTCATTATAAAGCTTTCAATACTAACTGGCATAACTACGAATGGTTTCCCCAACCCTTATCTTCATAGATAGTAATGCATCCACTGGTTGTGGCACCTGACTACAAGTTACAAACCGGACACCAAATTCTTGGATTAACTCGACAAAATTGTGAATGTAACCATTCCACAACCCATTAAACCACCTTAAAGCGGTGGGGCCGAGGCTTAAAGGAAATACTTTGCACATCAGTGCATCATTGTGAGTATGCAAAGACATCATCTGGATATAATGGCTAACGTGTTCTACCGGGTCCGTTTTCCCATCGTAGGAATTGAACGATGGGCGTGTAAATCTACTCAGCATTGGGGCCCATTCAATGTCGTCTGAGAATTGCGATCGAGCAGCTCTGTATAAGGTGCATCTCATTGCATCCATGGCGGCATTATGAGGCCGTCGTTCTTCCGGGGAATTTGAACCCCAGTTTACATATTCTCGTGAACGTGATCGGTCCTGGCGTTGGCAGGACCCCTGTGAATGTGGACAATCCCACCATTGACGGGACTCTCGTGAATGTGAACGTTCTCAACTTTGACAAGAACCAAATTGATTGGACCCCATCTCACAACGATCTCCCCCACTATCAGATCTCTCATCTCGGTCGTCTCGGTCCCTTCTCTAGTGCCTACCCCATACCTCCAACTCCAAATCTCTTACCAGTCTACGCAATCGTTCAAGCTCTTCATCTCTCTCGTCTAACTGCCTATGCCCCGAGGCACTTGATATTGTCCCCTCTTTTTGGTCTGACCCCTATCCAAGGCCAGATTGTTCTTCCTTGTGTTTACGCTCCCTATCTTTACGCCTTTTTTGCCTTCGCTCTCGCCATGTGGATCCTCAAGAAGATCCTTCTGAACCATTTTCAAGGAACCCCTCTGAACGTCTCTCAACCGAACCATAGCTTTGTAGGAAATTCCCATAGACAATGCCAATTGTGCGCACCCAAAACGAGCTTAACGGGTTGACTCGCTCTTAGGCTCACAATCTATTTGTAATGTGGGCTATGGATTTCCTACTTTAGGTGATTCTAGCCTAGAGACCCAACAATATCTCTCCAGCCTTTGTATTCTTTTCCTCCCACTCTTATGCCTATTGTACTCAACTCTAAGCTTTCTCCAAAACCTTTCAACAACCCTCTTCCTCCTTTAGTTTCTCGTATTTATAGCCTAAAGTTAGTGAAGGAATTATGATTACTCTTGTGGTTAGTGGAAGGAGGTCCAATGTCGTAACTCAAAGTGGGTGTTTAGTTAGGAGTGGGGTGTGGTAGGAGTGGCATTGGAACTAGTTCCCACTTCAGTATAGACGCACAGTAGTGATACTTGCCAAGGCACTGTCGGGCATCTGAAAGACAACACCCCCGAGCAATTGTCTTCTTGCACGGGAAGTGGTGGTTTTTCGAGTAAGGCCCCAGTGGCAAAGCTAGGTGTGTGCCAATTAAGGTTATTTACTCATTGAGCTTTGAGGCAGCATGAGACCCGAGCCTGTTGCTATTTTGGGCTCGGGCTTGGGCCTTAGGTAGAAAAGGTCTGGTGTCATGGGCCACATTGTTGAGTCAGAATTCAAGGCCCAAATGGGTCTGGGTATCACAGTGCCATACAATGTTTTATAAGTAAGATAAAACTTTAGTCCTCAAAACTCACTATACAACCAAAGCAAAGAACAACAATCTCTATAACATCCCAAAGCCAAAGCCCCATACAGCATAGGCCAATTAACTGGCCAAAAACACTAAAACTTCACTAATACAATCCACCTGACGACTGCATTACAATAACAAGTTCTGAAGCAGACCACCTAAATTATGTGCATAGTGCAGTATCCTTTAAGACAAAATATGAAATCCCTCAAGATCAGCATATCAATTTATTAAAAACAAGCCTATTTGAAATTCTTTGTTCTGGGTTATATACTCATATTGTTATTGTAATCATAAAGTTAGAATATGCTTATTGAGAATTGTCGTAGATTGCTGAATAGGTCATCTGGGTTAATAATCCTCAGATACTATCAAGTTTTCTCGGGCTGTGAATAAATTTCATACATATGTGCAATCATAGTTTCTACCTGCACACAACATAGAAGTGACATCAATTTCTTTAAACTTAAGAATAAGACCATCTTAAATTAATAGTTATTCAAAGACAAAATAGATATATGTTGGATACTTTGAAAATGACAATATAGACTTTTCAAACAATGAGTTTGCCAAAATAATAGGAAAATTACATGATAAATATTCACCTCATTTCAGTCCTTCCGTCCAGTTCAGTCCAATTTAATCTAATTTAGCCCAATTCGGTCCATTTTAGCCCATTCTGTCCAATTTGTCTTCCCTTCTTCAAGGACAAAAAAATTTACCTGACCTATATGAAACTCACACCCTCACATATATCATGCTGAAGCAACATGCTTGATGGTTGACACCACGTACAAAGGAGAACATGCAGAGGCCTATCATTTCAAGCTATTACAATGGCCGAAGCACGAACTAAATATTCTTTGTTTGTTTTTTCGTTTGTTTTGGCTAAATCCACCGGCTAAACATTTACAAAAATCAAAATTGCTTGTAGTTTTCTGTGGGAAAAGGAATCCAACATAAACTGAAATAGCCAAATCATGCATCTCTCTGCCGATGACTATTGTTTGCCACCACGCTATTTCTTCCTACTTGGTTGTGTTGAATTTCACTGTTTTTAGAGATAAGAGCAGCTGAGGCAGAAAATAGACAACTCATTCAACTTTACAAAGATATTTCTGTCCTTGAAAATAATGGAAAGTAATATTTTTTTTTTATTTAAATTTTTATGAATAACTAATTCTAACAATACTAATCTATATCTATCTATATCATATACTAATATATAATAGCAAAAACTTTTTCTTGCAATTAAGGAGGCGATGCCATGTGAAAAAAATGCCCATCTAAAATTCAGCCACGTATAAGTTAAAAAGCGATAAATTATATTGTTTGGCAACACTACACCGTTTAAAAGCCTCTTGGTATTAAAGTAAAACTAACCGGTCAAAATACAATTAAAAGGGATTGCAATACTCCCAAAAAAAACTTACGATACAGAGAACGGAGAAGGAGAGAGAGATCGAGAGATCAAAAACTGCATGCTTTAAAAACCGAAACCCAAAATACACAATCATCCATTCTTTCCATTTGTTAAAACACAAACGGCCAAAAGAAAAGATTTTCCTTGCCGATAAAAAAGAAAAAGCAGAAGCCCATTGAAATATTTCCACAGTTTGCAATCAAGAATGAAAAGATGTCTCTCACTTCCTATCAGATTTCTTCATCTAACTATCCACTAATTTCCTTCCCCAGAATAAGAAGTAAGGAAGATGAAGTGTAAAGAACAAAAAGGAGGCTACCCCGCCCATTATGACAAGCTTCTGATGGGTACCTATTCTTTTTCTTTCAAAAATTTTCCCAAATTTAGAAGGAATTTTTGACCTTTTATCTATTTTCAAAGTTACGTTTTGGTTCCTAACTAAAACTTAGAAACTAATATGAGTTCCCTTTGGTTTTTGATTAACAATGCCTCCGACAAGTTCCTATTCTTTCTCTAACTTTTTTTTCTTCCACAAATTTAAAGTTAAATTAGTTTTGTTATATGTTTTCCACTTATACAATTGCAATGATATTTTGTTTCCTAAAATTAGGGTTAAGGAAATTTGAATTATGATATTTGACTAATTTTATTAAGAGAAATGATATGTCTACAACATTTTTACAACAAATCCTAAGTGGTAGGTTGTTACTGGTTGTTATTATTGGGGCAAAAAAGTAATCTTAGGGCACGTTTGGTAGAGTGTAATAGGCACTGTAATGTAATAGTTATTCCTATGGTTTAGCTATTCAATAGTTTGGTTATGTTTTTATTATAGGGAATAGTCATTCCTTATGAATAATAATTCTTTAAAATGAGGAATAACTATTCCTCTCTAAAAAGGTTGTAATAGCTATTCCTTAGTAGATGTAATAATTTCTAACATTAATATATTTCCAAATAAATAAACTTTCCACATCCACCTAACAATTATGGAAATAAAAATCATCAAAAAATAAATCATCTCTCTAAAATTTAAAATATATTATTTTCTAGGAAATATATTTGTATGAATGAGATATTTCCTAAAATAGATCATAAGTTTTATTATAATGTTACAACTCACAACCAAACTAATGAATAGGTTTAGTTATTCCATTACAACACATTTTATTCATGGTAATAAAGATTACCATTCCTGTTGTAATCCACATTCAGTGTACCAAACGTACCCTTAGTGTTAGTTTCAAATTTGAACCAATAACAACTAACCACCTGTGATTTGTTGTAAAAATGTTGTAGACGTAGCATCTCTCTTTTATTAAATATCTTCGGTAATGGTTTGCTTGAATTCTTCTCTTTTGGATTTAAATCATTCAATTTCTTTCTTTGCATATCTAGAGTCTCTAATTTAATCAAAGCAAAGATATTAATTTCTTTTCCTTATATTCTCTTCAATTATGGTTTGCTGTCAATTTAGGAATTTGGATTCATAACCCTTTTCCTCTCTGTTTGCTAAAATCAAGGAAAACACTCACAATATGAAAATCCTACCTGAGTTTTAATGGCCTCTTACTTGTTCTATTTTTTTAAGGGGAGTGAAATTGTGGGATTTTGAAATCTGATAGAATAACTTTCTCTATATATTTTTTAAAAAGAGACTTTTAAGTCTTGATTTTGTTGTTTTTGATGTTGGGTTTTAACGGGTTTAAATTGTGAAATCTAAAAGTATAATAGTAAAAGGAAATGCATCAAGTTTTAATTTTTTTTTTCTCAAATTTCAATTACATTTGTTAGTATACTTTTCTAATTGTGGATTACTTCTGGTATTTAAATACCATGAAATTTCAATAAGTTGTGAAGACAAGTAGAGAATCTATCATGTAGCCATAACCACTTCAGGTAAAGGTTTTTGTTTATTCATTTTTAAATTATGCCATAACTTGATTTTTATGTTAGTCATTTGGTTGGATAGGCTTGGATTTATGTATTTAAGTTAGATTTGGATTTGGCTATAGTAATTGGGTTAGAATTTTTTTTTTCCCTGAAATGAGCATTTTTAAATTCGTGCCTTTGGTTTTTTATTAAATTCTTGATTCAAAATCTTGGTTTCTCTATTTGTGTTTGCCTTTTGTTGGAGCCTTTGGATTGTGTGGAATTATAACAGTGTGGACATCAGTTATTTTTAATTGGCATAGACCTATTAATGTTCCTCAAGTTTTTTTTTTTTTTTTTTAATACCTCATTAGTTCTTTCTTTGTTTTAGAGTTATGATTGAATTTTAACCTATGGTGTTTATTGTTTCTGTTTGTGTTATTTATATTTCAATCTATGTAGAGAGCAAAGAGTAGGGAGGCAATGAGACATGAGAGAATCATAAGTGTTACCAACAAAGGATGCAATTTCAACATGATTGGTAGACCCAATGCGGCTGACTAATCTTCTTTGCAGGATAGCCTTTATTGTCTACAACAATCTGTCATTAACACAATTTTTAAACTTTTAATTCTTTTTCACCTTTCTTATATGGCACACTTTGTACTTCTTTCTATTTGTTTATAGGACTTCTATTATTTCTGTTAATTGTTTCTTCAAACTTATCTTATTTTAAAATGTTATTTTATTTCATATTTTTAGTGCATATTGGCATGACCAGCATGAAGATTTATTGAGTTTTTTTTATTTTTTATTTTTTTTATGCCTCTTAGTAGTGTTCAATATAGAGGACAAAATAGGGGTATAATAAAGTTGTTGGTGACGGATAATGTCTATATTCCCATGTTTTTTTTTTTTGGCACTTAAATGTGAAGAGAAAACAATAGTAGAGCAGCAATTGTTGTTGAACATTCCACTTGACAAAATGCAATTAATCCTAACCATGAAGAATAGATGATCGTTGTACAAATACATGTTATCATTTCTTAAAGTATGAGTTTTTGATGGCTGTAGGTAATATTTTGAATATTATAATCCACCTTTAATCTTTTGTAATGAAAATTATCATAAATAGAGGGGTTATATGTCTTTAGCAAACTTTGGTGCTTACTACAGTTTGACAATGTACTACAATTTGACAGTGGGCATGATATTTTGTTTTTGTTTCATATTTCCAGTTGTGCTATATTGATCCTAAAGTTTCCAATGGGGAGGAGATGGAATTGCTTAACTAACTTTATTGGGGAGGAGATGGAACTGCAGAAGAGAAAACATAGCGCATAATTATAAAGTGATTTATTCTTCTTTAGTACATCTTTTAGGTGCTATTTATCTATTTCATTATGTTAGTTACCTCATTCAATGCATTTTCTGTTGTAATGTAGGACAAACAATATTCCAAAGTTATTATATAAAGACTAAAAGAAAATTACAGTTGTATGGTTGTTTGTAATTTTGTATAGCAAGTCAATGTAGTTAAGTTTTGTTATAGGTGATCTGCAAGTTATTATATGGTAGTTTTTGTTTTATTTTTTCAGGTTTGAGAAGATAGTGTTTATAAGTAAATATATTGGAAACAAAATTTAGAGTTATGGACTTCAAATGGAAGTTTAAGGCCTAGGGTAAAAGTGTTTGTGAACATGTGCAGAGGGAGAAACTTGTAACTGCCATATAAGAACAATGGCTAAAGAGTTACAAAAAGGTTATTTTTTGTTATTTTTTTTTTCCTATCAAAATTTGTATTGCCTCTCACCCAATCTGCATAATTACCAGGGTTAGGTACTTTAAACTTTTGTTTTAATGCTTAACAAAACAATGAGTGTAGTTGCTATTAAGTTGATAGGTTTTGCATGTAATTCATTTAGTAGACCATGTTTGGTTGGAGGACACCTCTTATTCTTTGAGTTTCACACTGTAGAATACATTCAAAGATTTTAATCAAAAGTTTTGGTAGTTTACCTTAAAAAACTACAAAGATGCTCTATTCATGTACTTCTTTTCTACAGAATAGGTACAATATAATTCTAATAATTATTGTTTATTTGTTCCTTAAGCTCATTGGCATATGTAGCTGAATCCCAATGAGCCAGGAAATTGTATTTCCTAACAGCTTTGAAGTCGTGGAAGTCTTGGCTGCCAGAGGGACCATGATATTATTTGAGATAGTTATGGATGTAGTGCCACCGCCACTTTAAAGCCAGCCTTCTGCCAATGACCGATTTCCTACCACCTTCATACTGCCAAAATTACAAAGAGAAACCCCTATAAGGCAGAGAGAGAGAGAGAGAGAGAGAGAGAGATCTTAAGATCGCCTCCTACCACACTCTCCATCTCTTGGCTCATTCTTACCCCAACAATCCCAAATGTTACTTATGCCAGTTATAGTCTTATTAACTAATCAACTTATTAGTAAGGCATCTACCAACTACCAAATAATAATAAAAATAAAAAGATTGTCAATTATTAGTAAGGCATCTACCAACCACCTTCTCCCTTGTATTACATCACTACTACAAATGATTGACAATCTTGTATTACATCCACAAGTTGCATTAGTTAATAAGAGTTAAATTAGAATCCAATGGCCCATTAGTAAGAATATGATTCACTTCAAAATTAAATAAAATTGTTTTCATACTCCCTGCATCATTCATATTAATCATAGAAGGGAAATTTGATAGGTGACATATATTGGGTAGAAACTGCTGAAGTAAATTATTAATCCATTAAAAAGAAATAGACTGTCTTTGTTGAATAGGAAACCCCACAATTAACGCATGCAAGTGGGGTGATGTCTCACTTGTTAAGTTCAAATCTCATGAAGAGTAAAGGATAGGTTTTTTTTTTGAGATTTCATAGAAGTAATTTAATCCTATGTGGTAGAGATAAGGACCAGACTGTAGTCTATTTAGCACCAGCTACATTGTCCTGAGCTCAAGTTAGGATTAATTTGTTAACTTAACCTTGATAATAGGAAACAAAACTATATTGAAATTCTGTTGAGTAAATTTTTTACTTCAGAATTGTTTTATTCCCAAAGTTTTGGAGAGAAACTGGGATGGATTGGATAGGAAATGTTTGGCTACGGGCTGACCAGATGTTCCGCTTTTCAAATCCTTCTTGTCAATGCGCGCATCGTTTAATTTTTTCTCTTTTGGCAGAAGATCAGTAAGATCTAATACATTTGGTAATGCCAAAAACATAGATTGATTAGGCAGAAGTCCAATTAATCCATTAAAAATGGTTTTGCATGTGTCCTTATGACATCTCCAGTAGAAGCTTTTTATTCATGTATGGACTCTATGGGAAATTGATGGCATATGAGTTGAACCAATTACATTAGTTAATAGCCTGATAGGAAGCTTCATAGTAGATATGACATACAAGTGGACAACAAAGAGGACTGACATTACTACATTAACCCTTCTGTAGATTAGAAGCCTACTTACCTTGCAGTTTAGATGCAACTTTATTAGTAAAAGGAGAAAAGTGCTACTTGGGTATGCATGCTGCACATTATTGCTGATGTTCAATATTATCAAAAACGTATTGGATCATCATTCTAATTGATTGCTTTTCAATTCATTATAAAAGTCATACTAATTGTAAGTCTCCATTAACAGAAGAAAATATATATTGATACTTTTAATTTCTTTGTAAATGAATTATTTTTTAGGAATGAATTCTCTTATTTTGCATTTAATATTCTTGATATACAAATTACTTGCTGAACATTGAATTTACTTTTTAAATCAGTTAAGTCTTGGTCCTATGAGCATTCAACATTACAAGCTTTTTATTTTTATTTCTTTGCTTATACCCAAAATTTTTTACATGCATGTGTTTGCTGCACCCATGCCCTATTAGTGACAAACATACTGGATAATTTATGATATAATCCTTTGAATAGTGCATCATTCTTTAATTTATGTGTTAATTGCTAATTGTATGACTCTTTGTTTATACAGAATTTGAAATTGGATGACAGTGTCCTACCAAGAGAGATTCAGAGGATAATTGGCAATGAATATTTATTCCAACTACATCTTGATGAATATAATTTGAAATATGGAAGAGAAAATTATACAGTTTCGAAGATTTTGGAAACTTAAATCTCACATAAAGTTGAAAGACATCAGGTAAACTACTCTTTACATGGTATCTCCAATATGCTTTATATTGTTCATTGAAATTGAAGCATACACTCCACCTTGCTTGCTATATGATTTTAAATTTTGTATGACACCGTCAAAGTTAGTATAGTACAATGAAAGCACTCTAAATTTTAAGTAACATGGATATATTCTTTCATTATTTCAAACATCATTTAATACAAGTGCAAATTATTGTAGGACAAACATCTGTTGAAAGACCTCAATTAATTGTTGTTGTAACTATAGAAGTTGAAGAAACTAATGATAAAAGTATGCCACTCCAAATGCTTCAAAAACGTCAAAAGGGTACTAAGCAAATTACATCAAAGAAGAAAAAAAATTTGAAGTCTAATCATCTCAATGTATTTTATAAATAACATACTCTTACAAGCAAGATAAACAAATGGACGTACTAGATTACCCTATGAATTTTAATGTATTTCATTGTATTGTTAAGTTTTATTATTATTATTATTTTATTTTATTTATTTAAAGAAGAGTAAACTAAATATATTGTTAAGTTATTGTATGTCATTTTCTTTGTACATATTGCCATAAATTTTAGTGAAGGATTATGAATTGGTTTAATTGTGACAGGTGGAATTCTGTATTGATTATATATTGTGGGTTGAGGGGAAAACGTGACTAATACTATTAAGTGCCAGATTTCAGATTTGTAATTGTGTATCATTGCAACTTTTTTGGAATTGTGGACTTGAGATGCATTATAGGTTTTGAAAGCTCGAAAACGTGTTGAAAACCACAAGAGCTGTTTAGACCCCCAAATTAAAATTACAGTTTGGTTGATTTTACACTAACTTAATACAAGTGCGAAATAGTGTAAACACAAGCGTATAAACAAGAAACTACTCTAATTCATAATTAAAGCAACACAGCAGTAATAATGAAATTAAACAAGAGTAGGGAAGAAGGATGCAAACACAGAAAACACCGAGACGTATTCTCGAAGAGGAAACCGAAGAACTCGGCGAAAAACCTCTCTGCCGCCCTCCAAGCGGAAATCGATCCACTAGACAATCAGTTGGGATACATACAATTTATTTATAATATTTTGTGTATCATTAAAAAGTATATATAATTTGGAAATTATATATGACTTGTATTTATTTATAATATTTTGTATATGACTTGTACCGGCCATCTTAATTAAGTGTCAGCCCAAGGAGTCCCTTGAGTCCATCTTGCATTGCCCCGAAACTTCTCTCACCAAAATATGGGCTTAAAGTTGAAACCAATTAAACATGAATTTCATTGGAAGTTTAAAAGAGATAATATGTACACTTAACTGGTTAGGGTGTTGTACATAAAAGGGAGAAAAGGAAAGATGCAAGGAAAAAAAATGAAGTATATTTGTCATTCTTTAATTTGTAACCATCTATGTATGATAGTTAAGGTAGGCTAATTGCCTGTAAATCCTCAAATAATTATTCATCAGTGACAAACAAATTGTGATAATAAGAACAATAATTGATGGTGACTTTGCTTTTTTCAAGTTTTAAAATATGTCTTTTTCTTGGCACATTATTTAATTGCAGCTTCATGGTAAAGCAATAAACCAAACATAAGGATGATCAACACATACACACCCTAAGAGCATTTGTTAGGTTCTAAGCTTCATTATGTAATATGTTGGCAAACCATGATCAAAACATAGAGTCTAGGTTTAGGCTTTCTCAAGTGTGTTTATTTGTAAAGTTGGAATTGAGTGATTGCAGGATTTATTAGTCTAAATTTGCAAGACTCGATCGATCAAAAATTAGGCACGATTGATCGAACCTCGTGCAGATTAATTTTCTACAATATTTTCCAACTTAGCCTAAGCCTAGTTTGAGATGTAGGGTTTTATGTTTTACTCCAAGTATAAAAGGAAAAATCCTAGCTACATTTTAGAAGTCTTTGATGTGTTGTGTGTTGAATCTCTTGTGAGAGCTAGAGGTGTTTACCTTCATACACACTTAGGGTTATCAAGATCAAGATTCATGTGAAGAACTTGGTGATCGCTTCAGTTGCTGCATAAAGAATTTAAAGAAGATATGAAACCTTTGAGTGGAGTCTCAAAGTCACAAGTGGGAGTACTTGTGGTTGCAGTGGATCAAGGAAAAAAGTAGTTCGTGGACTCGGAACTGTCACGTGGTCATGGTAGTAAGTTTTCTACTCGAGATAGCAATAGAATGCTAGTGGTCTCAGCCTTATTGTACAAACTTCAATTCTTTCATAGTGGGTCTGTTTTACCTTGAGGATAGCTAGGTTAAATCCTCTCTAGGTTTTTCACTGATTTGGTTTTCCTGGGTTATCATATCGTGTGTTCTTTATATTTTCGCATTTTGTCATGATATGATTTTATTATGTTAACCTAGATCTGAATAATTTATCTAAGTAATCACTTGGCTAAATAACTAGGTTAAACAACTTGTGTTTTAAGGGGTCTAAAAACGTACAACATTCACATCAGTTGGTTGGATAATATGAAGTTATCATCAAAGAATAGCTGCAAGGCTGTCATAGCAATAGAAATTTCACAGACTATAAACAAAAAATTAACCAAAAGATATTAAGATGATACCACTAAAAGCCTATAATGCATCTCAAGTCCACAATTCCAAAAAAGTTGCAATGATACACAATTACAAATCTGAAATCTGGTACTTAATAGTATTAGTTACGTTTTCCCTCAACCCACAATATATAATCAATACAGAATTCCACCTGTCACAATTAAACCAATTCATAATCCTTCACTAAAATTTATGGCAATATGTACAAAGAAAATGACATACAATAACTTAACAATATATTTAGTTTACTCTTCTTTAAATAAATAAATAATAATAATAATAATAATATAATAAAACTTAACAATACAATGAAATACATTAAAATTCATAGGGTAATCTAGTACGTCCATTTGTTTATCTTGCTTGTAAGAGTATGTTATTTATAAAATACATTGAGATGATTAGACTTCAAATTTTTTTTCTCTTTGATGTAATCTACTTAGTACCCTTTTAACGTTTTTGAAGCATTTGGAGTGGCATACTTTTATCATTAGTTTCTTCAACTTCTATAGTTACAGCAACAATTAATTGAGGTCTTTCAACAGATGTTTGTCCTACAATAATTTGCACTTGTATTAAATGATGTTTGAAATAATGAAAGAATATATCCATGTTACTTAAAATTTAGAGTGCTTTCATTGTACTATACTAACTTTGACGGTGTCATAAAAATTTAAAATCATATAGCAAGCAAGGTGGAGTGTATGCTTCAATTTCAATGAACAATATAAAGCATATTGGAGATACCATGTAAAGAGTAGTTTACCTGATGTCTTTCAACTTTATGTGAGATTTCCGTTTCCAAAATCTTCGAAACTGTATAATTTTCTCTTCCATATTTCAAATTATATTCATCAAGATGTAGTTGGAAGAAATATTCATTGCCAATTATCCTCTGAATCTCTCTTGGTAGGACACTGTCATCCAATCTCTCAACAANTACACAAAATATTATAAATAAATTGTATTAAAAAATAATAATATTTTCACTAACTTACCTTTGAATATATATATATATATATATATATTTTTGAGAATGAACTTGTGTGATTTTATTAAGGTAAATCAACTACATTTGAATGTAAAAACGAGTCCCCTTTGATTATGGCATTTTGGAAACTCAGGCCATATGCGAACTGTAATGCTTTAACTGCTGCGAAAGCTTCTATCTACTCTACCTTGTAAGCTTGATTTAATTTTTTTGCATAAGAGGCCATAACAGCTCCACTATGGTTTCGTATTACAGCTCCAACACCTGATGAGTTTGAATTATCGAACACGGCACCATCAAAATTAACCTTGACAAAACCAAATTGCAGAGGTCTCCACCTTGTTCCTCCAATGCCGCTACTCACAAACACTCCAAGTTGTAAATTTAAACAGCTCCAAGGACATTCCTTTCTCAACCATCCATGACAGCGCCTCCTTCACAACTGAGAAACCAATTTCATGCTTGAAACCCCATGCTACCCGATCAGCCCACACCACATCCAACTCTGGACATGACCATAACGCATGCTCTGCATCTTCCATAGCCAACTTACATCTTTCACAGATTGGGTCAGCAACTATCTTCCTACGCATTAGAGCTTGTTTGGTTGGCAAAACATTACGACAAGCTCGCCAAATAAAATTTTTTACCTTCGGTGGGACTTGCATCTTCCATATCGCTTTCTAAACCTTCTTATCACAAATTAGTGGAGCTTGTGGATGAGCTGGCAACAAAAATTCCTCTTTAAGGAATCTATAACCAAACCTAGATGTATAGTGACCGGAGGTGGAATAAGGCCAATAAAGGGTGTCCTCTGCTACACTTCGACTAAGGGGACTTGTCTTAATCATCTCTGCATCCTCTACCACAAATAGACCATCCATCAACTTCTCATTCCATCTTCTTATGACCGGATCAATAAGTGTATCCATGGTGTGATTCTCAAAACTCTCTAGAGGACAAGTTGACTGCCATGGAGGGTGTTTTCTTGGCAGCTAACATTGCTGCCAAATGTTAATTTTTTTCTCCACTTCCAATCCTCCATATTGCTCCCGTTTGAATAATATCTCTTCCTCTAAGGATACTCTTCCATGCATAAGACCCCATCCTTGAATCAGCAGCCCCTATAAGTGAAGAATTTGGAAAACAACGTGCTTTAAATACTTTATAGAAGAGTGAGGATGTATTATGCAATAGTCGCCATGCTTGCTTTGCTAGGAGAGCATCGTTGAACATGGCAAGATCTCGAAAACCCATACCTCCAATAGTCTTGGATTTTGTCATCTCCTCCCATTTAACCCAATAGATTTTCCTACGGTCACCCCTTTGCCCCTACCAAAACTTCTTAATAAGGGTCTCAATCTCATTGCACAAACCTACTAGCAATTTGAAGCATCCTATCGTGTAAGTTGGGATAGCTTGTATAACTGCCTTTAAGAGCACTTCCCTTCCGGCTTGAGAAAGTAATTTGGCTTCTCATCCTTGAAGTTTCCACCATACCTTCTCCTTTATGTAGTTGAAGCTTTCTTTTTTTCCTTTGCCCACAAAAGAGGGCAGCCCAAGATACTTCTCATATTGCATGATTTCTGGAAAGGGTCACCTTAATTCCATGCTTCACATCTTCTAGTATAGACTTGCTAAAGAACAAGGAGGTTTTACTTCTATTTATTTTTTGTCCCGATAATTCCTCGTACACTTTTAGTATGTCCATCACCTTATTGCACTCCTCCATTATTGCCCTACAAAAAATAAGACTATCATCTGCAAAAAGCAGATGCGTTAGTTTTGGGCCTCTCTTATAAAGGGAGTATCCATGGATGTCACCTTGTAAATCTGTTTTTTTAATCAAACCATTCAGCCCTTCCGTACAAAGGAGGAATAGGAAAGGGGAAAGTGGACCCCCCTGCCTAATCTCCCTTGTGGGGAAAATCTTCCCACATGGTTCTCCATTTACCAAAATAGAATATGAAACTGTTTTCACACAACTCATTACAAGATTTATCCACCTCTCCCTAAAATCCATCTTCCTCATTATCCCCTCTAAATAATACCACTCCACCCAGTCATATGCCTTACTCATATCCAATTTTAAAGCCATATATCCATAGGGACCCCCCTTATATTTCTGCATACTATGTAAGGTCTCAAAAGCCACCAAAATGTTGTCCGAAATTAATCTATCCTTAGTGAAGGTTGATAGGTGTTATGTGATAATGGATGGGAGTAATTTTTTAAGGTGATTTGTAAGGACTTTGGAATATATTTTGTAAAGCACATTACATAGGCTGATGGGACAAAATTGGTGAGCATATTCAGGAGAGTTTATTTTTGGGACAAGTGTAATAAAAGTATGATTTAGGGGAGTTGGTGGGGTACCTGAGTTCAACCATGACAATATGGAGGAAGTGACATCATGATTTACTGTGCTCCAAAAATGTTGATAAGAGAGCGGCGGCATACCATTCGGTTTAGGTGCTTTGAAGGGTGCCATTTATTGAAGAGCAGTAGCTACTTCACATGCTTCAAACTCGCGACATAGACTTGCATTCATCTCCTCATCTATCACTGTAGGCACACAATCTAACATGCTTGTGGAAACACTACCCTCTGTTGAGGCAAAGAGAGATTTGTAATAGTTGACCATAACTTCACCCATCTCCTTTTGACTTGTTCTCCATACCCCATCCTCATCTCTAATTCCTTCCATTGAATTTTTCCTAAATCTCTTTGAGGCACAACAATGGAAATATTTACTATTTTTGTCTCCCTCATTTTCCCATAGAACTCTCGACCGTTGAGCCCATATTGTTGCTTCCCTATCCTACTTTAATCAATCTGTCTCACTCGAATATTGTTTCCACTAACCATGGCTGCCCTCTCCTCTCTAGCTAGAGCTTTTTTTAAACGATTCAACTCCATCCTTACATTACCAAAAACATTTTTTTCCCATTGACCTAGCTCCTTCCCACACTTCTCCACCTTTCACAAAATATCACCCTCAGTCCCTACACCACTCCTACTGCCCCAAAGCTGAACAAACCACCTTCTCATAGCCCGGGTTTGATAGCCACATTTGTTCGAAGCGAAAAAGTTTTTTCTAAATAGGTGGAATCAAACCAAAGAGTGAAATGAGGATTGGAACATGATCCAATGAGGTACAATTCAAATTGTACACTTCTGAACCCCCAAACTTCATGAACTTGCTATCAGTGACCAAGCATCTATCAAGCCTCTCCCAAATTGAAATTCCATTTTCAAAGAGCTTACTCCAAGTATATTTTGAACCTTCAAATCCTATGTCCATAAAACCACATTCATTAATCACCTCCCTAAACTGCTGCATCTGATTATGAGGCCTTCTTGAACCCCCTAGTTTCTCATCTTGTCTAATAGTTTCATTAAAATCCCCATAACAAAGCCACGGCTTCTCTGGCTGCGAGTTTAAAGCCCTTAGCTTATCCCATGCTTCATGTCTCTTAGCTGTATCAAGTTCCCCATAAAAACCCATTAATCTCCATAGAGTATCTATTTGAATCTTCCACCATTAGATTTATCAATGCTTTCCAATAAAGAACTAATCCACCACCCTTTCCCACTCTTGGAACAACCCATCTATGATCAAAACCAATACTTCTTTGAATAACCTCTAGCCTTGCATCGTCTGTAAGTGTCTTGTCTAAAAACACCACAGCAGGACCTTTTGCCCATATGATTTTGATGAGCTCCCTCCCTGTACGCAGGGTCCCAAGCCCATGACAGTTCCATGCTAAACAACTCATTGCTTCTAGCGAGGCTGACCCTCAACCCCAGCCACTGCAAAAAGGTGTGTTGTCTTTACTAAAATCCATCTGAAATCTTTTTGATGACAAACCAAAGTTGTCCACTTCTGAATCTACTCCTCTCTTTTTTCCATGAAGTTGAAAGTTGTTTGCCATTTTGTCCCTATGCTGGTGTCTTTCTCTACGAGTCTAGGTATGGATTGCACTGGTTGTTGATTTCTTTTGCGCCCTAACTTCAGTAGTAGCACGTGACTTGTTTAGTTGTGTTTTACCACTTAACTTGTCACGTGCTTTAGGGATTTTGGATGCTGTCAAACCTGATCCCACTATTTTAGCCACTCCAAATAATTGAGCTAAGCGAATCTCTTCATTATTAGATTCCAAAAGAGTTTCAATTTCACTAGGAAACTTTATTTCCTCAGTGATTGTCCCATTGGGAATACCTTCGACAACCGTATCTTCCCTCATAACTTCATCAACATTATTACACTTTAATTAGGAATTATGCTCGACATTAATGCTCTCTTCACTGCTATCCGTTACTTCCTTTGACTGCTCTTGTGTTCTTCCTCCGCTAGAAACTGGATTCCGGCTTAACTCTCCACTTCCGATACCCTTGAACTCACTTTCTTCTTTGCAGCATAGAACCTAGGAACCACAATTAAGCTTTTCATTGCAGCAACGAATGATGGAGCTCTCAAGTGTGGTCCAAACTCACGTTACTCTGGTGTAAGTGTGCCCTTACTGTCAATCCACAACTCACAATCTCTGTCATCATGTGTAAGTCGCCCACACCAATAGCATAGGTTTGGCAACCTCTTGTACTTGAAAAAGACCCACACCTACTTTCCTCCTTCCCCAATAGATATCAATCTTCCATGGCATAAAGGCATAGATAGATCAATAGAAGCCTGAATACAAATGAAGTGACCACCATAAAAAACCTTTGGGTCAGTCGGTGCAAAAACCTCTCCCAATACACTACGAATTTTCTTTGCCGCTTCAATTGTCATATATTTAATTGGAAGTCCATGAATCTGAACCCATAGCTTTGTCTTCTCAAATTTTATATCTTGCAACAGGGATTCATTCTCATATTGACTCATTCCCACCAGGCGTTTGTCAAAAATCCATGGTTTGCCATCTAAAATTCTTTCGACATTATCCTTTTTCTCAAAAGTGAATAGAACTTTGTGGTCTCTGAAACTCTACATCTTAAAGCCGTCTCTGGCTCTCCATAACGAAGTAAAAGTCTTAGCAATAACCTCCATGCTAGTGGCTCACTTAGTTAGAAACTTTGCAGCATTGGAGAATGTCTCACAGCTGTCTTCATCAAGTAAGTAGCAACCCGGTCATTGCACCGTGGGTCCAGCCCACATGCTTTTTTCAAGAGCTCATTTAATGAGCATGGCACTCCATGACTTGTGAGAAGTCTGACTTCTCTTAATTAGAAGTGAGCCAAAGGGTGTTTAACATGCTGAAGACAAAAGAAAAGAAAGAATCAAAAGCAAGAGTCATTCGGCTATGGCAGAGTTGAAGAAAAGAAATTTGGTTGAAGTAAAGTCAAAGTAAGTGGCTTGCATTTATTGTGATTTGATGAGAAGAGTGTGAAAGGAAGAAAAGAAGAAAAGGTGAAACAAATAAATAGTGAGGCCATTCGGCCAGTGAAGATATGGGAAAAAGAGTGAAGTCCCAAAGTGTGAGGATTGGTGCATGAGTAAGAGCAAGCAAAAAGAGAAGAGAAAAATAGAGAGAGTGAGGGAAAATACACAGTGAGTAAAAGAGCAGTGAGTGAAAAGAAAAAGAGATTTTTTTCTTTACTCAAGTTGTATCTCTAAGTGTTGTAATCTCTATTTAATATAGTGAAATTATTTGGAGTTTGTCCCCTGATTTTTCCCTTCAAGAAGAAAGGGTTTCCATGTAAATCTTTGTGTTATTGTGTGGTTGTGCTTCCACTGTGCTTGCTGAAATTTATTCATAGTTATATAGAATTTTTCCCAACAAGTGGTATCACAACGTAGGTTTGATTAGGAGCAATGGTCGAAGAAGAAGGAAAGACATCAGGAATTGAGAAGTTTAACGGCACAGACTTTGGCTATTGGAAGATGTAGATTAAAGATTATCTGTATGGGAAGAAATTACATCTTCCTTTTTTGGGAAGGAAACCAGATAGTATGGAAGAAGAAGAATGGAGTCTTCTTGATAGACAGGTGCTAGGAGTTATACGATTAACTCTGACAAGATTAGTTGCACACAACATTATGAAGGAAAAGACCACAGTGGATCTGATAAGGGCTTTGTCTAGTATGTATGAAAATCCTTCGATCGACAATAAGGTGCATTTGATGAAGAAGTTGTTTAATTTGAAGATGGTGGAAGGTACTCTTATGGCTCAGCATCTGAATGAGTTTAACACCATCACAAATCAATTGTCCTCCATGGAGATTGATTTTGATGATGAGATCCGTGCATTAATTGTTTTGGCTTCTTTGCCAAACAGTTGGGAGGCCATGAGAATGGCAGTGAGCAATTCTGCAGGGAAGAGCAAACTCAAATATGATGATATTCAAAATTTGATTCTAAGTGAGGAGATTCGCAGAAGAGATGCCGGTATAGACAATGCACAAGATCAAGCTCTTGTTATGGAGAACAGGGGTAGAAATAGAAGCAGAGGGCTTGATGATCGAGCCAAATCCAATGATAGATCACAGTCAAAAGGTAGATCTCAGTTTAAAGAGATGAGAGAATGTTTCCATTGTGGGAAAAAGGGTCATGTAAAAAGAAACTGCTAGCATTGGAATAAAGAACAAAATGAAGAGAAAGATGAAAAGAATGATGATGAGAAGAATACTGCAGCAGTTGTGTTTCATGAGGATGTTCTGATGCTCTTTTTTGAAGAGCAAAAGTGTAAGCATGTTGCTAAGAATGATGTTGAGTGAGTTGTTAATTTAGCAGCTTCCCACCATGTTATCCCCACAAAAAGGTTGTTCACCACATACAAAGCAGGCAACATTGGTGTTGTGATGATGGGTAACTCTAGTTATTCAAAAATTGTGGGAATTGGTGATGTGTGCATCAAAACCAATGTTGGTTGCACGTTGATATTGAAGGATGTGCAACATGTTCTAGATTTAAGGATGAATGTGTTGTCTACTTTGGCTTTGGGTCGAGTAGGTTATAGTAACCATCTTGGTAATGGAAAATGGAAAATGGAAAGTTTGTAAAGGATTATTAGTTATTGCTAGAGGGCATGCTTGTTGTGGCATGTACAGAACTCATGTGAGGGCTTGTAAGAAAAAGTCCAATGCAGTCAAAGTTCTTGAGAAAACTCCACAGTTGAGAGTTGATAGTAATGGTGTTGCAGCCAAGAGAGTAAAATTCTCTCTACCTGAAAGTGAGATTTGATGAAAAATATCATGACGCTAGGAAGAATGATGAAGTGAAAGATCATGAAGGTCTTGAGCAGGGGGAGCCAAGAAATTGGATTAAGGATATCCAAAGTGATATAAATTCTTTGAGAAAGAAAGGTATTAATTTTGATGAAATTCTCTCAGTTTTAGTGAAAATAATGAAGAAGGTCGAGTCTGGTGTTGGCTTGGCCGGAATGAATTTTAACTGAAGAGTTGGATTGAAAATCTCCTCCATAGTGGGGTGGAGGGGGAGATTGTTGAGTGCACTGCACTGTGGGTCCAGCCCACATGCTTTTTTTAAGAGCTCATTTAATGAGCATGACACTCCATGACTTGTGAGAAGTCTAACTTCTCTTAATTAGAAGTGAGCCAAAGGGTGTTGAACACGTTAAAGACAAAAGAAAAGAAAGAAGCAAATGCAAGAGTCATTCGGCCATGGCAGAGCTAAAGAAAAGAGATTTGGTTGAAGTAAAGTCAAAGTAAGTGGCTTGCATTTATTGTGATTTGATGAGAAGAGTATGAAAGGAAGAAAAGAAGAAAAGGTGAAAAAAATAAATAGTGAGGCCATTCGGCCAGTGAAGACGTGGGAAAAAGAGTGAAGTCCCAAAGTTTGAGGACTGGTGTGTGAGTAAGAGCAAGCAAAAAGAGAAGAGAAAAATAGAGAGAGCGAGAGAAAATACACAGTGAGGAAAATAGCAGTGAGTGAAAAGAAAAAGAGATTTTTTTTCTTTACTCAAGTTGTATCTCTAAGTGTTGTAATCTCTATTTAATATAGTGAAATTATTTGAAATTTGTCCCGTGGTTTTTCCCTTCAAGGAGAAAGGGTTTTCACGTAAATCTTTGTGTTATTGTGTGGTTGTGCTTCCGCTGTGCTTGTTGAAATTTATTCACAGTTATATAGAATTTTTCCCAATAGGTCCCTCTTTATCTAAAAGAGTAAGCTGATTCCATGATTGAGCCAGATCATCCATCCTCAAACCTAATCAAAACTATTTCCCAAACCCCCGAAAGAACCCAACAAGCCTAGAAATAACAGTGTTATTCCTAGGAACCTAATGCACCCTTGTTGGAGGGACACACTAATTCTACTGTGTAAAGAAGTTAGAGAGGAAGCTCACTTCTAGACACAGAGAAACTTTGGTGATGATATTTCAAAGCTTGCCTTTTTGGTTGCAGAATTAAGCTACCTTTGAATTCTTGAGAGAGAAAAAAAAAAAAAAAGGTATTGTTTTGATTTTGGTACAACAAATGTTTTGTACATTACATTTTGTGATTGTTACTATAGTAAATGAAAATATGATTATGAATTACAATACTATATATTTTAAAAAAATTAATGAGACCATCCTAAAAATATTATCACGTGCAATGCGTGGGATCCATGAGTAGTACTAATTTAAGGCCAATGAGCAGAAAGTGTACTACAAAAACTCCCTCTTCTCATGAGGGAACTCAATCAGCCAGCCTTAAAAGGATTGGCACTCCAAACAAGAATTTTCCAGTAACCGCTAGCAGGATGATCTATGATTAATCAACATCTTTCCTACAATAAAGATAATTAATGTGAAAATAAGGGAAAGAGAATGAGATAGAACAGATTTTCATAATATAACCCAACACAATGGAATTTATAATACAGATAATTCATGTGAAAATATGGGAGAGAGAATGGGACAAAACAGTTTTCATAATACAAACCCAACATAATAGAATTTATCAGGTAAGAGTTGTTTGACACAATCATTCTTTTCTGTTTTGTGTAGCACGTGAAATTCGTTTGCATGTTACTTAAGTCAATTGAACTTGGCCTTTGTCGTTGTAGCCAAAAATAATTCTTTCCTCAAATAATTGTTGGTCAATAGGCTAGAAGAGGTATTATAACAGGTCCTGCTTTAAGCAGCTTTAGGTGTATGAATCTCCCCATCTGTCTTTTAGCAGGATCTAGACTAGGCAATCTGAAGGAATGGGAGTAAAAGATGGTCTTTCATTGGACTAATGAAATGTTGAAAATTTCAACAAGCAATTTTCATTTTTCCATGGAATTATGTATCAATGTGAATGAAAAATCACATCATTTTCATGTGGCACCTGAATATCTCACAAGAGGAAAAGAAAATGTCAAATTTTCTCAAAGAACTCACTTTGCAATCCAAATATACTCCCTTCACACCCATGCAAGTGGAAGAATGACATCTAGATTATTCTTCATTAATTATTTGCTAGGATAGAAGGAATTAAATGATCCAAGATAATTATTCCAAACCATGATTCTCAGCAGTCCTGCAGTAAGGCTTCCACCTGGCTTTCATCTTCCACAACTTGTTCAATAAATGCGCTCACCTACATATGCAAATCAGTTGGGTTAGCAAATAAAGCCAAAACCATTCTAGCTTTCTGATTAAGGAATCTCAATAAATTATGGTGGCTAAAGCACGAATTTCTCTCCAATAAGAAGGAACTTTAATAATCCAAGGGTTCACTTGAATATAGTTGAAGTAAATTCTTCTCTATGATTGCCTTTGTGGACAGTGAAGCTTAGCTTCATTCCATTAGGAATAAGAGGACACACCAATCATTTTATAAAGACCAGCCACATTTCCAAAAATTAAGTCCTTTGCAAAATGACAAAAATGACCATTCTGCTTCACTGAAACAACAGCAATGGCAAGTCATGTTTCATGTTGAAACATTAAGTACTATCATGGACTACAGGATAACCAGAGAAGAACCATGACAGAAAAACTTGGAAGCCATCCATAACTGTGTATTACTGGCAATATGAAAGTTAATCGGCCACCAGAAAGTACTGTTGGGGAGTAGAACTCCCAAGGAATAAATTAGGCACTTTCTGCTCCATCTAATATAGCTGGTACCTATACCGAGAAAAGATTTTTTTTTTTTTTTTTTTT
>NW_027071806.1:391954-401520 GCF_002906115.3 Quercus suber | reverse complement strand
GAGAGAGAGAGAGAGAGAGAGAGAGAGAGAGAGAGAGAGTTAATGTCCACGATACTTATTAAATTATAGCAACCCAACTACCCTTCTTAGCAACCAAACATTAAGCTGAATTAGATACCTTAAACCTTTAATTCATTTTTTTTGATGAATTAGTTGATTTATCACTCAAGAATCATATACAATCAATTCAAAACAATATAAAACACAGAAAAGAGAAAATACCAAATAGCACATATATAGAGCTACACACTAGACTAGAGGTGGTAGCAAATCTAGACACCAAAGGAAAAAAAAAATGGATTTGTACAGCAGAAACACAACTCTAAATTGTGAGATACACTTTCAAAACTAAAGCTATACAAAAATTCAAATCTTTGAAGGGCCTGAAACAACACAACAGTGAACATCACAAAAAAAAAAATCCATCACTTATTCACTTGAAATTGGAATTCCCCATAGATAGTAAACTATCGTGTTGCAAAGGTACATGCACGAGATTTTAAAAATATATTTCAATTTAACCAAAAAAAAAAAAAAGACCATGTTATAAGAGTAAAATCATGTTGCCAAGGTACATGCACAAAATTTTAAAAATATATTTCACATTTAACAAAAACAAAAATAAATCTTATTGAATGGTGACTTTCATTTTAACCACATGTAGATGAAAGTATGAGTTAACAACACAATATTTTTGCATAGAGAAAAATAATTAACTAATTGTTTGAGTTTGTTTGCTATTCAGAAAGGTGGAAAGGAAAATGCAAAACGATATCCATTACTATTATATCCTTTAATAGGGATAGTTGCCGAACTAAATTTTATGGCATGTTTGGATCTAACAAATTTTCAATTTCAAACACTTTTGAGAACAAAAGAAATCTAATATTCAAGCATGATGCTTTCTTCCCCCTTTTGGGTTGAGTCGCCTTACATAAAATGATTAGATTTTAGATATCATTTCAAATTCATAATATCACAAGTGTTTTTGGCTAGACAAAATCACCTAACAATTATTCAAACAACTATTCTTAAAACACTTGTTTTAAATCCTCAAACCTAAATGCAACCTAACAAATGCAAATTTAACATCCACAAGAATCACTCGTTCCATACAAAATAGTGAAAATACATTACAATAACAAAAACCACCAAGAAATGAACTCTCTACTTTCTCGAAAAGAGGTGCATACCCAATTCCCTCAATTTATTCACCTGAATCACTAACTTAAGAATCACTGCATTCCTATACCATCATTAAACACCAAAAACAAATACATCAAAAACCACATTTTTATAAAAAATAAAAAAACACAAATCAAAAGCAAATTCCAATCTATGCAATGTATGTATACAATTTAGCAAAACATAAACTAATTACTGACCTTAATTATTTTTCAAATTTAACTAAACTCCTTCCCACATGGAATGATTGAAATGCCTCAACAAATTCAACAAAAAAGTAAGGTTCATTTTGACATGCCCAATATTGCTTTTGGTCTTTATGTGAGATCACCTATAAACATTTTATTATGCATATGGATTGATGAGAGTCTCCATGTGATGCTCACCTTTCAGAGATCAAGCATTTCTATTGGAACATATTAAACAGAAAAGCCTATATCTACACCTGCTTCTTGAAAGGAGTTAGCCACACTTTTCCTTGCAAGACATTTAGAGCCTATGGATTCAAAAAATCAAGCTCGAGTTTGCAGGGACCTTGGTTCACAATCTGGCCATTAGAGGGGAGAATAATATCATAAAAAAGATCAAAGTCTCTTGTACTACTGGCTGAAGGAGATGAGATGACAGGAGCTCAATGGAGAATGTGAATACATATTTTAAAGAAAATTCATTATTTGAAAAGTTGTCAAACAATCCAAATCAATAGATATCTTATCCATAAACAGTGCTTTTACTGGTCCAACCAGCATCTTAATTTTCACCTTTTTATTTATTTTTTATTTATTTATTATTTTTATAATTTTTGAGCAAGAGACCTCGTATTTCATTTAATTATCAAAGACATAATTATTTCAATTAACAAAAGTTAAGGTAAATTGGTGTTCTTAATCTAGTTCACTTGCTATAACACACTTTCTTTGTCCTCCTAAGGCTAAGATGCCCCTTTAACATTTGATCTCCAACCATGGTAACAGTGTACACTTCAAATCCCAATACCTATAATGAAGTGAACTCAAATAAATGATAAATCGAGCAAAACTGTTATGGAACTTTGACACTCCATGCAAATGTTGCCTTTGGAAAATAATCTATAATGTTGCTAGCTTGCCTCTTAGCCTTCAGTTAATGCTACCTTAAAATAGTAGAAGCCAAAATAAAACCACATAACTTGTCAACCACAATGAATGTGACTTCTCTAGACCAGAAAAGGTGAGTCTATATATTAAATCTTACTTTGAGCATAGGCTTTAATAAAAACACAATTTGAGCTGGACTATCTATCATTTATTGGGGTAGAGAATAAGTCATTCACAAAAACTTCTTTCTTACCTTCATGAAGATATCAATATCTCGACAAGGCATAATATTGGCTGCTTTCTCTCTTCTAGACAACTCTGCTTACATCTCTGCAAATTTACAAAATAGTATGCATGTGAGTCTTGTACTACAAAAACTGATTATGTGGAGTACGCCAACCATAATGCTATGAAACATTACAGTTGACAACATTATTAAAAAAATTCAAGTACTCTAATGGAATTTGAAAGAGAGAATTCTTGTTTGGAATTCACATTCTTTCTCATAGTGTGGAAATTCATAAAAATTACCAAAATTTAATAGTTAAACAAAATTTTATTTTTGGTACTCTAACATCAAAGCATCAAATATTCTTTTATAGGCCAAAAATACAAACAAATAAATCACATCCTAACTTTTTTAGCTTATTACGATGATTAAGTTACTCAAGTATGACTTATAAAAAAAAAAACTCAGGTATGAATTTTATATACTAATAACACTAACAAAGATACTCTTGACAAAGAAATCATATTAACTCATTTGTTACACTCTTCCTGAATAGGTTGTAACATTGCAAAAATGTATAAAACTAATGAATTTCAATGTTTTAACCAACAATGTCTAGTAACTAACCAACCAATTTTCCCTATGAATCATGGGCCAGGAAAATGGACAGTAATTGCACGGCTGATATAAAGCTTCTAAGATAATAGATTATGGATGAATCTTGCAACTCAATGTGTCAACTTCAAGGAATTGGGTTAAGACACACATGTTCTCAAGGTCAGTAAACTTGCGTCAAGATGTAGATATGACTGGCTCCCATAGGTGCTTGTAAAAGTACTCTTGTGTTTATGGCTATATGCTTTTCCATTTTGTATTTATAATTTGCCCTCATCCTGATAAAGAAACAATAAGATTAGAAATGATTAAGACTATATGTTAAGGTCTAGCCTGGTTTCTCACTTTTTAAAAATAAGATGCTATTGTGTTTTTGCCAGAGGAAAGGAATACTAAAACCAAGAAAGTTATACCTTTTTCTTTCAATTTGTACTCAAAAGAACATATAATTAAGAAGACATAACTTATTGAAGGTGATGCATAACAATGTAATTAACCATGATTAATTACAATTACAAAGAATTGTTAAAATTAGAGCTTGGAAATAAAAGTCGTACACATAAACTTAGACTGGAGCATCAAAATTTTGTACATGAAGATGAAGTGCAACTCCAACACTTGTTATTCCAAACACAAGCTTCAATAAAATATATATTTTGCTTCTAAGCCAAAAGGGACTGCCAAAATAATCAAGAGTATAACCTGCAAGAAAGACACATATTTGCCAGTCTGCTAAAAAAAACGTAAACCTTCTCAAGTACCTCCAAAAAATAGTAAAATAGCCAAAATTCAAGATAGCTAAAAAGAAACTCAAAAACATCCTTTACTATGATATAACCTTTACGCAAACCCAAAATCTGATTAATGCACCAGATGAAAAGAGGGGGGGGGGGGGAGGGGGAGATGTTAGAAGCTCTTTAAACCACGAAATATCTTGCAGGAAGCTAAAATCAGGTAATTATTTTTTGTAATGGGCTTTTTCTTGGAAAAAAAATTCTATCCGTTGTTACTCTTACAAAATACTATCAAAATGAGATCACCTGTAAGAATTGCACCAAAAAAAAAAAAAAATACCAATTCAACTAAAAAATATTCATCCTATTTTCATTTCTCCATTTTCTAGGCAACAAACAGGAATTTAACCAAAATAAGAAAGCATAAATATCACCCAAATAAAAAATAAAAAAAATAGTTCCATTTTTATTTCATCCTATTTTCTCGACAACCAAACAACGTTTAAACAAAAGAAAATTCTTTGGTTCTTGGCAACCAAACAAAACTTAAGCAAAAGAAAAAGAGCCAAGAAAGAGTGTACCTTCCATGGAGGCGGAGCAGTGGAGAGATTGAACCGTAGAGGAGAAGTTGAGAGATCAGTAACTGAACACAGGAGGAGGAATGGAAGAAGAAGCAGGGAAGGATCTAGAAAGATATGGAGAAAAATAAAAAATCCTAGACCTAAGGGAAGAAGAAGTTCTAGAACTCCATTGGAGGTGTTATCTATGGGTGAAGGGGAATTTTTTCGTTCTTGATACTGAAGTTGGCTTCATCTTCCTTCTTCTGCTTCTCTTTTCTAGAAAAAATAAAAAAGTGAGAACTCTAATATGAGATTTAGCGAAGGTGAGAGGCTCGTTTTTGAGAGACACTAAGGAGACATTCTCTTTAGAACTGAGACAATGAGTTTTAGAGTGATTGAGATTAATGTGAAAAAAGAAAAAATAGAAACATGAAGAGCCAAAAGACAAAGAGAGTCATTAAAGGCTCATTCTTGATTTGAGGAAATCTGAACATTTATTTATGGTGTGGTCCCCATTTGACGCTTATATTTAGAAAAATTTATTGAGACATATGGTGCAAAATTAGAACTTCATTAGACACCTAATTTAAGTTTCTCTCAAATTCATCTATTATTATATATATAGATATATATAATATTATATTTAGAGAAACATTTAAGAGAGAGAGAGAGAGAGAGAGAGAGAGAGAGGAGCTTGAGAGTCTACATTGATGTGTCCAGGTTAAGGGTCATCAAATAGCCCATGACCCATGGGCTGGCCCAATAGCCCGCTAGCCCACCAGGCTAATGGGCAGCCCAGCCCGGTAATATTGAAGCCCGTTTGCTTTTTTCTAGAAAAAATAAAAAAGAGAGAACTCTAATCTGAGATTTGGCAAAGGTGAGAGGTTCATTTTTGAGAGACACTAAGAGGCTTTCTCTTTAGAACTGAGACAATGAGTTTTAGAGTGATTGAGATTAATGTGAAAAAAGAAAAAACAGAAACGTGAAGAGCCAAAATACAAAGAGAGTCATTAAAGACTCATTCTTGATTGGAGGAAATCTGAACATTTATTTATGGTGTGGTCCCCATTTGACACTTATATTTAAATGTAAAACGCAGGTTTCTAGAAAGGGAGCTGTATATTGAAGGAGAGGAAGGATTTTGGGTTTTGAGAAGGAGAGGTGGACTTGAAAATATGCGGGTGTGCAGAACAGTATGTTTTATTCACCCAAAAAAAATAAAAAAACAAAAAAATAAAAAAAAAGAGCACATCGTTAATTAATTGAAATTGGTGTGTACACGTGGCACACAATTAGAGTTCTAATTGGTGTGTACACGTGGCATATAATTAGAGTTCTAATTTGGAATTCAATTTCACATTCTCTCTGCTTCACCTATTATTATATATATAGATTAGTGTTATTAATTATTGTGATGCACGTTACCTTAATATGATATTAAAGTGTTTGGTTCATTTGATTTTTTTTTTTTAATATTACCATAATCTAAGATTACAAAATATATCACGTCACGTCGTCATTTTCTTAAATGGAGGTGATCTTACATTACATATTGGTGGAAATGTAATAATTTATTGAATTGACAAAAGTAGCCATACTAAAAAAAATTATTTTGCTCTTGAGAATTATTTATAAAATAAATAAATAAATAAATAAACCTTTAAAATACCAAAATGCCCTTGGAACCACCAAAATTACTAAAATGCACTACGAATGTCCAAAATATCCCAAAAACCTCCAAAATGCCCCCAAAACCTTCAAAATGGCCAAAAAATCCTTGAAACCTTTAAAATGACCAAAATACCATCAAAACCTCTATAAAAGACCAAAATACCCCCAAACCTAAAAATTACCAAAATAGCCTTGAAATCTCTAAAATGACCCAAATACCCTTGAAACTTCTAAAATGACCAAATACCCCCCAAAACCTCTAAAGTGACAAAAATGCCCCAAAACCTAAAAAATTACTAAAATAACCTAAAACCTCTCAAACGACGAAAATACCCTAGAACCTTTAAAATGAGCAAAAATACATTGAAACCTCTAAAATGATGAAAAATATCTCAAAACCTCAAAAATGACAAAAAAAATACCTCGAAATCTCTAAAATGACTAAAATACTTTTGAAACCACTGAAATGACCAAAATATCCCAAAATCTCCAAAATAACGAAAATACCTCTTAAACTTCTAAAATGACAAAAATAATCTTGAAACCACTATAATAACCAAAATCACTAAAATTGCCAAAATATACTCGAAAACCATTAAAATGAACAAAATACACCCCCCCCCCCCAAAAAAAACTTCAAAACAACCAAAAATACAATGAAACCTCTTAAATGACCTAAATCTCGATAGACGAGAATGACTTTGGCAAGAGGATCCCCCTGTATGGCTACTCGGGGATCCATGATCGTGATCCCTTCTTAGGTGCCGACCTTTCATTTCCAACTCCAACTCTTTAATTTGCCTTTGTAGGCTCTTGATCTCCTGATCATGATCACTGTGATGTGAATGCTCGGGAATGTAGGAAAGAGTTCGTTCCCCTTGAGAGGAACCCTCATCCAAATCCAAATGAGTTTCATGTCCGTCCTGCCGGAGATCTTGCTCTTTTTTTTTTTTTGCTCATTCTCCATTCTCTTTAATGCCTAATCTGAGATTCTCGATTGGTCTCCCCTTGATCTTGCTAGCTCCTAGTTTGCATGTGGGACCTCCATGCAAAGTGCTACCGTACCTGTTAGGATGTGTGCCCTTAAATCCTATTGTATGACGCTATGTATGACATTATGTATGACTTCATGTTATAATTAATAAAGTTGTTTTATTATTATCTAAAATAATGGTAACATGAATATTTGGACATTATCATATAGTCCATGAGATGCATAGTATGTGATTTATGTGAAAAGTCACAGAAGATATAAATCACAAGTTCTTTGTAAACTCAGAATTATAGTTCGTAGTCGGTGATAAAATTGGGCATTTCATCTACGAAAGCTAAAACATATCAACTAAAATGATTTGTCTTGATCATGAAAGTGAAGACTTCTAGTTGGTATGTTTTAAAAGTTAAGACATATTGAACTGGACCACTGTGAGATTTATTATTCTCCTAACAACTATTAAATGAATAATAAATCTCACGAATTCTATTTACATGAACTCTTAATCCTAAGAGGATAATGGATCTCATCATGAAATGTAAGTTGCTTTAATATATCAAGAGTGAGATCTAAAGTCACGATCAAAACCTCAGTATGTTAGGCAGTCACATTTAGTGTTAATGGAACATATATTCTCAAGATGGAGTTCGTAATCTCTTAATGGAGATATAAAATATTCTCTTGATATAAGTTTAATGAGTTTGGTTATTCAGAGTGTTAGGCCTAACCACTTTAGTAAAGAGTTACTAAAGTATATATTTATGAAATTGGATTTCATATATATATGATGAATAACTTAAAGGATTAAACCGGGTACTCGAGAATTAAGATGTAGTAATCTTCAAAGTGGCAATCTACATTCATGACTTTGTATTACTACGAATATTTTATGAAGGGGTTGCATGTATAATAAAGTCTTGGGATATAATTTATTAATAAGGCCTAGTGTCTTATTGGTCCCTTTTGGTCACACTCCAAGCCACACACTAAATCTCAATTGGAAAGACCCAATAGGCCAGCCCAACTAGATAATCGGTTAGTTATAAAGGGAAAAACATACAGAATTTATTTTAAAAGAGAGACATCATTGTGAAATGGTGTGTATGTGTGAGTGAAGCCACTCGATTATTTTCCCTTAGAAACTGATTGAGAGGCCGCACTTCTTAGGCGTAAAGTGGAATTGGAGTGAAGATTAAAAGTGTTCCCAAATACTTCTAATATTTTGTTTTGAATTTCACCACACCAAGGTACGCTATCTTGTTCTTAAATTCTAAAATTTACGTAGTACATGTTATCAATCATATATAGATCTATGTTTGTTGCTTCCGCTGTGTGTTTTGTATGAGATACAAAATCCGATTTTCCAACAGTACCAACCCTAGACCTTCAGCTAAGTAGGAGATTCCCACAGACGGTGCCAATTGTGGTAGTCAGGCCCAAACGAGTAAGGCTTTTCCTCCAATTTATTTGTATCGTGGGTCAAGAATATCCAACAATGGGAGGCCCAAAAGTTGGCAGTGCAGCTTTTGTAGTCAACAAATGAGAGCTACACTCTCATTTATCGTTGCTATATGAATGGTCTCGTTTTTGCCAATAAAATTCGGACTAGACTTCTCTCTTCCCAGGCCCACCCCTTGCCCTCTACCCATCAACCTCTATTTATAGACTTCCTTTAATGGGGTAGTCATGATGAGGGGGCGGTTTCCCACGTCGATGGGTCCTTCTAAGCCATTTTCCTGACCGGGTGGGACCCATTATTTGTGATTGATATGACTCTCTTGGAACTTGTGTCAAGCAGTAATTATTGCTCAGTAGGCAGATTTTCCCAAGGCACTATCCCTTGACCTCGATATGGTAAAAAATGCTCGATTGAGTCGTAAGCTTGGCCCAAGCCCACCATTGAAACTAGACTAGATGTTCAAGTGGACCATGAGCTTGGCCCTGGCCCACCTCGGTACTAGTTTGGATGCTCGGTTAGGCCATAAGCTTGGCCCTGGCCCACCTCGGTACTGGATTGGGTGCTCAGTTAGTAAACTGAATGACACATGGTCATTCAGGAGGTGCTACTAGCTCGGTATGGGCTAATAAACTTGGACCATACAATTGTGTACTCGAAAAAGAAAAAGAAAGAGAAAAGTTAATCTTGTAGGAATTAAGGAGGTTCTACCCTCAATGAACCAAGTCGTACTTTGGTATGGCTCGATAAAAAACTCATTCATGTTTTTTGTTTATGAATGAGCAAAGCTTAAGCATTAATTTTAGGTGTGTTTAATAAACAAGTCAAGCCCAAGCAAAATAAAAATAAAAATTTGTTCATGAATAGGCTCGTGAACAATAGGGCTTGATAAAATACAAATTGAGTTTAAGCTAGTTTATGGACTTGGTAATAAGTTTGATAAGGGCTTGAAAAATAAACTCCTATCTCACTAAGCCTTTAATTAATTGGGTTGAGATTACGTGTCTAAATCAAATATAGGCTTAATAAGAGCATTCACAGTGATG